>NC_087394.1:36129414-36462234 GCF_031307605.1 Tribolium castaneum
ATTACGTATATCCATTTTGGTCCATCTCCTCATAATTTAGTTACCGTAAAGGGCGATAAAACCCCGAATCGTATTTTCACCGGAGTTAAGTAATATAAACGAGTTTTGTTTCATTTGACTTTCAGAAATGATAAGTAGATTAAGCGCAGCTTTGACAAGATAAATTGATAATTTATTCCCAGATTATTGGTAAAAGTTTGTCCATAACTTTGTCAGGAACTGATTCACCAATTTGTAAATTGAGAAATCGGATGAGGAAACTTTTCCCTTATTTGTTGAAATAAACAAGAAAAGTCTGCATCAGTACAAGATTGGCTTTGGTATCTTATCTGTTGTCAGCCGACTCACAAACCCTTATCGGCCATTGGCTCACCCTGAGCTTCCACTTTCTGCAAACAAAACTCCAATTAATCCTAAAACTGAGTCACTGGAACAACCGCAGCAATTAAGAGCGTAACCGCACCGATTCGGTGTGAATCACTCCATTACATGGATCTGCAATAATTGAATGATGTAAATGTCGGGATCGCTTCCAGGATAACACATCGATGTGACCGCACCATAATTGGGTCAGGCAAGCGTTTAATTAAAAGCACATGCATGAGCGAAGCTTCATCCTTTTTGGATCAAGCACCAAAATGTCTTTTAAGCCATTACGGTAACGACTTTCAGAAATAACGGTTTCAGTGGACTGTAATTGGCTAGCATTACCACTTTGAGTGACCCATTTTTGATAGTATCGTGGTAATTATCGGCCTTGATTTTAATGATAGGATGCGCAAGGCAATAAAAAGAGGTGAAGAAGCGAACTGCAGACTAATGGATGAGGTAGTAAACAAGAAATTAGAATGCTGGATACAACGGCTTTAATTTGCCAGGGACTATTAGCCACCGCTCCAAGTGGCTTTTTAAATATAGTAATTTTGAGCAAATTCACTCACGGCAAGGTTGCAACTAAAGGAATGAAAAGGAAAATTTGACTTCTAAATATTTGTTCAGTCTCTTAGTGTATTGATTTTTCATTCAGAATCTAATGTTTCAATTTATTACTTTTTTTCATTTCAAGTTCTCTAATTTTTTCAGTTTCTCTGTTTTTGAGTCCCTTTGTTCTTTTGGATTCCAGTCTCAATATTTTTTAGTTTTTTGTTCTTATACAGGGTGAGTCAACTTCTGACATGTCCTAGGATGCAACCAAAAATACTAATTGCACTTACCACTTGGAACTTTGTTCAATTTTTAAAAACATAATTAAATGAACACTGGTTTTTTATCTTTTAAATGATAATAATGCATAATGAAATTATAGCAAAGACAAACTTGACCCAGAACAATGTAATCTTGGATTAAATTTAATATCAATTACCGATATGGTCAGCTGGAATCGGTATTATTGGTTGCATATTTTTTGTATAAATTCAGAAGTAACCCGCATCGACTCACCCTGTAGTTTCGCATCAGAGGTAGTTTTTTTGTCAATTTTTGAAAATATGCATACTTTAATTCTATATTAGCGTTTGTCATTGGATATGGGAGTGACAAATAATTAATTTTTTTTTCGCAACCATTCAGTATAATTTATGTTTTTTAATTTTATCGCCTCGTTGCACGCGCATTTACTGCTAATTTTGGCTTGAGGTTTTGGGAAAAGCTTCAAGAAAGAATCCTTTGTTACTTCTTCCTTCGTCTCTTTCCAAATAAAACCCTTACTTTTCGGTCACGTTCTGGCAAGGGACGTCTGCATTCTGAATTAATTAGCTACGATCTTAAAACACAGTCCTGTTTGCATCCAATTTACAATTTCTACGAAATCTTTGCCTTCGTACTTTTACACTTTTTTTTTCGCATAAATGTCACACAGGTCAAAGACTTTCCTCGAAATACAGTGACAGGCCAAATTAGCCACATCTGTTTCACGTAAAAAATGGTCATATTTCTCGTGCTTAATGAGAGTTCAAATTTGAACTTATCTCGGAATAAGGAAACAATTTAACTCGGCTTTTATTAATACAAGTTTGCAACTCGTACACCTAATCTCTGCATTTTACTGCATTAAAGTAATCCCACAACTTTGTAATATTTCCATAAACTGCAATAAATTTCGCTTTGTTCCCTCGAGTCGTAAATAAAACTTTGTCCTACTTCATTTTTAACATGAATTTGTTAAATTGTGTTTTTTGGCAATAACAAGGCCTTCCAATAGTTTCAGCAACTCAATTTCTCGCCTTGTCACACGACATTAGTCCCACAAGTCCGTCGATGGACCAGAAAGCTATCTATTTTCGGCCTCGTTAGATCGACTGCGATATTTCAATATCTCGTTAAGAGTGTCTTCAGGGAAAAATTCGAATTCATCAATTAGAGCCTGACACTGTGTGTGGGCTCAATCCAAACGAGCTCCAGGCACTGGAAACAGACTGTAATTGCCTTATATAAAATACTTTGCACTGTAAATTGTACTGGAGAAATCATACAAATGCACTAAAGCTTTCCCAAAAATTAGAATTTTTTTCTTTGAAAAAATGTGGTAATAATTCATTTATTTGTCTTTGAAACTTTTACATTCTGTCATCAACTTATCAATTTTTTTTATTCACTAGTGAATAATACAATCTGTCTATAAATGAATGTACGATCGTAGTAGGTATTAAAAGTTGGCCGCTTCTTTCCAGAAAAAAAAACGAACAATGTTAGTACAGTGCGTTCAAAAAGTCTTTAGATCAACTCTTGCTGTGAAATTTTGAACGTATGTTGATTTCTTACGATTACTACATGCGAGAATACTGGCGTTGAAGAAAATCGCAAAGACCACGTTTGACACTTCAACAGAATAAAACGATAATTTATCAAAGACAATAAAAATGTAGCAATCTAAATTCCACAGCAACAGTTGATCTCAAGACTTTTTGAACACATATGAACGTATATGAAAAATATAGTTTTGTTGGTTGTGTGAGTAGATAAAAATTAATACTTTTCAGAAACTTCATAGAAATAAAATAATTAAATGTGGCAAATTCAAATTCCTGAACCACTTGAGATCTCAATACACTTAAAGAAACTGTTGAAGCTGAATTAAAGTTAGATTAGGAGCACATTTTTAAATTGTTGGAGTGTACTTTAAAGGGGATTAATTGTAAATTTATACATTTTTTCAATTTGACGGACGTGTTAGGTTTTTTTACTCCTGAGGTGCAAGAAAGTCGAATAAATTAGTAAAAATATCTTTTCTATCCCACCCTTCCGCCGTGTGCTCTTTCCTCCCTCCACAACTCTTTAGCTGCCTCCAGCATCAGCACTGCATCTCCATTCATCGTAATGCACCGATGCAGTTTTATCACGTGATCGGTGGTACCGGCGAAAGAACTCACGTGTTGAGACCCTAAAGCAGTACGCACAATGCAGTTGTGTCTTATACTGCTGGTGTCTTCTGTCTTGATTATCGCGAGTGAGGCACGACATTTCTACCCTTACTCAACTCACCCTCCACTCTATCATCCGGTCGCAACGACCCCTCGACCTCACCATCAAAGAAACATCAATGATGTGACGGTGGTCGACGAAAAAACAGGGATACGATACAACCCCTACAGCAAGCACCATCCGGGGTGAGTGCAGCACCCAATTTTTTTATTTTTTTTTAAATTTAATTCTGCTTAGTTTTGCTCTTGTTTTTAAATTGATTTAAAATTTTTGCAAGAACTTGCTAATTTTTTAGTCTCAATATTGTTATATGAAATAGGTTCTCAATCAAAAAGAGTCTATATTGAGATATATTGTGTCTACAAACAATAACGTAACTAACAAAATATAATAAATTAATAAACATTTTTGGTTGTCATAGTGTTATTTGAATTAGGAAATACTGTTTTAACAATATTTCTTTCAATATACCGATTTATTACAGATATGTTGGTGATTGTATTGCAATTTTACCAATACATAACTCATATTTTAGATTTATTTAATAATTTTCATCTTAGACTTAAATTTACGGTTGAAGTTTCTAATAACAATCGTATTAATTTTCTTAACACCACTTTAATTTTTAATAATAATTGTATACATTTTGTTTTTTACAAAGAAGAAATAGCTTCTAATAAATATTTAAATCTTGTCTTATCATATCATCCACATTATCAAAAAATTTCTTTTATAAAAAAAATTGTAAATCTCATCCTGATTTCAAAGTCAAAAACTTAAGTGAATATAGAGAAATGCTGTTAAATAATTGCTACCCTGTTCACTTAATAAACCACGTAATTTAAAAAAATAATATTAATAAAAATAAGAAAAGAAATAAACATCTAATTAATAATAATATAAATAAAAATAATCACTTTTCTCTTTGACGCCAATCTTAAATCTAAAAATGAATCGTTAACTGAAAACTTAAACATTACGCTAGCTTGATGGAAAACTATTAATACTATATATGATTTGTAATTTTGCAAGGTTTAAGACAATAATGAAAAAAAAAATTAATGTCTAATGTTAAATACAAAATTGATTGTACAGTGCGTTCAAAAAGTTTTTACATCAACTCTTGTGAAATTTTAAACGTATGTTGATTTCTTACGATTACTACATACGAAAATCCTGGAGTTGGAGAAAATCGCAAGTTCAAGGGAATAAAACAAAAAAAATCCAGCAATCTAAATTCCACAGCAAGAGTTGATCTAAAGACTTAAATTTAATGAAATTAAAAAGTTAATTTAAGAAAATTTATATATCAAATGTTTTAACAATGTTAACATCCAAACCGACATAGAAATAAAATAACTAACAGATAAAAAGATATAATAAAAAAATAGCAATCGTCATCGCTAATCAATTATTTTATTTACAGACTGTTTATAAAAGAGTGTATGATCTCAGGTAGTTCTGGAATTTGAATTTGCCGCATTTAATTATTTTATTTCTATTTTATTTTTTCATATTCTAACATTTTTTTATTATTTTATTAATTTAGTGTTGTTTTTGACATTTTAATTTGTTATACTGTTTAATGACTATATTGTTATTTTAATGTATTTTTAAATTATTTATTTATACTATTTCTTATGTATTCTTGTTAGGTTTTGATAAAACCTCTCTTTATTTTAATATTTGACCACTCAATCTTCAGCTTTCAGTCTTCCTTCCACCATTCAGGTGTGTCAAAGTTTTTATATTAGATATGTTTATTAAATTATTATATTTGTTAATTACGTTTTTGTTTGTAGTCTCAATATATCTCAATATAGGCTTTTTTATTTAGAACCTTTTTCAAATATTTCAATTTTTTGCATTTTGAATTAATTTGAATATTAGTTAATCGATTTCCGTTAGTTTTTTAATAATAATAGCACTTGGGTCTTTAACCAGAAAATGTGAATCGAGAGCAACACCCCAAAACGAAAAACCCCGCCATAAATAAGTCTCTGTTGGCAAGAATTCAGCACATTCCTTGCCTCGCCTGCAGCGGCATTCCCTTGTTCCTTCCACCAATTAGAGCAATCAACGTTGCGACACTTTCACCTCGTCGAAGGAGCTTTTATTTGCATTTTACATCTGTTATCCCAAGATGCTAACGAGTTTTCCCACGAAATTCTCATTCGCTCCTCTTACAAAATCAACTTTTGCCTTAGCTGCCTGCCTGCCAACCGCATTTATATTACCAGCCTCACTTCCCACGTGAATGCTAGTTTTCTGCAATAACAAAACGCATTTTTATCCGGCTTTATATGTATATGACTTTGACGTGTATGCCGTTCTTTATGGAGTTTTTCACTGGGATAAGTAATGGCATACACCCGCACATCGGGAATAATAAATATCAGGTGGCAGCAATGATATATTGTTAATTGGTGTTGTTTGTGTTGGCTGCAATTATAGGGAGATTAGTGAGCGAAAGGGCTGAGATCTGGAGATAACTTTAATAACTTTTGCAACGCGATTTATTATCAGATGAAAAAATCCAAATTTTGTTTATTATTTTTGTAAATTTGTTTAACTTTAAATATTGATTGGAAGTAAATGTTTGCTCGTGGTGGGTCCCATTTAATTTGCATTAATCACAGTCGCACTCACTGTGGTTTCGCTCCGAATTATTCATTAAGTGGAAACAATATTTTTAAATTAACTAAAACTTCTGAATGTGTGTCTAGGAATCGGGATAATTACAATTTTTCTGGTTTATTTTATAGACACAGTTGGTAACACTTAATCCAGAACTATAAAACTTTTACTCCAACAGTAAACATTGTCAAAATATTTACATTCTTCTAGTCGTCTAACTATTTCTTAAGTTCGATTTTGATTAATGAGTTTTGAGAAAACTAAAAAACTCATTAAAGTCCTAGTAAGTGATGGTCAATTATCTATTTTGTTTTTACAATCGAAGGTTTTTTTGGTAAGCTTTGTTTTCTGTAATTTTGGAAATTTTTCAATTTTTTTTTATTTTTTAAGTACGGCAAAACTATTCAAAAAAGTAGAACTATTTTAATTCTGGCTTATGTAAAATGTTCTGGGGAAACGACTGGCGTCGAGAAAATTGTCAAATTCCAAATAGTTTCTTAGTTATGAATTTTTTAAAGTGTTACCTATTTTTGCATTTATCTGCAATTTTCTCGAAAACTATTAGTCGGAGGACAATAGTCTTTCCTTTAAAAGATATATAATTAAAAGAGCTTTCTAACGATAATAAACTTTATAGGGTTATCTCTAATAGTTCCAGAGTTATTGCTCGATAAATGTTCCGGGTAATGAAAATCGACAAAAATTTCGCAAAAATTGGAAAAATCAAACATTCAAAAATTAAACCTATTGACTTTTAACAACCCGAAAGGGTTATAAAGGCATAGAAAAGTCCATAAAAATTTACTAGAGTTAGTTTAAAAATTTTTTTTTTATTTTTGTGAAAGTAAGTTCCAGCAAAATTCTAAGCAAAAAAATTATTATTTTAAATTTCGTAAAAAGCTGGTACTATATTAAAATGGGGCATAGAACTCACTGAAACAAAGCGTTTTTCTCTGGGACTTTTATTTTTTGAGTTAAGATTTTTTATTGAAAAACTAAAAATGCCTCTGAAGTCGGTGAATGTCAAATTTCGATTCATTTTAAGTCGAAAACTCTGTCTTTAACATAAGTGTGTCAATGAGAACGATTAATAAATAATTGATAGCTAGTTATTATGCTTTACCACGAATTTAAATTTTTAAATAGTAGAATTTATACCACATTTATATAAAACACTTTCTTATATAATAAATTTATACCACTAAACTTGGAATCCCCTGTAGGTATATTTTTTTTAATAAGCAGTGAAATAGTTGTCCCAGGTCTTTGACTTAATTTTTTTGGTGGCCAGAACAGCGTGTTGAAGTTGGAACTTTAAAAGCATAAAAAATTAACGAGTATGCAAATGCTGCTAATATGAGAGAAATGTATAAATTTAATTCCCAAGATAATACAGTAGGTTTTTTATGCTCCGGTATGTTGACTTTCCTTATCTACCCTTAACACTGTACTAGCAGCTTTTTAAGATAAGGGAGAATGTGAATACTGAGAATAAAACAATTTGATATTTATATTCGAATTCTTTTCCAGTGGCGTGCCTGTGGGTTAAGCAGCACCCAAGCGCACGATGTAAGCAATCACTGTCACTTTTACACGGCGTCCCTTGCACGACAATCGCGCATAATTGCATTATTCAATATGTCCATAAACAGACTGTTGTTTATTTTTCCGCTACTACATCTTGCTCATCTCCCCTTCCTTCTCTGTCTATTTTACAGCCACTATAATTTTTTTATCGCTTGCATTTAAGACCAGTTTCATCAAGCTTAAGAAGCTTTTATTCCAATCATAAAATCCGGTTACGAGCACCATGGCCACATTTCGTTAGCGCTTATTTGGAAAAATGGCAGATGAACAACGACACCTGTACATTTTTATGACGTCTTCGTACGTAATCGACCAACTTCATTACAATACCAAAGTTACAACACTAAAAGTTGTTTTTTTTTTTTGTTAACTACTTGTTGTTGGGATCAGATGGCGGATGAAGATGCTAAGTTATTTGTTTGGGAAGGCAAAAAAATGTAGCAATGGAAATTAATCATAATGATTGGCGCATCAGTCTGTTGCATATAATAAATCAAAACAAAATTGAGTTAGTTTATGCTGCGATGTTTGACATGCGATTAATCAATTTTTGCCAAACGAAAAAAATGCTACGCACGATTTGACTCGAACTCGATGGAAATATTATTGAATTTGCGGGAAAATGATGTTCATCGCTTTCTGATTTTTATCTTTTCACAAATTTTGTGGCCTTTTTTCCTAAATTTGCACATATTTTAATCAACGTTGCAAACCATTAGCCTAGAACGCAAATATTTGCACGAATTAAGTCGAAACACAGCAAATTCTTCAAGCGTTTTCGTACTTTTTTCAATCTGATTCTCTAATTTTTCACCAAATTTTATCAAAAGACACAAAATTAAGGTAAAGGGGACAATATCCTGAAATTTCCCAAGCGTCTAAGCTGGTTTTTCAGTTCGAAATTCTCTTAATTGGAGAAATTCTGAAAAAATTATGTCTAAAAACCTTAATATTAAAATTACACTGTATTACCGTTTTTATCATTTTTAGCATGTTTTTGACTCAAAAATTCGAAATGTATGCCAAATTTTATTATCAATCTCCTAAAAAACTACCAAATTTGTGTATTTTTGGTCTAAAATAATAAACAACGTATCCAAACTACTGTTTTTGCGCTGTTTTTAAAATATTTTTGAAAAAAAAAACTGCTAAAAGTTTATCATTGTACTATTTTTTAACTTTTTCAAAGTTTCACTGTATTTTTCGGTCAGAAATTCACTGCGAATTCAAAATCAAAAAATACCAAATTGGGTTGAATTTTTTTTGTTTTTTTCAAAGCGTTTGGGCACTTTTTGTCCAAAATTTAGCAAATCGTTGTTCATTTTTAAGCTAGAAACCCATTAATTTCCCTAAATTTTGTCAAAAAATCTCAAACTTGAAGTAAGCTTTACAGTCCTGAAGCAACAAATTTTCGATTGATTTAACCATGCAAAGACGTGATATTCAGTGGCCAATTTTTTTTTTGAAAATTCTAAAACATGGTCTAAAACATTGTAAAAAAAATAGAAATTTGCTAATATTTTGTATTGCTACTCTCTAAAAAATAAAAGTTTTCTCTCTTCAGTTCTAGTTCGAAGTGAAATAGTCACGTCTTTGGCTTTAAATATTTTTTTAATTGAAGAAAAAAGGTTGTGTTACACTCTTACGTTTACATTCTTTAGTGTTTTCGGTCTTTTTTACATATTTTCAAGTTGATTAAACGGTCTATTAAGTTGTGGTTACGTCTACAGTTTATCGGCTTTATATTTAAGTGCTTTACCTCTTTCTTATTTTCTTAAATTTTTGTATTTAAACGTCCTTACGCTTGCGTTTCCTAAAAATATTTTTTAAATCAAATCAACATTACAATCTATAAATTACTTGAATTAGCTTTAAACGCAAATATTTTGCATAAATCGGTTCATAAGGCGCCAAACAAAGTCGAATTGTGTTAGAATTATTCAGTGTTCTAGTTTTTAAAAAGTCAATCGTATCGGAAGCATAAACAGTTTTCATTAAAGAAAGAACATTTTGAATTTTTGTTGCACTTTCGCTTCATGAAAACATGATTTTTGTGAGGTTTTGATGAACTTGTGAATTTTTAAAATGACGACTACATTTTCATTGAACTCGTGTCTGTGCACTTTCGGGTTATTTCAGTGGCACTGTTTATTATTCACTCTTAATATTTAAAACAAACACGCCGATATTTGCAGTTTGTGTTCGTAACGGCCCTAAGAAAACTTGTATTTGAAGAAACAGGATGTTTTAAAACCGTTTGTTCCTTCTATTTTTAGAATACAGAAGCGTTTATTTTTTAGTAATTGAAAAAATTCTCTCAAAACATTTGCTTGAATCGGATTTCCGCCTAGTGAATTTTTAATATGTCGATGATTATTTGATCGCACTCTCGTCCAGACCCGATTTTATTGGCCGATTTTATCTTTATGGTTTAAATGCCTCCTTATATTACCTTCAATTATCGTTTAACTACACTTTAATTAATTTGAATCGAGCGTTTTATGGTTTGGCTGATTCGCATTAACTCCTCTAGACGCAAAAATGCGTGTCGCTACACTTACAACCAATCTTAGCATGTTTTGTTTTGACCACCGTTTTTGCGGCCTTCACCCGTTCAGAATATCGGTCCAGTTGATTATGTTAAATGGCGCGATCGCTTTAATTTAACTCGTGTAAAAGGCAGTAAAATATTTTTGTTCTTGCAGACCGGATTTTCAGCACTTAAAATATATTGAATCCGGCGGAGTGCCCAAGCAAATTTGTCTAATAATCACATTGAATATTTGATTCAGCTCTTAGTTATCTACGAGATCTCACTTCTCATGAAATATAACTGCATCTAAGGTGCAATATTGCCTGCTATTTGTTCCACATTGCCCATAATAATATCTCGTGAAACATGTAGGAGATAGTGCACGTATACGCTTGACTTGGTTCTTGCACCTATCTCCAGGAAAGTGCCTAGAATTTATTCAACACCGTAAAGGAGATATCTTTATTGTTAATGCCACAAGAGGGAAATTATCCCGTACTTAAACGCTCATTATCTTAGAATTGTCAAAGTTTCGGCTCACTGCTGTACCTAAAACACCTCAGAGTTAACACCTCATCTAAATATTTGATTTTCTTCAATTTTGTTTATTAACTGGTATCCAGTTGGTATTTTTGCTACTTTTTTTTATTGAAGCGAAAGAGGCACTATTTTTAAAACCACTTCAATGTTTTGGAACCCCAGTAAATCTTTATCTGAAGTATTAAAGTTCTCTATTAGTAGGAACTTCCTTTGATTTACTGACAAATTAAATATTAACTACTTAATATTACTATTGATAGTTTTAATTGTTTTTTAGTTTATTTCGACATTCCGAGGTTTTTTCTATTTACAAATACTATTTATAATGCCACATCAAGGTGTCGGAACTTCATAAAATCTATACAGGGTTAGTCAGTAGTAGTGGATTATTTCTGAACTTTTTTGAATATGCAACCACTAATACCAGCTGACTAGTTAGGTGGTCGTTAAAAAATTTCAAAATTAATTCACGACTACATTGTTCTGGGTTGGTCTTGACTGTTTTGCTAAAATTTTATTATAGACTGTTATTATTTGAAAGATAAAACATTATGTTGATTCAATTAATGTTTTTAAAAATTGGACGAAGTGTAATTAGTATTTTTGGTTGCATCTTAGGACATGTTAGAAATAATCCACTATTGACTCACCCTGTATATCTTAAATATTAAAGTTATCTATTAATAGATACTATTTTTTTATTTACTGGCAAATTAAATAATAACTACTTAGGACCGGTTTATAGACGCGTCATTAATTTAATTCGCAATTAAATGCGTGATTAACTGATCACATGACCAAATTGAAGCATTTGGTTGGTTCATTAGCGTTGTTAACTTTTACTTTTTATCATAATTCTCATTTGCAAATTTTCATACGAGATCTTTTCTATTTAAGTAATTAAAAGCAACTATTTATCATTAGCAGAATGTTTAGTCCACTAATTGATTTTTTCAATTTTTTTATTAACTATTGTCTCCACTGGTTTCTATTGTTTTTTGGAGCACCATGTTCTTCCATATTCATTTTAAATCAAAGCACTGGAAAAAACACTTTCGAATTGAAAAATTCTGGTTGTTTTAAAGCCTACCATTAGGCGACTCAACAGATGTTGACAATTTTTAAAAATTTAAAATAATATCAGTGTCTAAAATCTGAAATGATATTTTTGCGTCCTTGTTATATCTTTGCTCTGTTACATCTTTGTAATTACTAATTAGATACTCAATAAAATAAATAAAAAAAATATATCAAGAAAGGTAACATTTCGAAGTTAGTGCTCATATTTGAAATAAAATTCTTGTGTTATTTTTGATTTCTCAGCTGTGTGAAACTGTGACACAGAATAAAAGAAAATGCGCTGAGAGCTGAAGCAGTTGTTTGCGATGAACCGCAAATAAAAGTCGCAAATGTCAAGTTTTCGGCAACTTCAAGTCCCCAGGAGGAAACATTTCAGACACAGGAAGTCGTTGCAAATATTAAGCAAACAATTTTTCACCAATTTAGTTTTGCTTGCTTGCATTCCATTGTTTGCAACGACCTCTCGGCCTGCTTGGAAATTCTCAATTCTCTCCATCCATTAAAATTTTTCTCCTGACCACCGCAACATTACGCAGGAATGCGATTTATTTTCGTACGCACAAGGACAAGAATAACGCGACTTGTGGTCACGTAGTTACTGCTAGACGACATGTCTCGCAATAACGATCGAATCAACAAACCTTTGGCCAATTGCCAAATATTCGGAATAACTAATTTTTCCGTACATATGGCTGAAAACGCTGAAATTTAATAATAAGCGTTAAAGCAAACTTATCTGACAGTTGCTTTGTTGATTGAAATTTATGGTAGGAGGATTTAAATTGTAAATTCTGCTGCACTTGTCAGTTCAAAGGAGGTGTAACCAGGAATTATCGCGGCACTAACTTCTTGAGGATTATGCACAGTAATTACGTGAGATGCTAAATGCACTTCCGAAAAAGCCAACCAAACAGGAAGGAGTTTAAGATTACTTTAAGATGAGTGTGAGTTTTGCATTATCTTGGCATTTTCTTAAAAGCGTCTAAAATTCTTTAAGGAAGCTAATGAGATTTAAAGATAACCGGGAAATACTTATGTAACTACTAAAGACATGCATAAAAGAATGAATGGTGCAAGCGAATAATAAATCACTTTCTCGCGGAACACGAAACAAAAATCAAGTTGGCAATAGGTGTAATTAATGCATAGAACTGCCATAACACTTTAATAAAAAAAATGGAAAATAATACTCTATATTATTTGTTTATTTTGCATTTTTTTATTATTTACCTATAAGGCAATTTTTTACCAAATTTTTGACCTGACAGTGTTTATTCAATACACTAAGGTAGTAAAAAAGGAACATATGAAAAATTATGCTGCACATATGTATTAAAGAAAATAAAATGTTTCTCCCATCTTTTGAGGAAAATCCGGGCGACATGCATATTACAGCTAATAAAATTCCGGCTAGGTTTTATACGTTTTATCAAGTCCGTCCCTGTGCTCAATTGTGCAAACGCTAAATTACGACTGTTATAATCGTTGCTACGTTCGCCCTGAATAATTTACAGCCACCGATATCGAATTTATAGACATTCTACCCTTTCAGCTTGATATTTCCATTAAAATTCCAAACGACTGCGAAATTACCCAGAACATTCTATTTTAAAATTTAATTAAATCCCGTATTAAAACGCGAAAAATCCCAAAGCGTGGGTTTGGACAAATCTCGACGTTACATCTCTGATACATAAATAAATGTCAAGAAACAGCGGCCTTATGTCCGTTTTTTAAATTCCGCAACACCGCACCTTATTTTCAGATAAAATCATTTCTAAAACGGGAAACTTTCGGGAATAACACTCCCTGACTGGTGTTTTTTTCGGTGAAAATTATTGCAAGGAAGCGAACGATAAATTCTTCTCGTATAATTACCAATAAATTAAAATGATGGATAGTTTGTGACGAGTCATGTTTGTGACAGTAGGAAACGTTCCGCATTTTCTCAGCACATAAATCGTTTTGTCACCTTTTGAACTGCACTTCTTATCCGATATTAGCAATCATTGTTTATGATTTTTTGCCACACGTAAACAATTAAATTGACAATAAAGAGTTCAACAACTCGATTAACAATTTACGATTTTTATTTGAGTGACAATACGCGTAAACAATGTCAAGGACTCGGCTCGCAAATGCGGAAAAATGGAGACATCCATCAATTTTAGAAAAATAACTGAAAAATGGAAACAGATTTAATAAATAGTATTCGAAAAATACATATATTCGGTTCACTTTGATAAAAACCATTGTGGTGCAAACAGCACACACTTGGCATTAACTTTTATATGTGTTGTCATGGTAACAGGTTAGTCATTTGCACTAGAGTTCCTATATTGGGAGAGTTGGAACACTGAATGTCAATTCTCGAAATTTTGTTTTATTTACGTCAGTTGGAATGTGTAAAAAAACAAATTGGGATATAAATCAGTGGTGTTACACTTGAAATTTGGCGAAAACTCAAATAAAATTTGTCAAAAAATGTTTTCATTTTTCGTCGACTAACTGAGTTTAGAAATGGTTTAGACTGGCAGTCGTCGTCAATTCACTGTTTTTTTTTATATGAACTCCAAATTTTAAAAGAGATTTCTTTGTAAGTACAAGAATTTTACGTCTAAACTCTTCATCACAAACATTTTTTCCTTAACTTTAAGAAATGGTAATCATCGATGAAAGAGAGAGAAATTGAACCTTTCCTGCAAAGTTTTACGTTTATTATTAACAAGCATTTGAAAAAGTGGATTGTCTAAATAATATTATGTACAAAATCTATGAGATTTTGGGAATTTGTCTATGCATTTATAAAATACGTAGATACTTGAACCCAAAATTGGTTCTAATTTTTAGGAAAGTTGAAAATGTCACTGCTTGGTCGCCTTTAGCATCTACGCGAACTTTAGATTCTGTTTCAAATTATAAAGTTATTGGGAATTCACGATTTTGTTACGTTTTTTATACGAACACCTTTAATATCATTTTTTAGAGAATTTAAAAAAACAACAGGGAATATGAAGGGTTCTTGATGACCAATTTTTGGAACGAGATGTTTAACTAAAAATTGTGACTGAAAGAAAAACAGTTTTAGCATTGAAGTATGTTTTAAGTTATGTATTTAATATTAAAATAAATATCGAAAAATTTCAGAAATGTGAACATTAATATTGGTAGGTATTCAATTATTTTCTTTTTTTAAATAGCAATCCCAAAATTTCTACGTTTTCTACGTCCCTGGTTAAATTTGACGTAAAATTATGTCATTTTATGCATTTGACAAAAATTATAATCTTGAAATTATTTTCGACATAAAACCTCTGACATAAGTTACTAACAAAAATTTTAATAAAAAAGGATAGAAATATATACTTTATCCACATAATACAAAATTGGCTCGGTTTGACGTTCAGTGTCCTAACTCTCCCAATAAAGGAACTCTAATTTGCACCACATGGTTTTTATCAAAGTGAAAAAAAAAACAATTGAACGATGAGATCGAAATTGTTCTGTTCACAACGAAATAATTGATAAAAATCAAAAGCACACATTTAACAAACATTGCAGGTTCTAGAAACAATGATTAAGAAATACAGGAGGTAGAGCTTCAATGGTCTTAAAAGATATGAATTAAAGTTTGCAGTTAATAAAATAAGAAACACAACTTTTCATAACTTCTTGTTAAGTTGAATTACGGCATTAAATCAATTTGCTGCAAGGAGGAAAGTGTATTTCATTGCGGAGCCCAACTTAAAGAAAGTGCTGAAAGCTCTTTGCAGCTTACTGGGCCATTTTGATACGAAAATAAATCACATCTCGAATTTTATGGCATTTTCGCTGTTGTTTGCACACTAGTGGTCGCTGAGCCGTTCGATTTCTGTATATCTTTATTTATTACCACCGCAAGGTGTTCAAACAAATCCGCTGAGCTTTCACCGGGCTTTTTTCTCTCGTAAAGAAATCCGCTTAGGGAAAAACGGCAAAACTATTCGTTCCTAGTCGATAATTAAAAGCAAACACACGGTGTTGTTCCAGTGCCTGTCATTTGCAACAGTAAATTGTGGCAAAATTTCAAGTCTGTGTAATTTCTTAGGCCGCCATATGTTCGTAACGTCTAACTTGGGAGTTATGGAGACATTTATGAGGTATTTCGCACCGTTAAGTGCACATTATCGAATCTAAAGCGCGTGCCTACACATTATCAGTAAAAGCACAGTCAAAGACACATGAGTGATTGCTGCAGCTTTGACCATTGTCGGAGCGTCCGACTGCTAATGAAACAACAAGTTAGCACATTAGTCTGTGAGAAAACTGCTTTGCTTAGGCAAGGTGGTTGAATCTGAGCAATGTTCCAGTTGTGTTTACAATTGGCAAACTGTGTAATGTGGGTGCCAAGGTTCGATAACCAGTGTCAAGATCACAAGAGTATAAATAGTAGCTGTCAAGGATCTAGTTGAAATTAACCAATTTCTACAAGTGAGTCTGGCAAAAGATTAAAGTGAAAAATTGACTCAATTAAACTGGCCTCAAAATAATTTATTTAATGTTACCGTTTTAATTATTCTGCAATAATTCAACAGGTCGCTTTAGACAGCTGTACATGTTCACTGGACCCCTTCGAATTTGCTTGTGATAAATTTCAGTTGTAAAAATGTCTCACAGTCATAAAACGATTTTTATGAGACGTTTTAATCGGTCTTGCATATTAAAAATGTGCAAAAGGTCCAACAAGGTTCCTTGGAATTGATTAATTTATTGGTGGTGAAATTCAGTTTAGAATCCAATAACCTTTGAGGAGAAAATCGATTCACATCACTATTATACACGAAAGATGCAATTTATTGAAACGACACTGAGCACGAAAAAATATACAAACTTTCTTTCATCTGATTCGTGAAATATTTTAGGCCGGCGTCACAGCGATTTATCATTGTCTATCTACGTAATTTAGTTTGCTTGTAAATGTCGCCGGTATTTATGTTAATTTTTCAAAATTTTTAAGTGAAAACAATTTCGTTTCAACTTTTTGTGGAAATATTCTACTTTAATTTTATTTGTGGGTCAACAGAACGTGTTTATTTTGGTTCAATTAACAATAAATAAGACAAATACGAATTGTTTGAATTATTAAACTGAATTCTTATTATTAATGTGTTACATAATTAAATTGAAAACTTGAAAAGTAATCGATTATTTTGGAAAATCATTTCCTAAGGATAGGGAGTTACATGGGGTAACTGTAAATTACACCTCCAAGCGGGTTAAGTGTTTATTAGCCCTCTTGGAGGTTGAACTTCTAAAAATCTTCCAAAAATCAATAATTTAATGACTGGTGGAATTTATAGAAAACATGAAACGTGTGTTCCTTATTCATTTTTTACCGAAATCCTGAAATCATAGATACAGCGTGCTCAAAAACTGGCGCACCAACTCAATGGTGTGTGGTAGAGAACTGGTTACATGTAAAGGTAAAAATAGTAAAAAATTCTTTGTATTAAAGTTATTGATAAATAACTAATTTTAGGTAAATGATATGTGGCAACGTTGTCTAACAGTCATGATCGCAATAGAATTTAAGCAACAATTCGGAAGTAAAATTACCGTTGGGGGCGCCACTGAGCTAGGTCGAAAACAGTAACCATAAATGGCGGGAAAATGTTTATTTTGAGCGTTGTACAAATTTTGGGGCTTCACAATTATTACATTGCCTATGCGGAATGATTATTGTATCTTTGATGCAAGAAACTTATGTTGACAAATGAGAGATGACGAGGAAAATACGAATAACGAATGACTGTTTGGTTCACTTTCTTTATTGGAAAATTATTACAAAGACATTGAAAAACCTACCTTTTGGCATAATTTACGTTTAAATGTATCAGCAGTTGTTAATCTTTATTGTAGTTTTGTAGATTTACCGCAGCATTTCATGATTTTTTCAGTGGAAAATTCTAACCTAAAATTCATAACACTTCACTAATTTATTGGTTTCTTGAGCCAAACTTTGTGTTCGCTGTGATCCATTACTTATAATCTTTAATTAGACAACTGTTTGATAACACTTTGTAATCAAAATTTAAATATTTTTCACTTTTTATCCACTTTCAAGTTCCAACAATAAACACTTTATACCACGAAAAACTACAGAACCAAAGTCAACGCTAGTACGTACTTTTAAAGTAATTCTTTCTATTGTAAGTAATTAACACTATACACGCAAAATTGTTGAACAATTCATTAAATGTCAGTTAAATGTGGCATTACGAAAATTTCTTTACTGTTTTCGACATAGTTCAAAAGTCATCACCAGAGGGCGTCTAGTTAATTTTATTTCCGAATAGAAATAAATTATTTTTGAAACGGTTTCCTAGGAAATAATTCCCAGTGTTGGCACATCTACAGATTGTGATTTTTTGGATGAATTTTAATTTTTTTAAATTAAAAAAACTGCTAATTATTCATCGTTTTGTTACGGAACGATTACCTGGTATGAAACATAAAAACATAAAAAAATAATGAAAACTAAAGAAGTTAACACAATAAGTTTGTAGCTCCAGATTTTTTAAAATATTACTTTAGGAATTTTTTCAACATTTTTCCCGTAATCTGCACTTGCTTCTCAATAACGTACAACCACTGAGTTGGTGCGCCAGTTTTTGAGCACCCTGTATAACTTTAAATATGACGAATTTTTATTTTGAACCCGAATAACAATTTTCATGGTAGTATAACTTTAAAAATTATAGATATTCATATTTAACAAAACAGTAATTACAATATAATTGAGTACAAAGTAATCAGATTACATTAGTTTAGTTACAATTACAAAGTAAAGAGGACAAAACGGGATATTCACAGGGGACTTAATTTGACACTAAGTGGTCAGTTTTTGCACAAACTGTCATGACTTGACAGTCATGTCCATCGGTCCATTTTCCACAATTAGCTTAATTATGTCGTCAGGTGCCGCATAAATTGATTCAAAATTCAACCGTAAATTTCCAGTTAACTCTCTTGTTTTGGTCCCTCGTCTAAATTATTATGTCCAGGTATGTAAATTTTTATTGAGACTCAATTACAAGCACATTTTTTAAACACAAAATGGGATAGCTGACGGGTTTTATCTCCGATAAGGACTGATGTGTCTGGAAGGCTACATGGTCAAAATCTTTCTCATTGAGACATTATCCTATTAAAATCCTTCTTTTTGCGTAATTGTCTCTGTGGGGTTCAACACCTTATAATGGGCCAATTTAGCGAATTGACGAAATTGTCTGTTAAAAACAATAGTCTATTTTTTTCGTAGACGAACCCTTCATTTTAATTGCACGTCTTGCCTTATCTGTGCCAATCTTCGGGCCAGCAAACAGGTTAGCCAAAGCAAAGAACCAACTCATTATCATATTCAAATGATGGATGATATGGCACTTGAGTTTAAATTTCCAAGACGTCTCACCTAAATTATTACCTGGAACGAAACCGTCTTCCCCAGAGGCTGAATATTTTAACAAAGGAATTCGGACGTTCTTTCTCCTTTCTTTATTCACCCAATTGACGTTTATGAGACAATATAAGCGTTTGACAGTAATTCCGATTAATTAAGCGCAACTCGGGAGCTGTATTTTTTTGTAAACACGTGGGTTGGACCACCTGTACACCTGTCAGGCGAACTGGATGAGTCTTCGGTTCGTGATACTCTTTAAATTACGGGGGGTTCCCACACACATTGTTCGCGAACAAAAGCTCGTTACCAAAATGACTTTATCAACTGGCCGATTTAATTATTATTATTATCCACACGCGCTTATTGAAGATTAGCTCCCATTTATTATTCCAATATTTACGTTTATTTTGATAAGCAGGTAGCGGCTCATTAATTAGTGTTTCTTGTCATTTAGTTGAAGTGATTCACCGGTCACGGACTACATTCTCAAAGTTAAAAATAGACAACAATTTGTACTCCCGTTTCATAAATAAACTCGGGTTTGTGTTGCAATTAACTCGAAATGTCAGAAGAATGAAGTTGTGCATTATATGTAAAGTCGCCTGTCATCGTATTCCATCCGAGATGTCTTCATTAATTTAATTAGACGCTTATTCTTCAACGATTCATCGTTTTGTTTCCTGCATTCAATGCACAATCAAAGGCAACGTCATCGTAGCTTTTTTGCTTAATAATAATAATGAAAATTATTTCTTTGTGTTTTCATTCGTATATTTTTTATCAGTTAAGTCATTTGGTATTTTTTAATAATTAAAAAACGTTTGACATTGACACCGTTGTTTTTCAATATAAAATCACAGGCAAACATAACCGAAAATGTTTTTTCCAGTGTTTTTTCTTCAAAAATAAACCGAAAAACTAAACAATTTCATCGAAAAAAGTTTTGAAACAATTTATGTACAAACAGTAAAGGATATATCTCTCAAAATTTTGCCTAAAGACATTAAATCGTTACAACAAAAATCTTTCAAAAAATATGTTAAAAACTTATTAATGATCAATGCTTTTTTTAGTTTTGAAGAATATTTTAATTATTTTAGAAATGATTAACATTGTATTTATTTTCTTATTGACGAATGTAAATTTTCTTTATAAAAAAAACCCGCACTTAGTTTAATGAAAAAATCATTGAATTCTCAGTTTTTGGGTTTTTGAAACACATTTTTGAAATATTAACTAAGCTATTTACAAAATTTTTTGTAATAATTATTATTTTAACCAGTGTCAACAAGAAATTCATGAGCTTTAAAGCTAACATTTTAATTTTTATTCCTAAATTTGTAGAGAAGGAACCAAATATCACCAATTTAAGTCTAGAGGTATGTTATTTTGTCATTTTTTGACCACATTTTTCAGCCAGAATTGCAATTTTTCGTAAAATTTTAGTAAAAACAGAACAATTCTAATAAAATGGGTATTATTTAGCCTTCTTTGGGTCTTGTTGAAGTAAAAACTAAGGACCAGTTTACAGAAGCGTCATTAGTTTAATTCGCAATTAAATGCGTAATTAACTGATCACATGACCAAATTGAAGCAATTTCATTAGTCCATTCGCGTTGTTAACTTTTAACAACGAATTAAATTTTAACAGAGCTTTCTATAAACCTGTCCTAAGTTTTTTTCAAAAAATCAAAACTTTGATGAAAACTAATGTCACTTTGTTTTTTTTTATGTTGAGAATTATTTAGCAAAAAGCTGTCAAACACATGTAAAAGTCACAAATTAAATGAAAATTAATGTTAGTTTCTATCAATTTAGCTCGTTATTTTTGAAAGAAATTTTGTCAAAATAAGCCGAAAAACCATAATATTTGGTTGAATTAACAAATTAAAATTTTATTTTAAAATAGTCGCTAAACTAACCAAAAAATCGCCAAATTAACTCGAAAATTACATAATATTTGCGTTTTTTGAATGCTTAACTCTTTTTTAGCCCGAAACTGAACCGAAAAATCAACAAAAATTGTAATTTTCTCTCGAAAAATTTTGCTAAAACAAGCTGGAAATCTAATTGCAGACAATTTAGTTCGCTTTGGCACCTGAAACTCATTTCATTTGTTTTCGTTTTCGTCGAAAATCAGTTGAAAAACGACCAAATTTAGTCGAAAAAAAAATAAGTTTTTTAACATTTTTATTAAGTTCATTACCTAAATAAACCGAGCAAAAAAATTTTTCAAGTTTGCATTTTAGGAGGTAGGTTTTTAATAGAGAAACGTAATTATTTTCCAAAAATTGTCAAAAATAAGCCAAAAACTCATCAAAGAATTTTACTAATTCTCGTCTTTCATAAATTCCAAATAGTATGCTAAACAAAATGAAATAAGAACTCGTGTTTTATTTATTGTACGTCGACTTACGTTGCACAACCGAATAATAATTTAAATTTGCCAACAAACCAATAAAATTATTTTTTCCCAAAGTGTCTTTAAACGAGTTTGAAAATTGTTTTATTTGATTGATGGAATGAATAAAATATAACTTGGTATTAGATATTTTTTATTGTAAAACTTTGTAGATACTACAGTCGAATTTTAAACTTTAAATCTATAATTATTTTAAAAATGAAACGTAAATATCACAAAAAATATCACGTTACAAGTTGAGCTGTAGACTTTGATCATGTGGTGTATTTCATCCGACACTTAACACATCTTTCCTTATTTGCAGGAGACATGTTTGCGCAAATCAAAGAAACGTCAGTTACCCCATTCGAACAAAACGCGTCTTTGCCAAACCCACCTACAAGAAATACATGGTACGCTGTGGCACCCAATGGTGTGAAGGTGTTAGGTAGGATTTTTCAAACACTACTTTAGATAGAATAACAAATAATAATTCAAGACGGCAATCCAAACTGTGCTTGTCGTTTTTCAGGTTAGTGTATGAAAAATACCATAGGGAAGTTGTCACAGACGCCAACCACACTCTAGTGGACTACACCTGCTGCCCAGGATGGACACAGGTCAATTACAAGAGTCACGGCTGTAATAAACGTAAGTGCTCGATGTCACGGACAATTTCCTTCGCAAGGACGAAAGATTCGCTTTAAATTTATCGATCGGTTGCGACGAGCGTTTAAAAAAAATTAAAGACGAATGGGATTTTTTTTTCGGACCGCCGGCTATCAGCCAACACTTGGAGGTGCTTGAGAAGAAAATAATAAAAAACCTGGAGGGATAATACTAAATAATAACAGAAAAAAAAAGAAAAAGTCCTAACCCCTCCTCAAAAAAAAATTTATGCAGGGTGATTTTTTTAGGCCCTACATTAACTTTACTAGGTCTATACTAAAACTAAATTATTTTGTAATGTTTTGTAAAGTTTGTAATGTAAATTAAAAATTAATCAATGTACCGAGTGCTAATAATGATATAGTGGCGGTCAGCTCGATTTGCGTGTGCGTCATCAATTTCATTTTTTCATTACCAACACAAAGCTATAAAAAATTATCAAAAACAATGCAAATTTAAACAGCTAAGGGCTATCTAAGGGTGGTATCCTTGAAGATTAGTTTACATGTGCACTTCGACAACACCGTCAAGTGTCACGAATTTGTCAAACTGACATTGACAGTAAATTATAGACGTCGTCGCATGGTTGTCGAAAGTGTTATCGGTGTTAATCGCAAGTATTTTCTGTTCGTTTATTGTGTTTTGTGATTTGCGTTTCGTTAGGTTTTTGATTCCGCGTTTATTAGTTCTTGTTTTGTGAATCTGTATTTTTTGTAACAACTCATAATTTAAACACTTCGTAACCTCAAAAAATATTTGATAGTTTGTCACCGCTATGCCCCTGCTATGTAAACGTAGTGACAGAAATGTCAGATGACGCACACGCAAATGGAGCTGAGCGCTACCATACAACTAATTTTCTTCAGTTATTGATCAAAAATTGATTGAAAAAAACATGATTAGTGGAAATAAAAAATGGAAAAATCTGTTCAAATTCAACACGGTGTCATTGTTTCCCCTTTTTTGATAAAGGGTTGTCGATAAAAAAATAAACAGCGCTCGCACTCAGAAATTAAAACTGCGTTAATTGAGGCGTTAAAATCACCCATAATTTACGGCAAATTAAAACCTCGTTGCCCTCTTTTCACGAAAATTTTATTTCGACAATCAATAATCCGCCACACGTTTAATGGACAGCTACAAAATTACGTTTCTGCACGTGCGGGGATGCTCCAAAAATCGTGTCGAATTTGTTTAATCTCGATTCAGCGGTTTAATTAACTTGAGCAATATTGTATCATTGCTAATCTATAAAATAATTAGAGGAAAACCCGCCGTGTTTGAGCATTATAATAATAACAAGTTTCGAAATTGTTTATACGACACTAAATTACACCTTGTCAAAACTCAACATTAACACGTCCATAAAGATTATTCCGATGTAAATCTCGGGTTTATCGTATATATTACAGTCACATCAACCGTGTTTATTATAAATCACGCTGTATGCAGACGTGGACGACTTATCCTGAGGCTTAAATGCAGAAAAAGACAAAGTCTTACGAGGAGGTGTTGAATTTTAAATTGGAACTTTAGCTCGGATTACCTGAGGGTTAAGTTTTTATCAAAGAGGGATGCATAAATTACAGTCAGCGAGGTTGATGATACTTGCAGCTTTGTCCAGGCCTTTGTTATTTGACGGTAAATGAAATAGACCAGGGTCTATAAAGCTTAAGTGTGCGTGGTTGCAATAAATGAGTATTTTTAGAGTTTTGCAAGACTTAAAGTAGCTAATTGCCAATAAACTTAGGCCGGGTTTACCAACGAAAAAGATGACTGACTCTATTTCGGGGACAAAATTATAGTAAAATTCACACAAAAGCGTATAGTTTATACAGGGTGTCTCAGCTAAGACTTTCGAGCTTAATATCTCAGTTATTTGTCAACGGATTGTTATGAAATTTAGAATGCACATATTTTAGGAGGTGGTCTTTCAATGACTTCAAGTTAAAAAATGAAATTTTAAAACACATTTCTTTTATTTAAAGTTAAGCCCAATTACCGATGGATCATTAAACCCCGAAAAATAAATGACTACACAAAAAATAACCAAATCGCTCGGCTGATCCAAGAAAAAAATTAAATTTTATTGTTAAAAACTTAATCCAAATTTTGATAGTCACCCTTTGAAACAACTGATGAAGCAATTCTATGCGGCATTTTGTGTACCACTGAAAAAACTGTCAAAAGTGTGTGCGCTGTCAGAAAAGTAAAATTGTTTTAATTTGGTAAAATTACTTTAAGAACTAACAACAGTGAAATTTCTGTGTTGTTGAAAAAGAAATCAATTTTCGCCTATGGAAAGTGTTGGACTTTTTGTGAAATGTGATTTATGAAATTTAAAGTTCAAAGAATCGTCAATAATTTGAAGACATAGGAGGCGTACTTGAGGACAAAACACGTCACTGGAAACGAAGCAATAGTTTGGACTGTAACTCAAGCTTTTGAAGAGAATCTAATTAGCAGTGTACGAAACATTTCCAAAGTCCTGAATGTTCAAGTGTCTAGATTTTTTCAGTTTTTGTTCAGTCTTTTAGTCCTTTTTTAAAGAATTAAAGAATCCACTACCAAAAGTAAGTCAAAAATATTGTTTTTTAACTTTGTATAGGTGAGAGATAATTGTGAAATGTCCCTTGCGTGACAGTTTGTGCGAGTAGGGGTGACCAAAATTCAATGGTAGTGCTCATTTGTCTCATAGAGATCTACGCTTTTGCATCTGTACCCACGTTTAACAGTTTGTTTCTCATTTTTTTCGCGAAACAGACGTCTTCCACGAACGAGATTTTTCTGACAGCATTTTTCAATGATGATAATTTTTTTAATATAAGTCTTAAAAGGCTTAACATTTTAGAAAGGCATGTAAAAATTACGATTTTAAGACTTGAGTTGTTGCATTAATTGGATTTTAATCTTTATTTTAAATTTCATAAAAATCCGTTGACAAATATCAGGCTCGAAAGTCTTAGCTGAGGCACCCTGTATAAGTCGAGTTAATTTTAATTAAAGTTAAAACCATTACCTAATAATACTAAAGTCCAAAAATAATTATACTAAGACGTTTGAGCAGTTTGTTGTGCTAATATACCCACACGTATTTTCAGAATAATCTGCTTGTGAATAAACTTTAGAAAAAGTTGTTTTACGCAGAGTGACATAACGTGAAGATGTAAATGACAATATCTACTTATGTAAATTGTTGTTTTTCTATTTTATAAGGAGACAAGAACTTTGTATTTGTATTTTTGTAATTTTGTATTTGTATTAATTTCTCCTCATTCGCCACAAATAATTCAAAATTTCGTAGCAGCGCTGAAATATAAATTTTCGCCGACACGAGATGCGGAACGTTATTGATTTTATAAAACATAAACACAAAGATGAAGTCCGCAACGTTCTAATATAAAAACCGCCGTTGCTCATAAGCTGATGCTGTGCCAACAAAATCCATAACAACTTCTCAGTACAATATTATCATTACATCGTCCTGCTTGTCGGCTTGAAACACAATTACAACGCATCAGCGACAGGCCTTTTTCTCAAGCCACTTTTATATCCTATTACGGAAGTTCTGCAACATGTCCAGTTGTACCTACAAGAGGGATTCTTTTTCACCCGTCTATATATGGATCTGGACTTGAGCTCTGCACTAATGAAGCTTCAACCATTAGTTTTGCATTCTTCTTATCTCTCATACATGTTTATTCGAAATTCGCTTAAATAAAGTGTAAAATTGTATCGCTGTATGGCTTTTGTGTTTATTTTATTTTATTGCAGCTGTGTGCTCGCAGCCCTGCACCAACGGAGGCAAGTGTGTAAGACCCAACGTGTGCATGTGTCCCCCGGGATACGACGGCACGTATTGTGAAACTAAAACCACTGTGTACAGCCCCGGTACGTACACAAACAACAGCAATTTTTAGATGGAAGAAGCTGATCGATTTGTTTAGATGGGAGTTGTCCCAATGGTCAAACTGTCTGTCTTTGTCAAACTTTGGGCCCGTCCTATTGTCCCCACCATTGGTTTTGTTCTAATTTGTGTCCTGCTCACGTGTGCATCCCCTGTCCACAATCCCAGTGCACTTGTCCTTGTCCTTCCAAACATAATGGGTTGCAAGACGACGACAGACGTAAGACTTTTTAACTTTAACTACATAATTTTGTGCTCTATTTCAGCCGTGTGTCCTGTGTGTCTAAATGGGGGAACCTGTCGGCCTCCGGGTTGTGTTTGTCCTCCGGGATTTACCGGAATTCAATGTGAAAATGCACAGATTCAAAGTAAGTGCAAGCACTACTAATAAATGTTGTTGAATAAATGTTGGGTTAAAAAGACGTTTTAGTAAGAAATTACAAAAAACGAAAATCCTTACATATGCAAAATTATCCGGGGAATCGATTGGCATTGAGAAAATTGACAAATTCCCAATAGTTTTTTAGCTATGAATTTTTTAAAATTTTACCAATTTTTGTATTTATTTACAATTTTCTCGAAAACTATTAGTCGGAGAACAATGATCTTTTTTGAAAAATATAGATAATTTAAAGAGCTTTCCAACGATAATACACTTCATGGGGTGATCTCTAATAGTTCCGGAGTTATTGCTCGAGAAATGTTCCGGGTACCCAAAATCAACAAAATTTGCGACGAAAATTGAAAAAATCAAACATTTGGACATTTTGCGGACTTTTAACAACTTTAGTGGGTTGTTAAGACATGTAGAAGTCCATAAAAATTTGCTGGTGTTAGTTAGTTTAAAAATTTTTTTTTTCACCTCTTTGATGGTACGTGTTTATTACTCAGGAAATTTTAGCAAAAAAATTGAAAATTTTAAATCTCGTTATGAAATCGAGTTATGATTTTTTTTGTTGAACAAAACTGTTCACCATACATAAATTTAGGCAAAAAATTTTAATTTTTTTATTCTTGTGAAAAATTGATATAATATGTAAAATGAGCCGTAGAATTCAATCGAACAAACCGCAATGCTCTACGGCTTTTAGTTTTTTTTTATGAATTTTTTTAGTGAAAAACTTTGATCGCCTCTGTAGCCGGAACCGTTGCCCGGAGCGGCTCCGAGTTTAGTCGAAAAAATAGATAAAATTAAGCGCTATCAGATGGTTTTTTGTTCGTTGCTCTAAGTCTTACAGTTTCTGAGAAAAACGTAAAAAAAGGTTTTCATTTTCACTTTTTTTCAATTTTCAACCGCCAATTACGGCGAAACTATTAGAGTTATCGAAAAACGGAAAAATGGAGGATAACCGGAATTAAAAACTCTACAAAATGGCATAGAACTCAAAGCGATATCTTGCAAAAAATTTTTCAATTTTCAAACGCCGATTACGGCCAAACTAAGAGAGTTAGGAGAAAACGCTTTTTTAGATCGGAAAGAGCACATCAAAATCTATAAGATAGAATAGGTTTCATTTGATTTTGAGACACTTTAAAAATTGACCGATTTTAAGGGGGGGGGGGTGTTAACTTTTTTTTAATTTTTTTTATTTTCTCATTTACGGCTAAACTATTCTAAAAAGTGGAACTGTTTTGATCCACACCTATGCAAAATGATCCGGGGAATCGATTGGCATCAAGAAAATTGCCAAATTCCCAATAGTTTTTTAGTTATGAATTTTTTAAAATTTTACCAATTTTTGTTTTTATCTGCAATTTGCTCGAAAACTATTAGCCGGAGAACAATAATCTTTTTTGAAAAAAATAGATAATGGAAAGAGCTTTCCAACGATAATACACTTCATGGGGTTAGCTCTAATAGTTCCGGAGCTATTGCTCGAGAAATGTTCCGGATACCCAAAACCGACAAAAACTGCGACGAAAATTGAAAAAATCAAACATCAAAAAATCGAACATTTGGACTTTTTGTGGACTTTTAACAACTTTAGTGGGTTGTTAAGACATGTAGAAGTCCATAAAAATTTACTGGAGTGAGTTTAAAAAAAAAAAGTAAGTGTATTACTCAGGAAATTTTAGCAAAAAAATTGAAAATTTTAAACCTCGTGAAAAGCTGGTATAATACAGAAAATGAGCCGTAGAATTCAATGAAACAAACCGCATTGCTCTACGACTTTTAGTTTTTGAGTTATGAATTTTTTTGTTGAATAAAATTTTCCACTATAGAAAATGTCTATTAAAACATCAAACATCGAAAAATCGAACATATGGACTTTTTCTGGTCTTTTAACAACTCCAGAGGGTTGTAAATGCTTATAAAAGTTTATAAAACCTTGCTATTTTTTTGAAGGTAATTTTAAAATTTTAATACGTCTAATAATATTTCTGGAGTTATTTGTCCGATAAATGCTACAGGTACCGAAAATTGCCCAAAATCGTTTACTTTCTCTAGTTGATACTTGTACTACTTGTAAGCGAAATTGTCTTTAAAAACCCCTGTTTGTCTTAGCGGACTGCAGTCTGCCGTGCAAGAACGGCGGCACTTGCAAGACCAAGTCCGTGTGCATTTGTCCACCAGGCTTCAGTGGTAAACTCTGCGACAAAGACGTGGATGAGTGCAAGCAGAAGCCCTGCGACCAAATATGTTACAACACACCTGGGAGCTACCGCTGCGAATGCAAAGAGTCGTTCGTATTGCAAAGAGACGGTCAGACTTGTCGTAAAGAGAGTGAGTATTTACATATTTCATGATATGGAAATGCGAATCCACGAGTTTAACTGTACGTCTCGTTTCAGACGACGACGACACAGCGCTCGAGGCCAAAGATTTGGATACACAGCAAAAATTGGATAAGATGGATAAACGGCTGCAGATGCTCGAAAAGGTATCAAATTAGGCCGAAATGAAAAGTAATTAACTTGATGCCGATTTCAGATGGTGAAAGAAAAGAGCAAAAACGAAGTTACGAAGCAGGATCTTAAAAGTATTTATGGAAACATTGATAGGATGTCTAGTGATATTGGTAGTATAGCGTGCAAGTTGCGGCGATTGGTACACGATAAATTTTTCTTAAATTCCCCTGATGTGCAACAGCAAAAATTAATTTTAGGAAAGCTGTAATCAAGATAAAACGCCACCAAAAAGTTGCATCGATCTTGTAGAAAACACAATTCATAGTAACACCAAACCCCCTTCTCCAGCCGACGAAGCAAGCTGTGATTGTGAAAAACCACAAGAACATCCCCCAGGGTGTAAATGTATGTCGTCGTCAGTGTAAAAATTTGAACTTATATTTATATGTAAAAACACAAATAAAGACTCAAAAAAGCATTTTTATTTTTAATAATAAACTGTAACATTTGAAACAATCAATGTTTGCCCTTCTTCCCTCTCTTCCCCTTCTTGGATTTACTCCTGGCAGTTTTCCTCGGGTGCAGCCATACGGGGTATGCGCCATGTTGATCCCTCAAAGTCCTAGGATTAAAGACACGCTTTTTTGAGTCGGTCTCCATTTGTTCCTCATTTTCCGCACTTTTTTTAACAGATTTGGGTTCGACGACGTTCACTACGTCCGAAATTTCTGTCATATTTACATCCTTGTTATCAGACTGACTGTCGTTGATCCCCAAAGTTTTTTTCAAACGCTCCAGTTCTTTTTTGCCATAACGTTCCCGCTTGATCGCACGGCACTTTCGCCTCCATTTGCTTCGAATGCTCTTTGCCATTTCCTAAAAAACACTGGCAGTGCGGAAAAAATTATTTCTTTTGGCTTTTACAAGAAGAAAACACGAGTGTCACTTTGAGGTTAATTTTTAAAATGTCAGTCTTAGAAACTTTGGTTTTGACACTAGAAATTAAATTTATTGCTTAACTAATGACACGATTAGTTTACTAAATTATTATCTATTGGGAAATATTGGTTTATGGTTAGTATATTTGTACCGTTAACTAATTGTTAACTAACATGTGCACTTGGGCAATAAATTTATATAAAAATAAATGGGTTTGTTGGGTTGGTGGTTCTGTTATTCTATGGTTGACAGCGGAAAAGTGACCGTTATTTCGTGCGTTTAAAAATTTTAAAAATGGATCACCGGCTAACAAAAATTTGCGATGGTTTCGGTAAGCTCATGAGACTCGCTAGTATCGTTTAAATACTTGGTAAATTGTAGCAAAAGATGAAAACGGGAAAATTGTCACATTACCCTTACAATTACCTCAAATATCGAACGCTCCAAGTTCGTTAACAAGAAAGAGCCCCGAAAAAAGAAGCACGGTGAAGAGGAAATTTATACCAATTGAGCGAATGCCATTTTGTGCCGCTGATTTTGAGAAATCTCCGAAAAAACGTAAAGTGGAAAGACCCGTCTGCAAGCAACTGTTTAAAGCACCCAACGAAAAACCACAAAAGAAGGGTTCTTATAACAGTCGTCAGTCCCTTATTACTAAGAAAAAAACGGTGCAACGTGCGCCAAAGGTACAATATTAACGACCAAAAGGGCAAATTATAAAAACTCGTTTCATGAGGCTTTGAAACTGGTCTTATGAAACCTTTTTAATTTTACTATTTTACAACACATGCTAGTAATGTTTTTTTCAGGTCAGTGTACAAAATGCGACTAGTGATGATTCAGTTTTAATTAATGCCGATGAAAGTTATTTATCTGCCACCAAAGCACGACCTGCAACGCCTTTACAAACCTTATCAAACCTTCTGTCACCCATCAGTGACGGGTCTGCAAATTCCGAAGACAGGGAGTTTTTACTGTTAGAACAAGCATGTGCTTCGGCCAAAAAGCCCCCTAAAAACAACAATCGTGTTGCATCACCCATGGCTTCAGTGTGTGCCTTACTAGAAAGTACAAAGATAACAAATTCAGTGCAAAAAACCAGCTCAATAGTTGATAAAATAAACGCTTTACTGAATGAAGATGATGAGGAGTTCCAGCAGTATGTGCAGAAACGTCAAGTTAGAAGAAATCAAATAAGGGAACTGGTCCGTGGCCTGCTTGACGAAGATAAGGAAAATAACGTCAGAAGATCGGATCGAATAGCAGCGAAACCATCAGTTAAAAAGTTTGTTGTTTCACCTGCAGTTACGAAAAGTGTGGATTTGCGTAAATCAACCCTGAACAAAAATCTATCAAAGAACATTGAATGCAACAGTCCTACAAGAAGAGCGCTTGATTTGTACACCAGTATGCGGAATGAATGTGCTGTTTTGTGTACCCCACAAGTGGACAGAGACGACAAAATGCCATCAAGTGGTAGAAGATCCAGAAGTATCTCTAGGAAAATCCAAAAGCAGTGTCTCTTGTTGCAAGATACACCGAATAAATCATCATCCTAATGCAGTTTAATTTTGTATTTTGTAATTTACTGATTTATTATTAAATTTTCCCTCTACACTACCAGAAATTTATTTTATCAAATTTTTTTTTGTCAAGTTGGTGTTCCATAGTTGTAACTGTTGCAACTAGTGTAAAAGGCTTGAAGGAAGGCAACAACAACGTTGCTTTTTAATAAATTAAAGTTTCTTCGTATATTTATCTCAAAAATGGTTGTTTTTCTGCCCAACTTGTGTATTTTTTGATTTTTGTCCTCACCTCATCTGGGGATTTTAGTGTGTTAACTTGCCACAAGTTGGCGGTGACGCTAGCCGCAGCCGCCATACTTGTTGTTTGTGGTTGTGCGGTGTTTCTGTTTAAAAAATAATGCAAAATCTGTAAAAACCCACAAAATGCCTCCGAGATTGAAACACATCGAAGTGGAGAACTTCAAGTCGTACAAAGGGCACCGAATAATTGGGCCCTTGAAGCCTTTCAATGCCGTAATCGGCCCCAATGGCTCAGGTAAAACACCGTTACATTTTCCATACAAATATCCTCCAAGTTGTGTAAATTTGAAGGTAAATCCAATTTTATGGACGCAATTAGCTTCGTTATGGGCGAAAAGACGCAAAGTTTGCGTGTTAAGAGATTGAGTGATCTTATCCATGGGGCTGCGATTAGCAAACCAATATCCAGAAGGTATTGCCGCTTTCACTTGTTTTGGGACACTGTAACTGTCTTTTTCAGTGCTTCAGTTGCTGCTGTTTTTGTTCTTGATGAAGAAAGTGGCAAAGAAATTTGTTTCCAGCGTTCGGTTCAAGGTTCTTCATCTGAATACAGAATCAATGGAACTGTAAGTATCTTCATCTAGTTGGAGACAAGTGCTTCACAGATCAGTATTACGTGAGTTTTTGTAATACTGCTTAGGCAAGCACAGAGATTATTGTTCTACTAGATATTTTGATGCTACTCGTCTGTAGATACATTACAGCAGTTTATTACATTTTATTCACCAAACAATTTGATTTGCCATTTGTCTAATTTATGTACAGGCACTTTTTTACAGAGAATTTAATGTTATCAACGCTTTTTAGGAATTATGTGTAGTTGGCTATCACAGTTTCGTAAAGCCAATTGTTTTCTGATCTAAAAAATGTAAATACAGTTTGATATTTTTATATACTTTTATAAAAAAAATATTTCGAAAATTTGATAACATTATTTCATATAAAAGTTTTGTGAAAAATGTGAAATTATAAAAATATAAGTTATGTTAAAGCTATTTTCATTTGAACAATTATACGATTGTTTCAGATTTAAGTCATCAATAGATTGAAAACATTTATCAACGGCAAAAATATATCATTTTCAACCCAGTTCTGGTTATTTTTCGGCTCATTTTTTACTAGATTTCTCAAAATAATTGCGTTTCTAAATGAAAAACATTTGATAAAACACAAAATCGCGAAAATAATGCAATTTGCGACCAATTATAGTGATTTTCTACTCCAGTTTCGCAAAAATTGCTCTATTTCGGAAATAATTTTTAACGTGTTGAGCACAATTTTCGACCCAAGTCGATAATTTTTGTCTAAATTTTACGAAATTATTAAGTATCTGACTAAAAAAACGTTCTTAAACGGTAAAAATAACGAGTTTAGCGAATTTTCGGCACATTTTTGATTAAATTTTGCAAAATAATTGCCTTTCTACATGAAGAACTTGTTGATAAAACGCAAAAACGATAAAATATTGTAGTTCTCGATTTAATTTATTGATTTTTCACTTTGGTTTTGTAATTACTGCTCCATTATCAGTATTATCACACTAATTCGGTAAATTTTTGGTTTATTTGTGACAAAACTTTTGTAAAATAATTGCATTCCTGGATGAAATTTTGTGATTTTTTACTGTGATTTCAGAAAAACTTAATTCCATGTCCTAAACGTGCTTAAAAACGCCCAAAAACCTGGAAAAATTGCTCTAATTTTGTAATGGATTTTGACCTAAAACGTTCGAAATTTTCACAATTTTTGAACCAGTTAAATGATTTTTTATCGAAAAAACATAGTTTTAATCCAAGGCCAAAATTACATAATGTTCAGTGTAACTTCAATTTTATTCTTAAATAAAAATAGTATGGTATAACGTAGGTAGTAAAAAAAGTTACTTACCTCATTCTTTGAAAAATTGAAGAAACTCCAGATACTATATCTTTTTAAAATAAAATTATGTTTTATTAAGTTAATAAGTTTTTTCTTCTAATAATATGTGAGATTTTTTAATAAAAAACTGAACGATTTCCAACATGTGAATGGTCAAAAGACTACTCGTAAACTAAATATTTCTTGTACTACTATTATAATTTTAGAGTAAAAACGTAATAAAATTTTGAAAACTGAAAATTATGCCTTGCTTTTTTGCTACTTTACGTAATGGGAAACCTTTTTTTTACCAAAACTATATAATCCCAAAATGATTTTCTTACTTAGGTCGTTTCAAACAATGAATATTTAACTGAACTGGAAAAATTACGCATCAATGTAAAAGGGAAGAATTTTCTGGTCTTCCAAGGTGCGGTAGAATCTGTTGCAATGAAGAATCCCAAAGAAATGACCGCACTTTTTGAGGAAATTAGCGGGTATTTATCATTTTGCATTAATTTTTTGTGTTGCTAATTCCAACCAAATTTAGTTCCGGTGCTTTAAAAGAAGAATATGATCGCCTTAAACAGCAAATGCAAAAGGCACAAGAAGAAATCAACTTTGCTTATCAGAAAAAGAAAGGCATAAATGCTGAACGTAAAGAAGCGAGACTTGAGAAAGAAGAAGCTGATAAATATTCACGACTTAAAGATGATTTGGTATGTTTTACTATTTTTTTTTTATTTTTTTAATTATTGCAACCACAGAATGACAAACTGGTGGAGCACCAACTTTTCCGCTTATACCACAACGAGCGCGAGATGAAAAACCTGGAAAACGATTTAAAACACAAACAACGCGAGGTGGAAAAGATCGAAAAAAAGAAAGAAAAAGCCGAAGAGGTTTTAAAAGAAAAAAAGAAAGAACAAGGCAAATTTAACCGCGAGTTGGCAAAAATCGAGCAAGATATTCGCGAAGTTGTAAGTTTGAATAATTTATTACTTGCACCTTCCTAATTTATTTCACAGGAAGTTGAGATTTCCAAAAAACGGCCGCAGTTCATCAAAGCTAAAGAACGTGTCTCCCACATGCAGAAAAAATTAGACGGAGCGATAAAAACATTAGAACAGGCGAGAAAAGCCCACGAAGCGCATATGAACGATATTAAAAAACTGGAAGACGAATTGGCCGAAGTTGAAAAGACGAAAGACGAATATGAGAGTCAAATTGCCGGAGAGTCGCAAAGTCAAGGCAGAGATGTGCACCTTGAAGACGAACAGGTGAGAAATTACGGAAATGGTGATTGGTTTAGGACTTCGCTGTGTAGGTTAGAGAATATCATCGGCTGAAAGAAGAGGCAGCCAAGAGGTCAGCCAGGTACATGCAGGAGTTGGATTCTGTCAACAGGGAACAGAAGTCGGATCAGGACAGACTTGACAATGTTTCAAGAATGCGCACTGATGCCGAAAATAAACATCGGCAGAAGTGTCACGAGAAGGAGGAAATGGAGAAAAGAATTGAAAAGCTGGCCGAGCATATTCGGTAGTTAATTTTTTCTTTATTTTTTTTTTTTTTGTATTTTCTATACAGGTTGAGTCAAAACTGTCAACTTAAAAGTTCAGTAAAGCTTAAAAAGCTTAAAAAATTCGTATGAATTATTATAATTGCTTGCATATAAAGGTAAACATAGTAAAAAAATTCTTTGTATTAAAATTATTGATTAATAACGAATTTTAAATAAATGATTTGTGGCAACGTTGTCTACCAGTCAACAATAAAAAAAATAATTTTAAACGGTTTCCTAGGAAATAATTTCCAGTGTTGACACATCTACAAATTGTGTTTTTTTTTATGAATGTCATTTCTTTAATTCAAAAAACTGACAAAGTCTGATAGGAAATTAAAAAATAACTATTATCCGTTCACGATTGTTTTAAATTCTCAGCAGGCGTAGATATATTTTTGTTAGGTTGGCCTCAGGTCCTGTCAGGTACTGTCTTTATGACGTTGTCTTGTCAAAAATTCGCTGTGTTGTCAGTTCTACTGCTTATTAATTTAAAATGTCGAAAATAATATCTGTTGATAAGAAAGTGTGTATCAAAAGATGCTTTGAAGGATGCAAAAAAGACAAACCCGACTTTTTTATCTAATGATAAGGAGTAGAATAACAATAAAAACGTATTCAATTATTTTTTAAAAAAACGAAGCAAACTGACAACAGTCCTTGGTTGTCATCAATTATAACCCAAAATAAATTTCTTATGACAACTCACAGTATTGCCAAATAAAATGTCAGATTTTCATAGATAGTCCGAATTTAAAACAATCGTTTAATTTAATCATCGTTTTGTTTGGAAACTATTACTTAGTGCGAAACATAAAAATAATGAAAACTGAAGAAGTTTTGAGCAACCTGTATACGATTCATTAAAATTAATTCATGAGTTGATTAAGTCTATGCAAAAAAATTATTATTTCTTACGTGTTTCAATTTGTATTTTTTTGTGGTTTAAAGGTTGAGTGAACAGGCTTTACAAGACCAGAAACAACTGCGTTCTGACCTACAATCAGACGTTGGGTCATCCAAAGACCGCGTCCATGAAATCCAGAAACAACTGGACGATGTGTTAGAACAACTGGGAGATGCAAGAACCGACAAACATGAAGATGCAAGACGGAAGAAAAAACAGGAGATTGTTGAGCGCTTCAAAAGCAACTATCCTGGAGTTGTATGTCTTGCTAACACTTGTTAAAAAATTTATGATTTAGTTTTTTCTTTTTACAGTATGATCGCATGATCAACATGTGCCAACCCATCCATAAGAGATACAACGTTGCCATTACGAAAGTTTTGGGTAAATTTATGGAAGCTATCGTCGTTGATAGCGAACACACGGCCAGGCAATGCATCAAATACCTCAAGGAGCAAATGTTGGACCCTGAAACGTTCCTCCCACTTGACTATTTGCAGACGAAACCTGTCAAGGAACGCTTGAGGAATATAACAGAACCGAAAGGTGTCAAACTCTTGTATGATGTTCTCCAGTTTGAGCCTCAAGCTGTGGCCCATGCTGTGCTTTTTGCAACTAATAATGCTTTGGTTTGTGAAACGCCTGAAGACGCCATGAAAGTGGCGTACGAGTTAGGTGGACGTTACGATGTGAGTTTGATCAAAATTTTAAACAATAATGTGTTGATCGACACTTGAAATCTAGGCTGTGGCTCTTGATGGTACTTACTACCAAAAATCTGGCATTATTTCCGGTGGTAGCTTGGATTTGGCGCGAAAAGCGAAACGTTGGGACGAGAAACACATTTCACAGTTAAAGGCCCAGAAGGAGAAACTTACCGAAGAATTACGTGACGCAATGAAGAAGTCGAGGAAAGAATCTGAACTGAACACTGTCGATTCGCAAATTCGGGGCCTGGAAACTAGGCTCAGATATGCCAAAACTGACATGGAGAGCACTGTAAGGACTATCACAAGTTAATTAATAAAACAGTATTCTGTAATATTTATTTTAGATGAAACAAATCAACGCTGTTGATGCCGAGCTGGCCAAGCTATCAGACGAAATGGAAAAATATGGGGTATGTTTTAGCAAATTGTGTTCGATGATTAATTTGTTGTTTCATAGCCCAAGATTGAAGAAATTGAAAAAACGATGCAAACACGTGAACACCAAATCGAAGAAATTAAATTGCAAATGAACAGTGTTGAAGATGTTGTTTTCTCGAAATTCTGCCAAGAAATTGGTATTCGTAACATTAGACAGTATGAAGATCGCGAATTGCGAGCGCAAGAAGAAAGGAAGCAGAAGAGATTGGAATTCCAGAAGCAAATCAATCGGATTTCGTCCAATCTCGAATTTGAACGCAGTCGGGACACGCAGAGTAAGTTTGGGTGAATTCGTTCAAAGTGGACGTTTATTTTAATTACATAAATTATATAAAAAAACTGTTAGGAATTTGTCAGTTTTCTGTCGAAGAAAAAGTGCTTTCATTGCTTGAAGAAATATTTTATCAATTAGGGAAAATTGAATATAAATTAATTTAAGAAATTCATTCCACAGCAGATTAAAGCCTAATTCGACAATTTGAAAAAGAAAAGCAGAAAAATCACTGCAGACGTTAATAGTAATAGTATTTGGTTTCTGGAGTTGAAGCTGTTTTAAAAATTAAAAAATACAATAAAAAACTTGGAAAGGGCTAAAAAAATACTTTGAAACAGTGCCATCTTATAGAAAAAAATACGGGATATTGCGAACACAAAAAATTATACTTTAGAATTGGGAACAAATGTAAAAGAATATTAGTAATTAATTATTTTAAGCCCAGCAAAATGCTCTGTAATTTGAAACTTTCTAACATAGTATTTGCGTTTTATTAAAAAAAAATCTTTTTCCTAAATCAGCCTCTTCATTAATTTAACCTTCTAATCATTGTATTGTTTACAATCTTTCAAAAAAGTCGTAAATTTTGAAGTAATTTTTTCTCAAATTGTATCATCTTCAGTCTCAGACGACGTACTGCTGCTTTTTATTTGTTACATAATTTATGTAGGGAATTAAATAAATTAAATGGGCGAAAATTGTGGCTTTAAACTTGAAGGGGAATTAGGTTTTAAATATTTATGAAACAGAGTTTTGAGTTAAATTCGACATGGATTTTAAATGAAGAATTAAATTTAAATAAATAAGTAGAATAAAATTTCACTTTATTCATGATAAAAACTACATATGGTCAAAAATTTAATAACGTAAAACATAATTACAGTTATAATCCTAACTAAAATAAATTTAAACAGTTAGCATTAATAAATTTTTTATAATTATTGTCAATCACTTGGAAAAAAGCTCTTTCAATGAAACGACCGTTCAGGAAACTATTTTGGTTGTTTGAAAAAATATTGTACTTCTAAAGAATTGGGTCAGTCATAAAATAATTGAAACTGGTTTATAATTATTTAAAATACTTTTGTGTTTTTATAGTTATGTTTACACGTAAAAAACTTGGAAAGGGCTAAAAAATACTTTGAAACAGTGCCATCTTACAGAAAAAATACGGGATATTCCGAACACAAAATTATACTTTAGAATTGGGAACAAATGTAAAAGAATATTAGTAATTAATTATTTTAAACCCAGCAAAATGCTCTGTAATTTGAATCTATTATTAAAAAAAAAATCTTCGTTCTCTAAATCAGCCTTTTCATTAACACCTTCGAACCATTGTATTATTTACAATCTTTGAAAAAAGTCGTAAATTTGGAAGTAATTTTTTCTCAAATTATATCATCTTCAGTCTCAGACGAAGTACTGCTGCTTTTTATTTGTTATATAATTTAAGTGGAAAATTAAATATGTTAATGGGCGAAAATTGTGGCTTTAAACTTAAAGGGGAATTAATTTTTAAATATTTATGAAATAGAGTTTTGAGTTAAAGTTGACATGAATTTTAAATGAAGAATAAAATTTAAATACATAACATAAAAATATAATAACGTAAAACATAATTACAGTTATAATCCTAACAAAAATAAATTTTAACAATTAGAATTAATTTTTTTTTATAATTATTGTCAATCGCTTGGAAAAAAGCTCTTTCAATGAAACGACCGTTCGGAAAACCATTTTGGTTGTTTGAAAAAATATTGTACTTCTGAAGAATTAAGTTAGTCATAAAATAATTGAAACTGGTTTATAATTATTATTTGTAAATGTAAATAATGGTAAACATTTCAGATAATGTAAGCCGTTGGGAGCGCACCGTAAACGACGAGGAAGAACGTTTGGAAACGTGCAAGAAACAGGAGCAGAAGCAACGCGAAGAAATCGACAAAGACTTGCAACAAGTCGAGCAGTTGAAAGCACAGCGACTCCACAAGAAGCAGGAAGTCGATGGTATGGAAGAAGAGCTGGGAAAAGCACGCAGAGAAGTGGGAAGCATTGCGAAAGACGTGCAAGCCGCCCAGAAGTCCGTAGTCTCTCTCGAAACAAAAATCGAAGGCAAAAAAAGCGAACGCCACGCAATTTTAATGCAGTGCAAAATGGACGATGTGGCTATTCCTATGATTGTGGGCAACATGGAAGATATAGTGGCCTCAGACCCGTCCCAAAGCTCGTCAGGGGACACAAGTAGCACAGTTCAACAATACGAGAAAGAAGCGAGGATTAAAATCGACTACAACATGTTGTCAGACAGTCTCAAAGACCTGGAGGAAAAAGACGAGATTAAGAAAATGGCAGATAAACTCCTCAGCTCGATTAAGAGTCTCCAAGACACTTTGACCAAAATTCAAGCGCCTAACATGCGAGCGATTCAGAAGCTCGAGCTCGCGCAAGGGAAACTCCAATCGACGAACGAGGAGTTTGAGAACTTGCGTAAGCAGAATAAGAAAGCGAAAGCAGCGTTTGAGAAAATGAAACAGCAACGGTATGAACGTTTCACGCGGTGTTTTGATCACGTGTCGAACGAAATCGATAACATTTACAAAGCTTTGGCACAGAATCAGTCAGCTCAGGCGTTTCTGGGCGCTGAAAACCCAGAAGAGCCCTATTTGGATGGGATTAATTACAATTGTGTGGCTCCAGGGAAGAGGTTTCAGCCAATGTCGAACCTGTCAGGTGGTGAGAAAACAGTGGCAGCTTTGGCGTTGCTTTTTGCGATACATAGTTATCAACCGGCACCGTTTTTTGTGCTTGATGAGGTCGATGCTGCCTTGGATAATACCAATATAGGAAAAGTGGCCAAGTATATAAGGGGCAAGACTGAGTCTTTGCAGACTATAGTTATTTCGTTGAAGGAGGAATTTTATTCGCATGCTGATTCTTTGATTGGGATTTGTCCTCAGCCGGCTGAATGTTTAGTCAGTCAGGTTCTAACAGTTGATTTAACGAAATATCCATAAGTATTGTTTAATTTATGTTTTTACGTTTCGAGCTTTCAATAAAACTTTGTGTACTATTTTGGGGAGCTTATCAAGTCTAGGAAATGTTTGCTTCTACATTTCTAGTATTAGCACTGAAGTCTTGAACCGATAAAATAGCAGAAAAGTACATAAAGTTTTGACAATCAAAATTTTTCGGATTTTTCGAATTTTTCGGAGCTAAAACAAATACAATTCGTGGCAATAAAGATCGCTACATTTTAATCTTGTTTGTTTAAATAAAAAACATACTTTTCAAGTTTCCATTAACTGCGAAAGCTTGATAACGTAGACCACGGCCACCTAAATTCCAATTCGAACAAATGAGACTTGGCAGCAAATCCAATTCGAGCGAATTGTGAATTTGTAATTATTGATAATAGCGCAAAATTGTGTTATTTTTCATTGTTTTTAGCCTATAAGTATGATAAATAAAGCCCTAAGAACATACCCTACAACTTTTGAGGAAAACTATTGCAAAAAATGTTGAGGTTAGAAAAGCTCGAAGCTGAACCTGTGCCCCACTTTTCATATGGAATTGCTAATTATATCGTTTATAACATAATAGAGCTCAAATCAGAGGGCTATCTGTGTCTACGGAATAGTCTAGAATTTGCCACATTCCGATCCCAATTTCCCTGCACGATTTTTTTTTCTATTTATTTGTTTAATTTAAAATTGTAATTTAATATAACATCGATTTGACGATTTGTACAAAAAGAAAATTTGTTTGAATAAAAATATTACACAATAACAATATTGTTTTTTTTCCCCCCACAGATTTTGCGCGATCTTGAGTCTTAGCAATTATTAAAAAATTACAGCTTACTGTACCAATAGTACACAAGATGGTGCTGCAACAATTATTTTAAATTTTTGGAACAAAAATATTTAAGATTTAGGACAAAAATTGATATTTAAAATGGATTTCATATTAGGATCACAGGAACGCAAAGAGGTTTTGAGAAGTTTTGACCTCTTTGCGTTCCTGTGATCTTGATACGAAATCCATTTTCAAAATTTCGCAAAATATTTTACTTTTTTTTTTCAATTTGTGAAAATTTTTATAAAAATTTACGAAAATCTGTAAATCACAAAACCCGAAATATCTCCGTTCCTGTAGGAGATAGAGGGGTTGTTCTGCCCTTTTGAAAACCCTACCGCCCCGTAGTATTTTTCCTGGGCTATCGAATAGGCTAGGTCCCGTTCCCGTATCTCCATCAGGAACCGAGATAGCACTGCACATTTTTAAATCGAGAATCGAAGCACATGACGTTATAGTGCTTCAAAAGTTACGTGTGCATGCAAAGTTTCAAGTCGCTACGATAACGGAAAGTGCCCCAAATTTAGGTTCAAAAAATTTAAAAAAGTCAGTTGTCCATCCTTGTTAAATTTATAGGTTATAGTAATAAATTGAAAAAATACAGGCTCCTGTAATTATTTAAAAATTTACAGGTTTCTATAATTATTTAAAAATTTACAGGTTTCTGTAATTTAATGTTTTACAATATCATGCTTAGATGGCGACAATTAAAATTCTTTGTTGTCATTCTGAAATTATAAATATTTTGAACTCAAATTTGAGGCACTTCCCGTTATCGTAGCGACTTGAAATTTTGTGTGCATACGTAACTTTTGAAGCACTATTACGTCATGTGCTTCGATTCTCGATATAAAAATGTGCAGTGCTATCTCGGTTCCTGATGGAGATACGGGAACGGGACCTATCCCATTCGATAGCCCGGGAAAAATACTACGGGGCGGTAGGGTTTTCAAAAGGGCAGAACCACCCCTCTATCTCCTACAGGAACGGAGATATTTCGCATTTTGTGAATTGCAGATTTTCGTAAATTTTTATGAAAAATTTTAGAAATGAAAAAAAAAGGAAAATATTTTGCAAAATTCTTGAGAATTTTCATTGCGTTCCTGTGATCCTGATACGAAATGCATTTTTAAAATTTTGCAATATTTTTATAAAATTGAACTTGAACTTAAACTACCAATTTTTTTTAATTCTTGAGGATTAGAAGGTCAGGTGAAATAAAAGTCCGTAAGATAAGAGTAATTGTTTTATAAAATAAATACAACAAATACAGATAAGAAATTATAACATTAACAACACCAGACTTTGAAATGATTACATTAAAATTCACCAACCAAAAACGAGGAAATTTGAAAAGTCTGAACGAAACGAAAAAATCCGACTTAAAAGAATCTAAGCGTCTCTTCTTATTTGATACTATTTTCGTATATAAAACATGGATTCCTAAAATTGTTAAAATTTCGATTGCCGACTAAACTATTAGACATTTTGACAAGAGCTAATTAAAAATACTTAACTTGAGTAAATTAATTGAGAAAAATACTAATTAAACTAGTGATGTATGATGAAACGGATTATGTTCGACTATATACAATTATGTTGAGCTATGACAAGAATCTTGAGCATGAACCACATCGTCTCTCACTAAAAAAACAATCTCCTTTCGTAATAAACCACGTGATACAATTACCAATCACTTGGCCTATTACTCGTTGTAAACAAACTAATGTGGTAATTTTACTTAAAATGCCATTAACTTAAAACTTACAATCAGTCTCTCTGGTGCAAATCATGTCATGTAAATTTAGGAATTTTACAATTAAACAAACAACGAGTGTGGAAATATTGCAAACTCATCATCCTAAAACAGTATTTGTACTTTGGACACAACACAAAAGAAACTTCCGGACTCAACAGCACCAGATTTTTGAAAAAAACTCCTCAGCTGAAATAACAAGTCGTTAAAATTCGCATACTGTTGATGTCGCCTAAATTAAACGTAATATCACAGAATTACACCATTAAGTGTTTCTGAAAACGTTTAGTAGTTGAAATTATTGGGTTTGTCAAAGACATGAAATTTGATAGCAACATCAGTAGTATGCTTTTTAAAAGTCGTAGGTCTACAAACACGCGCACTCATACAATTTTTTGCAGTCTGTAATTACCTAGAAATGATGGTACTGGAGTTAGAATCGACATCAAAGTCCAACACTAGTAGTTTTGTTTCTTCTGTGCCGTTACGACTTCCAACCGCGCACACTAGTTTCGTGTCGTTGGCGCGAATCCGCCACACAACGCCTCCTGAGCCACCACTGTCCAAAGCCACCAGGTTTCTGATGAACTCGCCGGTGCGAACGTCCCATAATTTTACAGTTCCATCATCCGAGGAAGTTATCACAAAACGATTGTTGAATTGGAGGCAAGTTACGGCTGACTGATGTTTGTATGGTCCTGGAAAATGGAAAGTAACATCAAATCTACATTTGTTTATTACTCAATTTGCTTAATTCACTGCTATTTAATTACATATTTTAACACAACAGTATAAAATGAAATTAAAAGAACAGCTTAATAAAATATAATAAAATGGTTTAGTAGACAACCAACAATACAATGATAAAAATTGTTCTACAAGTATCAGGGCATGCTGCGAGTTTTTTTTTTTTTTTTTTTAATAATAAACATAGGAATATAATTACACTACACTATAACTGCATTTGCTTATTTTAATGATAATTAAGAGTATTTTGTAACAGTGATGTTACAAAAGAGGTGCAAGAATCTTACCTGAAAGGGTTTGTAGGCACTGACCGGTCACTATGTCCCAAACTTTAACGGTGGAATCGGCATTTCCGGACACTAAAATATTATTTCGTAATTCCATACCGGATGTTAGGGACTGGTGACCCATAAGCGTATGTTTGCAAGCTCCCGTCTCAACTTCCCACACTCGAATGCTCGTATCCAAAGAACCGCTGACCACATGAACGCCATCAAACTAGAAAATTAACAAAAAACAATTAAATTAAAGTAAAACAACTAATTATAATGAATGAAATGTTTCATTATGGCCCTCATTCAAAACTGTCATCATCTGATTCTGGAGTTCAACATATCTTAATATGGAACTCGACATAAACCTCAAACCTTTTACTACGTAATCATTGGACCCGTAAACAAAAATCTACAATAATATTACATACAATGTTGTTGTAATTTTAATAGTTATTTACATTATAAGTACGGTTGATGTTTTTTAATTTTTTTAAATTTTCGGATACAGATTTATCACCACAATCTAAAACAAAATACTTTCTTCTCAACACTTGATTAAGTTTAAATACACTCATTAATCATTTGTAAAAAAAATAAATTTTGAAAACGATTTTTTTTGTTTCTGTTTGCAATTTTTACGAAAACTATTAGTCGGAGAGCAATGTCCTTTTTTTTAAAAGATAGATAATTAACAGAGTTTTCCAACGATAATAAACTTCATAAGGTTATCTATAAATAAATAAATAAATGTTCCGGGTACCGAAAATTGACAAAAATTGCGACGAAAATTGAAAAAATCAAACATAAAAAATCGAATATTTGGACTTTTAACAACTTTAGTGGGTTGTTAAGACATGTAGAAGTCCATAAGAATTTGCTGGAGTTAGTTTAAAAAAAAATTTTTTTTCACCTCTTTGAAGGTAAGTGTATTTTACTCAGGAAATTGAGCAAAAAAATTGAAAATTTTAAATCTCGTGAAAAGTTGGTATAATACAGAAAATGAGCCGCTGAATTCAATGGAACAAACCGCATTGCTCTACGACTTTTTGATTTTGAGTTATGAATTTTTTTAATGAATAAAATTTTTCACAATGACAAATGGCTACCCTAAATTTAGGCAAAAAATTTTAAATTTTTAATTCTTGTGAAAAATCGATATAATATGTAAAATGAGCCGTAGAATTCAATCGAACAAACCGCAATGCTCTACGACTTTTAGTTTTTTTTTTATGAATTTTTTTAGTGAAAAACTTTGATCGCCTCTGTAGCCGGAACCGTTGCCCGTACCGGCTCGGGGTTTGGTCGAAAAAATAGATAAAATTAAGCGCTATCAGATGGTTTTTTGTTCGTTGCTCTAAGTTTTACAGTTTCCGAGAAAAACGCAAAAAAAGGTTTCCATTTTCACTTTTTTTCAATTTTTAACCGCCAATTACGGCGAAACTATTAGAGTTATCGAAAAACGGAAAAATCGAGGACAACCGGAATAAAAAACTCTACAAAATGGCATAAGACTCAAGGCGATATCTCGCAAAAAAATTTTCAATTTTCAAACGCCGATTACGGCCAAACTAAAAGAGCTAGGAGAAAACGCTTTTTTAGATCGAAAAGAGCACATCAAAATCTATAAGATAGAATAGGTTTCATTTAATTTTGAGACACTTTAAAAATTGACCGGTTTTAAGGGGGGGGGTGTTAACTTTTTTTTATTTTTTTTTATTTTCTCATTTACGGCTAAAATATTCTAAAAAGTGAAACTGTTTTGATCCATACCTATGCAAAATGATCCGGGGAATCGATTGGCATCAAGAAAATTGCCAAATTCCCAACAGTTTTTTAGTTATGAATTTTTTAAAATTTTACCAAATTTTGCATTTAGCAGCAATTTGCTCGAAAACTATTAGTCGGAGAACAATAATCTTTTTTGAAAAAAATAGATAATTTAAAGAGCTTTCCAACGATAATACACTTCATGGGGTTATCTCTAATAGTTCCGGAGCTATTGCTCGACAAATGTTCCGGGTACCCAAAATCAACAAAAATTGCGACGAAAATTGAAAAAATCAAACATCAAAAAATCGAACATTTGGACTTTTTGTGGACTTTTAACAACTTTTGTGGGTTGTTAAGACATGTAGAAGTCCATAAAAATTTGCTGGAGTTAGTTAAAAAAAAATATTTTTTTCACCTCTTGAGGTACTCAGGAAATTTGAGCAAAAAAATTGAAAATTTTAAATTGCGTGAAAAATTAGTATAATAGAGAAAAAAAGCCGCTGAATCCAATGGAATAAACCGCACTGCTCTACGACTTTTAGTTTTCGAGTTATGAATTTTCTTAATAAATAAAATTTTTCATTATGACAAATGGCTACCCTAAATTTAGGCAAAAAGTTTTAAATTTTTAATTCTTGTAAAAAATCGATATAATATGTAAAATGAGCCGTAGAATTCAATCGAACAAACCGCAATGCTCTACGACTTTTAGTTTTTTTTTAATGAATTTTTTAGTGAAAAACTTTGATCGCCTCTGTAGCCAGAACCGTTGCCCGGAGCGGCTCCGGGTTTGGTCGAAAAAATAGATAAAATTAAGCGCTATCAGATGGTTTTTTGTTCGTTGCTCTAAGTCTTACAGTTTCCGAGAAAAACGCAAAAAAAGGTTTCCATTTTCACTTTTTTTCAATTTTCAATCGCCAATTACGGCGAAACTATTAAAGATATCGAGAAACGAAAAAATGGAGGATAACCGGAATAAAAATGTCATGGGACTCAAGGCGATATCTCAATTTTTCAATTTTCAATCGCCGATTACGGCCAAACTAAAAGAGCCAGAAGAAAACGGTTTGTTCCATCGTAAAGAGCACATCAAAATCTATAAGATAGAATAGGTTTCATTTGATTAAAATGTTTTTTTGTGTTAACAAAATGTTTTTTTTATTTTCTCATTTACGGCTAAACTATTCTAAAAAGTGGAACTGTTTTGATCCATACCTATGCGAAATGATCCGGGGAATCGATTGGCATCGAGAAAATTGCCAAATTCCCAATAGTTTTTTAGTTATGAATTTTTTAAAATTTTACCAATTTTTGCATTTATTTGCAATTTTCTCGAAAACTATTAGCCGGAGGACAATGTTCTTTTCTAAAAAAGATAGATAATTTAAAGAGCTAATTAAAGGTTCTCTCTAATAGTTCCGGAGCTATTGCTCGATAAATGTTCCAGGTACCCGAAATCGACCAAAATCACGACAAAAATTAAAAAAATTAAAAATTAAAATTAAAAATCGAACCAATTAACTTTTTTTCAACTTTAAACAACTCGAATGGGTTGTTAAGAAATATAAAAGTCCACAAAACTTTGCTAGTGTAAGTTTATATTTTTTTTTGTAATTTCACTAAACTAAAAGTTACCAAGTTATTAACGCACCTGTAATGAATAGACACGATTTGTATGACCTTGTAACGTGTGCAAACACTCCTCTCGTTCTGGATTCCAAACTTTAACCATATAATCATAAGCTCCAGAAACCACCAATCGGCCATCATATTGAACACATCGTACAGCGGCTAAATGTCCCACAAGAACATGAAGACATGCCCCAGTTTTAATATCCCACACCCTTAAAGTTGCATCACGAGAACCACTCACAACCCTTAAACAACGACACAAATTAAAAACAATTTTAAAAAAATACTATTCTCTTACTTGTTTCCGTGTAAATGCATACACCGTACAGTTGAAGTGTGTCCGTTGAGCGTATGAATACAATCGCCCGTTTCGGCGTCCCACACCTTCAGTGTTCTATCAGTACTGCCACTGATTATTGTCGCACCGGACATCTGAGACGACCAAACGCCTCCAGTGTGCCCCACCAAAGTGCGCAAACACTACAACAACACTCGTACAAAATTTGCCACTTAAGAAGATGCAAATACGGTTTAGTTAATGAAAAAAGTGTTAATAATTTTTTTCTGCATCGATCTCAACAAGTTATTTTTAATATAATTTACTTAAAAAAATAATTCTAAAACATCAATTAAAATAACTAATGGATGCGAGTGCTGAATAACAAAATTTCTCACAAAAAAAAATATTTTTTTTTTACCTTTCCTGTGATCGCTGACCAAACTTTGAGCGTATTATCATCCGATCCGCTCACAATGCGATTCCCACAGAACTGCAAGCACGTGATCACATGATCATCGTGTCCTTTTAGCATCTTAGGCGGCCTGATCGGTTTGCTCCTCCAGTTCATTTCAATGGCATGTTGTCTCATGTAGGCAGCTTTCCATGGCGACATTTGCGTTCCAGGAGACCTAGGTGAGCACCTCCGTTTAGGTATTTCATCAATGCCTGCTTGCCGACACTTTTCCTTCCACAGTAGATTATCTTCAGCCAGGAAACGCCAACTGCGACAAGTTTGTGCTGCACGTAAAAGGTCTTTCGGTTCGAGAAATGATAAAACGTTCAAAGCCAACTCGCGTGGTAATAATGAGATGAAATCTCGTTGGAATTGTGGTTCAATCACTTGCATCATATGACGGACTTGAGTTGGTTCGCAGCGGGCGATTAGTTCGCTGATTGCGAGAATTCGTTCCGCGTTTGACCATTTTTGGAATTGGGTCAGCCAATCGGACATTTCCGGTGGCGGATTGTCTTTGGTCGGGATTACGAGACGAGATTTTTTGTCGCTAGGGGTGGCACCTGCACGGAACAAAAAAACTAACAGTAAATAAGGTGATTCTTTTAGGGCCTACATTAGAAACTTTTTAACTTCTAATACAGCTAGAGCTTTAAAATTTTGTATACGATCCAAATCGACCATTCTGAGTTCAACTAAATTATTTTCAAAATGGCTGGGCTTCCAGAACTACAAAAAATTGGCACCAAGTTTGAAATTTTAAATAATAACCACTAATTTTTATTGCATTTTTAAATTCGTCTCTTGAAACTGAGTAAAATGTACCATAGTTGTTAGTACTTATCTGTTATAGTTTTTGACATATGTCAATTTTTTTTGTTAAAATTTTCATTTGCAAGAGTTGATCTAAGATATCACGGCCCTTGAACCCTTTGCGATAAGTGAATAATTTTTTTGCATTCGATAGCCGAAGGTTTGAAAAGTTTTCTAGAATTTTTAAAATTATCAATTGTTAAAATTCATGGCTAGTATGATTTTTGCTATAAGTCAGTTTTTTTTCAAATGGAACAACCCTATTTCTAAACGGCAATCGAAAGAATATCGATATTTATAGTGACTTTTATCAATACGTCCTATACCTCTCTCTTACAGTTTTTGAAAAAAAAATCACAAAAAAAACAGATTTTACTTCGTAATTTTCATAGTTAATCAAATAGACCTTGTAAAATGGTCAACAATTGTCAAACTTCAATATTTTATTTAGTTTTTAGCTTCTTTATTATTTAATAAGCAGTAAAAAAATAATATTTAATTATAGTTTATTATAACTTAGTGAATTATGTAAAGTAACTCAGTCAGTCTGCCATCAAATTTTAAACTTCTTGCATGAAAATGGTGAACAAACAGCACATTTATTTTAATTAATAACACAATTATATGGTATTTTTCAAAAATTTACTTGATTAAAAATGAAAAAAATGATCCAAAATTTTGTTTTTTGCGATTATTTCAAAAAATGTAACAGATAGATATAAAAGATTTTAATAAAAGACTGCATAAAAATTTGTGTTCTTTTGATTGCCATTGAAAAAACAGGGTCATTCCATTTAAAAAAACAGTTTTATAATCATTTTTTAATCATCATTTTCAAAAAATCATAGTAGCCTTGCAATTTGACAGTTGACAATCCTAAAAACTTGAGAAGACCCTCTAAACCTTTGGCTATCAAATGCAAAAAGAATTATATACTTATTTTAAAGGTTTCCAGAGCTATAATATTTTAAATTTAAATATTTTAAATTAACCCCTGCAAATATAAATTTGTGTAAAAAATTGACATATAACTATGACAGATAAGTACTAACAACTAAGGTATATTTTACTCAGTTTCAAGAAGCGAATCCAAAAATACAAGAAAAATAGGTGGTTACTATTTAAAATTTTAAAGTTGACGCCAATTTTTTCTAGTTCCGAAAGCTCAACCATTTTGAAAATAATTTAGTTGAACTCAGAATGATCGATTTAGATTGTATACAAAACCTTAAGGCTCTAACTATATTAGAAGTTGAAAAGTTTCTTTTCAAAACAGTCTAAATAATTTGTCTTTGGTAATATAAAGCAATAAATATTTTAAAATGTAAAATTTTCAATAACATAGTATTTAGTTTTCATTTAAAAAAATGGAAAAATTTGTATTAAGTTTGGAGATATTTCATTTCGAAGTCGAAAAAAGTTAATTATCGCTTGTATTTTCTCACCGTTGGTTTCGGGCGCCGTCGGCGCACGAGCAGAGGGCTCAGATGACATCGAAGTAACGTCAGATTTCTTTTCTGGTAGCAACTTCTTGCACGGAAACCCATTCTGCACGTCCAACTTCCGTTTTCTCTAAAAAAACCGAACAAAACACATTACAACTGCTAACAAAACAGCACAAAATATTCGTTTCAAAAAATATCAGAGAGAAGATTAGGCTAAAATCATATGTCGATCAACGTATTATGTTATCGACTCAACACTTACAAGTTTCATCATTAAAAAAAAAGAAGTACGACTGTTTTATTTTTGTTAAGCTCTTTACATTTGCGATTAATACATAAACACCATTAAGGTGAAAATAATGTAACATCTTAAACCGGAAAAACTAGCGTTAAAAAGCAAAATTAACCTGATAAGTTTTTTATGACATGCAGTTAATTATTACTACACTGTATTCTAATGCATGTGATTATGTGGAAATTGCTTTATTATCATAGATATTTGAGTAACATTGTTTACTAAACACAGAATTAGAGGTTGTCAAAGGTAACAAACATTTTTTCAACAATTTAAAAAAAAATCTACAGGCATAATAAATAACTATGAAAATTGTTAGTTTGTATTATACAACGATAATTTCAAAAAGGATCAAAATTATTACCTTTTATGTCTATCTTTAATTTACGTTATCGCCCAACTCGTGTTTACCAATACAAAAACAACAAGTAAACTAAATAGTTAAAAACAGCAAAGTCCCAAACAGGTTAAAGACCTTCATTGACCATGGGAATGTTTAAAAAACGAGCAATAACTTTAATGCACTACTACGTAAACGTGACTTATTCGCGTATTACTTATCGATTTTTCCCCAATGCCCCTTAATTATTCGTTTTGTTATTTTATCTAAAAGTTATATAAAGATTAAATACATAATTAAAACTGTGACGATTGTTTTTAAACTCGTATTATACATAGATAAGGTAAGCGTTCATTAAAACCAAATTCCTTTAAATTACATTTTCGACCAAATAGTCAAGACCAACTCGTATTTTTTAATTATTTTCTTTTTAAATTGTCAAAACAACAACCAAAAATGGTCACAACTTTACTTATGAGAGTAATATTATTTATTATTAGTCACATTTTGTTAAAAAAAATTAAACAAAAACTAGTATTGAGAAATTATTTAATACAACAGGTATTGCAAAGATTAAGTACCACCTGAGCAGTGGCGTAATAAAATGTGTCACTGATTTGTTTACAAAAAATTGCAGATAATTACACTAGTTTACCACGATTTTTACCAATGTCAGTAGAATAATTACCACTAAATCTGATGCTGAAGTCGAAAACAAATTAAGTTTAAATACTCATTATAAAGTATCAGTATTTGACAATTTTCGCAACATCTAAAATGTTACAGATTGCTTCTTCTCTTGTACTATCAGGGTGTTTATCTCAATGTGGACTAGTAGAAAACGAATAACATATTTTTATCCCAAAAACCTTAATAACTCTCTTCATAAGATTTGATGAAAATATTTACCATTTGATCGTTTAAGTCTCCCAGATTTTATAGACAATTTTACCACAAACAAAACAAAAGTTGTTTGGACTTAATCTACATTCACTTGAAGATATTTTAAAATAATTACAAGGTTTAACAATAGTTGATCACAGAAACAATGAATGCCACCAGAAACAAATTTTTAAAACTTTTAGTGAATATATTAAGAAAACTACACGTGTTAGACAAATGTGACATATATTTTAGTTATCAGTGAATAAGAAAAAAGCAAAATTAATATAAATTATCTCTGCCTGTAATTTTTTGTTTGCCTTGTGCTAACCATTTGCAGAAAATGCATTATCCAGTGATGGAAACAGTCAATGGGTTTATTTTTAAAATAATATTATTGCACATTCGCTTGAAACAACAAACATAATTTCTGCTTACCCAGTATCTGTCAGTGGCGTACGACCCACTTCTCTTCGCGTACGAACTCCTTGGTGTTGTTTGATGAGGACCTGGAGGTGAACCTGAAAAAACTTCACTGCTATCTTCGTCCTGTAAAAATAATTTAGTAAAAAGTTAACACACTGTATGGAGTTACCTCTTCTAGCTCTTGATTTTCTTCAGAGAGGTCTCCTTCAGTACAATCCTCCCAGTTTTCTTCCTTCTCAAAACTGTCTTCTTCATCACATTCTTCCAGACCTAGCTTATTGAGAAAGCTAGTTTTTTCAGTCTCCTCGCCCGATTGACTAATTCTAAATATCTCATCTAGTTTTTCACTCAATGGAGCTAAGTGATTCTGGGATGTACCTGGTGCATTATCAGTGGTACACAACGACTCTAGACAAACGGTTTCAGTAGGGCTAGGGCTGGTGCAGTCTTGTTTTGGAAGTTCTGAATCTCGATTAATACTAGATAAGGGGTTGAAATTACTTCTGCCTGAAGGACATGATTCTGCCATTATCTACAGTCTAGAAAAAACAAAAAACGTCTTAAGTAAAGTTTTGCGATAAAATTATCTCCGCGAGTGAAACACGTTATCCTACTTAATTACAAGATGAGTGCAATGGGGGAAAAATGGTTAGAATAATTGCATCTGACATACCTACTGATGTAATTTTCTATCATTATTCGAAGGCATGAAACGAAACTACTCTAACTACCAGATAATTGCAAGAGAAGAAGGAAAATTAACGAAATGCTTCCAAAAACTATGCATCAAGGACCACTGTTTGCTACTTCCTATCACTCCGAGACACTAAAGCGAGTTTTCTTGTGCATCTCGCTGGGTAAAATACCTTTTCAAAAAACTACACTGACGGCCATTCTCAAAATACTAGGATTTATTGGCACCATTACAAATATCTGGACGAACTTGTGTAAATGAAGAATAAGAAATATCAGCAAAATCGCGTGGCTAAGGCGCCGCCCCGTTTCACAAACACCCTGACTCCACAAACCATTCGCCCAAAAAAACATCCAGGACCCCAAACTTTTGGAAAACACTCACCAATTGCAGGAAAATCCGTTTTGTGTTTTTCCCCAACACCATTGCATTGTATTTCGAGAATTTACGCTACGATTTCGTGACTTTAGTTACAGGAGTAGCAAGGTGACAAGCTGGGGGAATTTAACGGCGCACATGTGATTTTAGTGGCTTTTTTGCACCAAAACTTAACCTCGAACTCTTTTTTGAATTTGTGTTAAAATGATTGAAAACGAATTAAATACGGTGGTTTATCCACCGAATAAATCGCTGCAACGGAAAGTCGAACTTTCGACAACACCGGTCGTTTACAAACACTTACTTTTCCTAGAATTTAATGAAAAAGGTAAGGTGGGTTTTTTTCAATTTTGGCGATTAATTGTCTTTTAGACGAGTCAGTTCTGGGGTGTTCGAACTTAAACGGGACTCTTTGGGAAGGCACTTTGCTATTTTTCTCAAATGAGGAGAATTTGTTGCTTCTGAAACACAACAGAAGCTTGATTGGGTCCACGGTTTCAGACGGGAAATTTTTAAACGACAGTACTGTAAGTTTCAGCTAAATGTGTACACACAACAAATAATATGAAAATAGTTTGCGTTAGCTGAAGATACGGGTCTTTTAAATATTCTCACAATATCACGTGAAAACCAAACCATACAATCGGCAGGTTATTATAGGGAAATAGATCGCATTCCGAAAATCGCAGTTTGGAAGAACAGCACACGGATACTCACCTGCTCGAATAAAGCGGTGACCATTTGGGACATTAATAGCACTATCCGTAAACCACTAAATCACTTTCCGTAAGTTTTATCAACAATTTTCCCTTATCTAAGTTTTATTTCCAGCGATTATCACACGGAACTTGTAAACTATGTTGATACACTTAAGTCGGAACCAAACGTCTTTGTCACAGCTTCAATGGACCGGAAGTGCTGTATTTGGGACGACCGTAATCCGTGCCCTGCCTCAGGTAATTATTTTTTCGTCCAGTGAGGCGAAAAAATCATGTATATTTCACGGGAGCAAAGTGAAGATGTAAACATTATTTTCAAGTATACAAGTGTCCAAAGTTAGCTACAATAGGAAATTGTTTTTTTTTGTAATGGATGTAGCTTTTAATACTGATGTTTTTGAGCTAAATTTTTATCGAAAAATATTTATTTTTCAGTTTTGTACAACAACGAGTTTTGCTCTCTAACCAGCGTTGCATGCAACCAACACAACACGAATTACGTTGTTGTGGGCACAGAAGGCGGCGACATTTACCTTCTGGATAAACGCGAACCGAAAGACTTTATTTCAGTTGCTAGTTGCAACTGCTACATCTACAGACTGGCTTTTGATGATTACAATAAACTGGCAGTGTGTGGCGACAATAACAAAGTTCTAGTATTTAAATGTGAGGACGAAATCTTAAACAGTGCTTACTGTAACGATAAACACTGCGGAATCGTGCGAGGATTAGCTTGGCATAAGGAAACTTTATACTCTTGTGGTTTCGACAAACAAGTCGTCAAACATTTATTTTAATAAAAACCGTTTTTTAAAATAATCATTTGTGTCTTTTACGCCCTTTCTTTTTACCTGTCTCTGGTTCCGGTTGCTTGCGCTTCATATTTTCATCGTTACTTTCCAGTGGCGCAACACTGAAACCCTCAACGTAAGGTTTAACGAGTTGTAAAACAAATTTTTCGTGTTGAATGTTATTAGAATCAAGCGATAGTCGGACTACAACGGGGTCAAAAGCGTGAATAACCACACTTCCGGCTTTTTGTGTCTGGTCCTAAAATCAAGTGGTCATGATTTCGTTTAGTCCGCGGTCCGCTTGACTTTACCTCTTCATTGTATTCAAAAATATTGGACGTTTCGCCTTTTTTGGCCACAAATAGGGTACATTCCAGGCCATATCGTGGTATAAGAACTTGCAGGGCGTTTTTACGGACATACAACACGTAACCTTCCTCATCTTGTAGTTTCCCTTTGAAAAACAACTACCAAGAAATTATTAAATCAAGTGAAAAATCCTCACATGTGTGTTGAACGCAATTGAGGCTCTTCCAGCATATTGAGCCATTCGGTTCCTGTAGTTCAAATTTTGGCACAACTCGGTCGTTTTATTCTTATCCAAAAGGTCCGGATAAGTGGAGTCGGCACCACAGATAACTGCAAGTAGCCTGTGGACTATGATATCGGCGTATCTACGAATTGGTGACGTGAAATGTGTGTACAAAGGCACAGCTAGACCATAATGGAAGTACTCCTCCTTTTGGTACGTCCCACTGACAAAGTAAACAGCTTGTAGCATACAACGTGTGGCTAAAATTCGGAACATTGTGTTCAAATAGGGATTTTTTGTGTTTACTGCTTCATCGAGTGATTTTGCCAAGTTTTTGCCTGAATCCACTCTAATTTCAAAGCCCTTGAAAAGCGAAATTAAATTTTGGGGTGACGTTAAGTAGTACGTACAAGGTGACGGCCTGCTTTAACCAGGGGATCGAAATTAGTAGCTGGAGGGACGGGATGACGACGTAACATCGCACAATCGGGAAACTCCTCAAGGATTTTTTCAGCGACACTTATATTTGCTTGCAGCATAAATTCCTCAATCATGGAATTTGTTTCAAACAGTTTTTTCACTTCCACGTCCAAGGGTTCCATCGTCTCGGAGTCCATCTGGATTTTTACCTCAGGCGATGCAAGAACTAAAGCTCTAATAAAGAAACAAAGTAACGTTAAAAAAATTGATTTTTGTTTGTTTGTTTGATTTTGACAAATTTTGTTGTATTGTGTATTTTATTGTAAAAAATATATTTGTAAATAAAAGTGCCTACCCATTAACCAGTCTGCGCTGCTTCATAATTTTGGCCAACTTGTTCAAGCTCCTCAAGGCCTCGGCCAGAGCGTCCTGCTTGGTCTTGTCGTCAATAATCAGTTGCGCCTCTTCATAAGTCATTGCTTTCCTCGACTTAATTATACTTTTATGAAATCGCGTACTTAAAATATTGGCATTTTGGTCCATTTCCCAAATGCAAGAAAACGCGAATCTTTCCTCTCCTCCTCGTAACGAACAAAGATTTGAACTGAGCAATGCTGGCACCATATCTATTCGATTATTAACCAAATACACTGTGGTGGCTCTAGAAGCAGCTTCGCGATCTAGAGGCGTTCCAGGTCTTATAAAATGCGAAACATCGGCAATATGAACACCAACTTCAAGTTTGCCGTCAGCTAGTGGACGACAATGAAGGGCGTCGTCAATGTCGGTACAACCTGGGGGATCCACTGAGCAAATGTCAAGGTGTCTGAGATCGACTCGTTTTTTGACGTCCTATTAAAAGCGCAATGAATAACAATCAGGGAGGAAAATAAACATTACATCATCGGTTATGATCCAAGGCATTTTGGGCAAACAATTGAGAACTTCCTCAGAGAATTGGCTGTGAGGGACGTCATGTTCCAGCAAAATGACCTCGTTTTCGGTGGTTTGGTCCCCAATGTTGCCCAAAGCTCGCACAAAATGACCCTATTTAAAAAATTACAAAAAATTAATGCAAAAAGAAATTTTTTCCTGAGTAATTTTTTTTTATGCAACTTCCTTATTTTAAATGGATTAGTGGAATTATTTTAAGGCTATTTTTATCAACTTTCCCTATACCTAAGTTGAACCATTTTCAGGATATTTAAGATTTTTTGAAAATTTTTGGATTTGCATCTGTCACTTAAAAAATCGGTAACTCTCTTAGCTTTGGAGATTTCAAAATCATATTTGGAGGATTAAAAGAGAAAGCCTCTATCTGTTCTGCAGTGTATTCAAAATTGGAAAAGACGTTATTAAACCCAAAAATTTTAAAGTTTGAACAACTTCAAGTGCCCATAACTTAATTTTTTCAAATGGGATGTCCCAATTTTTATTTTATTAAATGGAAGAGAATTTTTTTCTACATCGATTTGTATTAGCATTTCCTATAGCTATCTGTGATAATTTTCAAGTTATGTTACTTTTTTTGACATTGTAGAAAATTTCTTACTAATCACAGCTGTTTTTGCATAGTTTGCCATAAAAACATTTCTGAATCAGTCAGTTTTTAATGTCTTTTAATATTAGTGTTCTAAATGTTGACTCTTATTATAGTAGAATGGAAATTACCTCTAAAATAAATAAATTTTATTACGACATTATTATTGACGCTTTCTTAACATGCTTCCAATTTTTTCTTAGACTAAGTTGTAAACTGTTGTTTTTTTATTTTATTTGTTAGTGTTTCTTTATAATCATTGTTTGTCTTTGATTTATTGTATTTTCAGCTTACCTTTAGTGGTAATTTTTTTTGAGTAAATAATTATTTATTTACTTATAACACTTACATGAGGATAGCGTGAATGTTTGGGCCAGGAATCAATCGTAACGATCAATTTCTGAGTCCTTAGAAACTCCGCTTGTCTCGTTTCTATTTTAATTTTGGGTATACTTTTATCAGCTGGAACAAACATCTGATAAACACCATCAATGCCCCCTTGTAAAATGCCACAATATTGTCTCCACTTTCTACGAATAATTCCAACAACACGTCCTGTAGGTTTAGCTCCACTTTTCTTCTTTGTCGCTTTTTGTAACTCGTTTTCTTTTGTCACAACATCGTCAACACTCTCATCACCAACCCCTTCATCCTCTAGGATTATTTCACTCGGACACACCCATTCCTCCTCTTTCAAAAGCTCAACAGCTACAGTGTCACCATCCACTGAGCGGTTAAGGCCAGCCCGACCCTGAACTATCACCTACAGAAAATAAAAACAAATAGCTTCGCTTCGAGTTTCAATATTAAAAATAATGTATTTATAAAATTGCCTTACCGGCTCTTCGTACGAATCCACATTGACAAAACCTTCCAAGAAATTATCTCGAGAGGCTCGGAAAGTCCCCTGGAGCAGCTTTCCCTCTCTTATGCCAGTCAAAAGCTCAACATTACTCAAATGGTTGGGAAAAACGTCTTTCGTAAAATCATTTCCGTGAAAATCTTTCCTCGATAATTTATCGGTAAGACCCGAAGTGTTGAGATTTTGCACATATTCCGAGACGGTGTAAGAAGGTATATCCTCTTTTTGGGCTTTAATCCGATTAGCTGAGTCGTCAGTGAGGAAAACGAATTTTTGTTTAGGGGCATGGTTTATGTACCAGGAACACGCAGCTCTAATACACCTGTCATTGTAATCATTAATTAATTCACCTTCGTTTTGTTGCAAATAAGTGCCTCTGGAAGCAATGTTTTAGGTTTGTATCAATATAATGAAAAAATGTTTTTACTGATGGTGGTCGTTTATAAAAACGTAAAAATGACGACTCGGATTTTCAATTACAGCACACAAGCGTTTGTAAATTGGTAGACTTCGGTGCTTCACCTCGTTTAAAACTGTGTGGAGGATTATCACATTACCAATGACGGACTCTTCCAAAATATCCATCTAAATTTGTAATTTAAATGCTAGTTTTATAAAAAATAAACTCGGAAAATACCTGATCAAGAACAACATTTGTGTCTAGTATTAGATAATGATTAGAAGTAAATAAAGAACATTTGTTTTCGTGGTCTGGGGACAGGAATGACTCCACTGGCAAACAAGTTTCACACTCTTGAAGACCACAAGAAATGTCATCACGAATATAATGTTCTCGAACGTGCTACAATATTAGAAAAGATGGACCCCCATGTTTATTGTCACATACTAACCTTCAGATAATTCCCAACTTTGTTCTTTTTAATAAAAGCTTTAGTCGTAAACATTGTTTAATTATTTCAAATGTTTTTTTACAAAAACATGCCGCAACAAGTTATTTGGAGGTTATATTACAATATTTTTTGTGGTTATGTTTTTGTTGACAGCTGAGGCGGGAAATATAAAAAACTGTTTTTTTATTATAAAAAATACAAAACAAAAATTCTTACATTGTTCCAGCAATTATGAATACAAAAGACCATTACCATATTACCTAGTCATGCACAACGTTTTATTAAGAAATCTAACTCCCACTGCTATATAAACATGCTAATTTATTAAAAATATGCAATAAACGTGTTCCCCATGCGACTTAATTAGTTGCAGAAGCAAAATGAAAAATTATACATCCTGTACGAGTTGCTATTGATAAGTACAGTCACCCAAAATGAAAATGACGTGTCTATAACGCCCAAGTTTTAAGAAATTCGACATTTCGTTTATCATCATTTGAAATAATTGAGGGTTTCATTTTTTGGAAAATTTAATTAATTAATAAATAAATAATAAATTATTAATAAATAATAATAATAATAATAATAATAATAATAATAATAATTATAGTAATAAAAGCTTTTATTAGAGACAAAATGTGAGGGAGCAATCTATAGTTTACACGGTTGATGCAAAATATAAATTTCAATGTGAAATTAAATTTGCTGTATAATGAACAAATTTGAACATTAATTAAAGTATTTTATGATATTTATCTTATTCTTGATAATTTTTACGAAATAATCAGAAAAATAAAAAAAAAATTTTGTTTCATTTTCAGCTCGGTTTATTTAGGTAATACATTCCAAAAAGCTTGGAAAATTTTGTAATTTTGTAATTTTGAGACGTTGTTTTGTCAAAAGATTTATGGATTTAGACGTTTTTTTTTATCAAATATTGTAAAATAAATGAGTATCTTATTCAAAAATGCACGGTAGGTGGTTGTTTATAGACGCATCATTTTCATTTTGGGTGACTGTACTTAGCTTCCCATATAAGTAAAACCACGATATTTAAAAACACAGTTTATAAAATATTTGTTTCGTTCCGGAAACAAGTCTTCCGAGGCGTTTTTCCACATTTTTATCATGTAATTTAGTTAACAAAAAATTATTCTTTTTTTTTATAAAAAAAAAATCATAAAGTAAATTCTTAGGTCGTGGAGAAACTTCTTTGCTTTGCTGTCCTAACAACAGAAAATTATTTTTTTTTTGAACTCAAGTCACTCGAACGAGCGTCTGATCAGCATTCAAAGTTTTTCTGACAAACTGATTTAAAAAATTAGTTTAATAACTTGCGGATTTTACAAAAAAAGTAAAAACCTCTCAGACTAACTTTTGTCTCAAATTTTTTGAAATTCGTTTTAATTTTTGAGTAAATGAGTTCGGAGAATCTTTGAGATGAGCTCGGAACGCAACTGTAACAATTTATCTATCACGAATCGTCTTGATATTTGGCAAAACTTAAAAATTAAAAAACAATCACATTTTTAACAGCCTTGATAACGTACTAATTACTTTGTTCGTAAAACAAACAGATTAGGTATTTGCCGAACTTTACTATTCATTTATTTTCAAAACTATTATTAACGTATAACTCATAGAAAACAATAAAACACATAGATCAAGTTTATGTAACCATATGTTGCATACATGATACTTAAGCGTACCTGTGCATTGTTTAATGTCTACAAAAGTGAATTGAAAGGTATCACGTGTCGTCCTAAGAAAGTAGCTCAAAAATTGCCTAAGATAAGCTAGTTAATACTCATAATACACTCGTAGAAGGTTACATATTTTATTTACAGTAATTTATTTAACTAGCGCCAATTGAATTCATTAAACAAAACCTATCTGCTGTGGTGTGTAGTAGCTGTGAAGAATTACAAGCGTTGTTATTAAGTTACTGTGTTGTTCCAGGTAAATAAAAGCCCTTTATTGTCATACACAAGACCTTAAAAGTGTGACATAAATTATATTAAACAAATAAAAACGTCGGAAAATTCCTGTTTGTAATAAATAACTTGTAATTATTGTTTCCAACTGAATTATGAATTTTTCCACAACATTCGAACAATTTCTAATTAGAATCCGCGTCCTGTGATATTTGAAACAGAGCGACTTACAATCAATAAGAGCGTTCTTGCGCAAGAACGCATCTGTTGCGAAATTTTTGCCCAAATGCCACCCAATCATTTTATCAAATCAGTTAGCTAGTAGTTTGGCACTAAAAAAATGAAACGCTTCAAAAAAGACCATTGTGTTGGTGAACTCTAATTAATTGAATTCTAGTATGCGATTTTTTCTACTAAAATATGGCTCTAACAGTAAATTGTTTCAGCATGTCAAGTATTTTAAAATTCATTAAATATGCATTTACCAAATACCCGATCGCTTCCAATTCTCTGGTTTATGGAACACTTTACGTGGGAGCCGAATTTTCCCAACAAACCATCTCGAGAAAAGTTCTGGTGAGTTGTGAATTATTAAAGCGACACTGATCGCCCATTTAAAAGACGTTCGTTTATTATTTATGTTTGGAGTAAGTTTTCTCATACTCTTTAATTTTTTAATTTGAGTTAATTGTTAGACTAAAACGCCCACGTCTTACGACACGCCTGCAATTGCTCGATATGCAGTTTACGGAACCGGAATACAGGGACCATTTTTGACCATTTGGTATTTATTTTTTTGGGTTTTGGTTTCCTTATATTAATTTTGGTTTCTGATTTTGCTCAAATTTCAGAATAAAGAACCGATCATCTATGACCGCCAAATGCTCACATGTTTTGGAATTCTCGGTGTGACTGTTATTGCTCCAGTATACCAGTACTGGTAGGTCACAAACCAAAATTAATATACTTTTCCGAGACTCAATTTCTACATTGTTAAAGTAACACGTTTGTAGGTACAGATGGTTAGACAAGAAATTTATCGGAACCTCGTACAAAATTGTAGCACAAAAACTGCTACTGGACCAATTCTTAATGACCCCGCAGATTTTGGTAATTTTTTATGTTGGTGAGTGCTCACATTTTGCTGTAACGTAAAATAATCCCAAGTTTCACAGCCATGAGCATTATGGAGAAGAAGAAGGATATTTTTGAAGAATGTAAACAGAAAATAATCCCCACATTCAAGTCTAGTTGTATGTTTTGGCTTCCAGCCCAAACTGTAAATTTCTTGTTAATCCCCCCTTCGTTTAGGGTCGTTTATGTTGGGACTTGCTCATTTGCATGGGTCAACATTTTGTGCTGGATTAAGCGACAAGAATACTAGATTTTGTAAATTATAATAAAGTCAAGTCTTACATTTTGACGAAGCTTACGAACTTGTTAAAATTTGAGCTTTGGCTGTTCTTAAATCAGTGACAGAAGAGGACAATAATTCCTATTTATTGTAGCTATGGATGTTCTTGATGGCACTATTTAGCTATAACTTTAAATAATTATACCTCCAATGTGATATTTTCAACCGTACATATCAAGTAGTCTCCCAGAAAGTATGATGTTTTATTGACTAGAAATTATATATTAACTGAACCGAATTTATTGATGTTCCATTTTAATCTCGTATTGGTACAGTTGATGTGTTTATTTGTGTACTACATGTAATATTTTGAATACATAATAAATTTTATCTTACTCGTGTCTGGGTTTTGTACTTAAGTATTCCCAACAAAAAAGTAATTCCCCCAGCGTATTGATTGCCTATATAATACGAAAACAACGCTACTGTAAATTCATTCAAGTTTAAATTATTGATAGCGATATTAACAATTAAAACTGATAAGAATGGTTTCTTGTGTCTTTCTACTAGTGCTAGTGTTATCAGTGGCAAATGTGTTATCGAGACATCATGTGGATTTAACTCATAAATTTTTACTGCCCAGTCGATTCAAACGAGCAACACCTACTGATGGATGGTATTTTAATGAACGAAGAGACTCAAATGGAAGACTTTTGAGTAAAGACTACGGCTTGAAACATAACAGTGACAATTTTGATGCCCATGCTGAAGTGCGTGAAGGTCCGGGTGGAAAAAAAGCGTATACAATAGGAGGGACGTTTAGATTTTAACGAAATATAAATAACAATAAATATTCGTGTTTTCTTCCATTCTAGAACCTATAAAAATACAATATTTAAGCTATAATTAATTTGTGCTTCGACATGTCTAAAAATTACTTTACTCGAATTTTTTTTTACCTAAATTTGACTGTTAGAGTATTTTTTTGCATTTACACCTTTCATTATAATTCAAAAATCGATAACTCAATTTTTTTTTAAATTTTGAAATTGTTTTTTGTATATTTGACAGAAAAAGCTTAAATCTTTCTTTAGATGTTTTCGAAATTTTAAAAAAGTTAGTAAACTATAAATTACACTGTTAACTCATTTTTTTTTTCAAATAAAATCATTTTTGCTTGGACACGTCTAAAAATTACTTTACCCGATTTATTTTTGCTTAAATTTAACCGGTTCCAAAATATTTAGGGCTGTTTAAATTTTTTGCATATACACCTTTCATTAATTCAAAAATCGGTAACTCTGCCATTATTTTAAATTTTGAAATTATTTTTTGGACATTTGGCAGAGAAAGCCTAGATCTTTCCTTGAATGTTTTCGAAGTTTAAAAAAAAGTTAGTAGACCATAAATTATAAGATTCAAACACTCATAACACATTCTTTTTTTCAAATAAAATCATTTTTGCTTGAACATGTCCAAAAATTACTTTACCCCAAGTTATTTTTACCTAGATTTAACCATTTCCAAAATATTTAAAGCTGTTTGAAATATTTTGCATATACACCTTTCATTAATTCAAAAATCGGTAACTCTGCCTTTTTATATTCACTAAGTGGTAGAGAATTTAATTCCGAATCGATTAACACTTAAGTTTTTTTTTACACATTTCCGTGTAATTAATAAAACTTCACAGTGATTTTGATTTTCCAGATGTCATTTTATATCGAAAAGTTGATCAACTCATAAACGGAGAAAAATAGGCCTAAATCTGTTTATACGGTGCGTTCAAAAAGTTTTTAGATCAACTCTTGCTGTGGAATTTAGATTGCTAGATTTTTATTGTCTTTGATAGATTAGCGTTTTGTTCTGTTAAAGTGACTTGCGATTTTCTCCAACTCCAGAATTTTCGTATGTAATAATCGAAAGAAATCAACATACGTTCAAAATTTCACAGCAAGAGTTGATCTAAAGACTTTTTGAACGCACAGTACAAAGTGCAATTATTTTTTCACGGTAAAATTAATAATGCAAAAATAAATAGTTTTTGAAGGGTCATTGAAGAAGCCATTCATATTTTGCAAAACAAGCAGAGAAAAAAAAACTATAATTAAATGAAAATCTGTACTAATAAATCTGAAAAAACACAAACAAACCAAACGTTTTGTGTTGTTTTTTTGAAACTTCACACAAAGAATGTAAAGTAAAGCCGTATAAATTTCTTCATGCCATAGCTAATTAAGCGGTCAATACCACTGTGTATTAGGAAAAAATCTATAATGGATAATTCCAAATTAAATTAGCTACATTCCAGAGATTTAAAAAATCTCGAAAAAATGTAATTTTTGCGTAAGCAGGCAAATCCCCACCTCAAATAATTGTAGCAAAACAGTCAGATAACGAAACTTAATTACGCTACAAGTGTTGTCCATTATTTTTAATCTTGCCTTTCCACAGACACGCAAAAAATACCGTCCTTACTTTAACTAAAAACAAATAAAACAGTGTGGGTGTTATTGTAACTTGAATCATATAAACATTCAGTGAATTTACTCCTAAAAATGGTTTTGAAATCTGTAACACGTGCTTTTTTTTTATTCATTCTTATGATAGTTTTACTAATAGTTTTCACTCCAATACTTGTAATTTTGTGGTGTTACCGACAAGTCATCACTTTAGTGTTAAAAATCAAATACGGTCGTCGGTTTGGTGGCCTGCTTGGTGGAAAAGACGCGTTCTGGGCATTTGAGGATGTTTCCAAAAGTATAATTACTTCGGTAATTATTGTAGAATCAACGAAAGACTCAAACCAGTTTATCGAAACTCTCCGAATACGAATTGACGAAAGGTTGTTAAAAAAAGAGTCAAGACTAACATCAACACGTGAAAAATTTGGTGGCTATTGTTTCCTAATAAAAAACCAATACTCCCTGGAGAATGCTTTTAAAGTAATTAACACCACCACAACTTTTGACCAGTCGTACTTGGAAAAATTTGTTCAAGAGTGTCTTTCTAAAGAAATGCCCAAACACGACACAGGACTTTGGGAGGTTTTAGTGTTTGATAAACGGGCACAATGGCTTGAAACAAACAAGAAACAATATATTTTCGTGTTTCGGTGTCACCATGGTTTAGGTGATGGATTTGCTTTACTCGATCTTTTAATCCACCAGTTTTCGGACGAAAAAATACAACCAGAGACACACAGAACGCAATGGGAAAAATCAGGCACTACGACCAGTTGGTTTACCTTACTTAAGTACGCTTTGTATGGACCTGCACAGGTCGCAGTTGAGAAATTTTCAAGACCACCAGATGCCAATTTTTTACATCGGAATAATCTTTGTGGGGAAAAAATCATAGCCTGGGCTGTTGAGGAAAAACCGCACTTGGTACCTCTTGTAAAATTGATGAAAAACCAACTGCCAGAAACACGATTTTCGGATGTGGTCTTGTGTGCAATCTCGAAAAGTTTAAACGATTTTTACTCAAAAGTATTGCACTGTTTTAATTTCTTTATTCTCATTTCTAGTTTACAGAAAAGTCAAATGGTTCCAAAGCACATAACTTGCGTAATTCCAGTGCTACTGAAGGCTCGATCAAATGGAAACATTTTTAATTTGACGAACAGATATTCAGTTGGTGAACTAACTTTGCCTGTCCTTACGGACAATGTTTTAGAAGAAGTGAGGAAGTACACACGGATTTTGAAAAATTCGCCTGATATTTTCGTATGACGGGATTTAAATCTGTATAAATAGAAGAAATAATATTTTAGGTCTATCACTGGCTTCTTAATATTGTGGCCTTTGTACTACCGGAACTTGCATTGAAACGAATTTTTTATTCGGGTCATAGTACAGCCGTTATAAGTATTTTGCCAGGATTTAACAAGATAAGTTGCTTGGATGGAGATACGATCCGTGACGTCATTTATTGGATTCCTAACCGGGGATCTACAGGTTTTAATGCTTTCAAGTCTTTTTCAAACACAAGATTTTTTGTAGGGGTGGGAATTTCAGTGTTAACATATGAGAACAGACTTCAGATTGGAATAGTAGTGGATAAAGAATTGCCCCTGAATCAAAGTGATGCTCAAATGATCGTAGATGGCGTATTTACATCTATTATCGACCTTTACAGCAGTAACTTTGGTACATTTTGTAAATAGTAAATAAATAATCTTGAGTGACTTTGCCAAAAAAAAAAAAAAAAACAACAAACTACGAGGAATAAAAAAATCGTCTGGTGGAGTAAAAATAAGAACAGTAATTGTTGTTTACAAATTACGAGTAAATTAGTTGACTAATCGTCTGGGAAAAAAGAAAGAATTGACGTTGAACATCAAATTCTGAATAAACGGAAAAACACCGTCATCTCATTTTTTTAATTAGCGCGCTACTCCACATATTTTGCAAAACGCTGGAAATATGTTTTAAAAAAATGTAGAAAATGAAACTTTGTAACTAAATTTTCAGTGCCGTTTTTTAAAAAAATTCAATTTTTTACAACTTTGTTCCTTCCTACATTTTTTTGTTTCTTCAACCATATTCTCAGAGTTTTGAAAAATATGGAGAGGTGCAGAGTGGTAAAAACTTAATTTCGTTAATACAGTCGTTATTTAATAAGTTTCTACTAAGTGACCACATTTTTTGATTGTCTAGTGCTCACCGTTGTTTAAATTCAGCTATGTTTTAATTTCTATAAAAAAATTTAATATTAGTTATAAGGGAACATAGAAAAATTCTGGAAAAATTCACATGCAGAGAGAAAAATAAAAAGTATTTATTGGCAAACGATCTTTAATAGTTTGTAAGACACAGTAAAGATATACTTTTAGCAAACTAGCCCTGTATGTACAAATTATTAGTATTGAGAACGAATCATTAGTAACACTCCTTATTTGAGTTTGTGTATTTGTTCAATGGTCGCATGTTTGTTTGAATTATATAAATCAAAAAAGTGTGGAGAAAAAGGTCAGATTACGTCAAAAACAACTTTTTTAAATGTAGGTAAACTTTCCTACCAATGTTTTACTGAAGTTGCGTAAGAGCCTAAGCTAACCAATAGTTTTGTATCAAACTTTGCAAATTGAATTTCGATTCTAGTCTCAACAGGATTTGAAGTTGGATAATGGTTGGGGTGTAGCTTATTCATAATATTAGCTAGACAGGTATTGATTATTATGTGAAAACTTCTGAACTAATTTATTAATAATTTATTGTTTAAACTGTACATATTAAAAAATAAATAAAAACTAATTCGATTTTTTCAAAATATGTTCATCTGATGGTTGATCCCTCAGTATTAATAACAGTCCACAAATGATCAAAAACATCCCTGACCACCATAATAACGTGGTAACTTCCCCAAAAATGAAAAAACCCGTCAATGCCTATAAACAAAAAGACAGTTTTTGAAAAAAAAATATGTTCAAACTTACTGATAAACAATAATTGGAAGCTGCGCTAATTACAGTTGCGGTGAGAGATGATTCAACATTTTGGAGCGCTTTAACAAAAAGCGTCCACACCCCCGCATTACATATTATCATCAATGCAAAAAATATAATTCTTACGATGAAAAAACCCTTCAAGCAAAATTCAATTTACTTTTACCACTTTTTGTTCATTTACCTCGAATGTAGGCAACCCCGACAACTTTCCAAATAAACTGGCTGCAGACGCACAAAAACCAGCCAAAATGGCAAAGTTTAATTTTCCGCTCATGTTTTGTACAATTTCACTACATTAACCAAATCACCAAATGTAAGACAAAACTACACATTTTATAAAAGAACTTAGCTTCCAACCAAGGGATTATTGCATCGCCATAACGTTAAGTAAAACTATTTAAATAATAAATGGAGAATTTCGAAAAAAAGGGACAACTCTACCTTTATCACATTAAATCGTTTACCTATTTCTTATCAAATTAAAGTTTTTCACAGAATCTGACAGTTGACTGATTGTCGTAGCGATTTGACATTTACAAACTCAAAGCCTGACCATGCTGATAAAGTCGTGGGCAACAGAGTTGGGTAAATAGTTAAATACCATACTGGGCTCAAGCGTGAAATATTCTGATGTAACAAAAAAAATTCTGTATTTTATTACGTATTTTTACATTACTTTTTACTCCTAAATAAAAAAACTGCCAGTTTTTAATCCTCTAAGCCAAATACAGGGAGAAATCGATAACTCTGCCATTTAAAAAAAAATTGAAAATATTTTTTAGCTCAATTGAAAGAAGAACCCTAGATCTTTCCTTTGGTGATTTCATATTTCTAAGAAATAATAACAAGCCCTAAATGTTTAAAATTAAGTTTCCAGAACTTTAAGCACCCATAAGTTAATTTTTTCAAATGAAATGCCACTAGTTTTATTTCATTAAATCGTAAAGAACCTAATTCTCCATTGATCTTTACTAGCATTCCCTATACTTATGTTTAATAGTTTATGTTTTAGTCAGTTGCAAATTCAAAAATTTTCAAAAAATCTTAAATACTATTTCCAAAATCGTTGAACTTAGGTATAGGAAAAGCTGATAAAACTCCTTTTGAAAAACATAGCTTTCTATTCAAAATAAAAAAGTTGCTAGCCATCTTGAAAATATTTTTATTGCGCAGAACTTAACAGATTACGGCTGAGTACCAACTTTCAAATAAATTTTTTTATTATAACTTTCAATACTTCTTATGTGGGGGTTTAAACGAAACGGGCTGTATAAAATTATGTAAATTATAAAATAAACTGCAAAAACCATTGTCTTCATCACAACTACAATTTTTTTCGCCAAAAAAAACCGGAAGTGTGATTTTTAGAAATGGGAGTTGTTTCTAAGAAAATGATATATTTTGCTAGCTAGCGGAAGTCCTTACGGTCTCACTTCCTCTCCCGTGGTGCGCGCGACTTGATCGACGCGGTAGATTCGCGCAGGTAGTTGGTGAAAGAACGTAAACTCGTAAAATGCAGTGGAGCTTATCCGAAAACCGTTCCTTCCAACGCACTGTGGTGTACACATCTGCGATGTTTTTGTGATAAAATGTGGAAAATTCGAAAAAAATGTGCGAATTATTGTCGATAAAACTGTGCGTTCAAATTACATGTGGACTTTCAGTGACGACTGCGATGTGTAGGACTTAAAAATGCGGCTAACCTGTTTAGAAAGGTGAGAAAAGTTTTTTGAAATTTTTGTTTAGCGTTCCGGTGCTCATTTCCGGTTGTTTTTCGATACATGTGAGGGTTGAATGCCTTTCAGTGCGGACTTTACGCTGTTTACTATGAGATTTATCAACTTTTCCAAACTTTTTGCTATTGTGTTTGCTCACGTTCGACGAGTTATCAAGTGTATCAAAGATTACAATTCATGATCAGAGATAATAATTATTTGTATTTTTTTCCACAGGAATTTTTTTATGAGTTGTACAGTAAAAAAAATTATTCTGGCACCAAAACTTCCCAAAAAGTTGTTGGTAACATACAATTTTTTTTTAATTTTTTTATTGTCATTTTAATCGTTCCTGTAATTGTTTGTAATTTATGGACTGTTGTAATCGGATGTTCGGTACAGTTAGCGGCAAAATAATTGCTCGTGACGTCACGATACCAGTTTGACATCTACCTTCTTGATTCATTCATTCTGATCTTAGAAATTGTTATTGTTTTGTAGTCACTGGAGGGACGAAGCAAGTCCTAGTCTTTCCAATGATTAATTAGTCAGAAATAAATTATACTAACATTTATTAAAAAGTTAAAAACGATTATTACATATTTGTAAAATGTGGTTATACAAAAATAATGCTCAGTTTTTACAATATATGCAGTAGATAATTTTCGGCAAAATTTCCATGATAAAATTCTTTATCTTTTTGATATTGCGAATGTTTGCTACTTCAGTGGATGTCTTTTAATAATATCTTAAGTACCTAAGTTAAGTGTGGATCGATCTTTTTAAAAATCTAAATCTCTTTTACTTTCTGTATATTTTTTATATTAATTAGTATTAAGTCGCTACACAAAACATTATTTCTCATGTCGATGCTTAACTATTATAAAAAAAATACGTAAAAAATGGCGCTAACCTCCAAAAATAATTAATTAAATAAAAACTAGAAATTTAGGCAAAGATAATTAAACATCAGAAGCACCAGAAATTATAAAAAAATTCGATCATGTAATATTTTAATACATGTTTTAATTAATAAATATTTATTATAAGGAATTTTGGAAAAATTCAGTATTTAGCTCAATAGTTTAGGTGTTAGTTTTTAAGTTTCTCAGCTGTTTTTGTACTCATTTTTTTATTCATAATTTAATTGTACATAGTTTTTAGTTTCTCTCTATTTTTCAGGTATTCTAGTCTCAAAATTTCTGTTTCACAGTTTTATAGTATTAATTTTTTTGTTTCTCAATGTTTCAGTATCGCAATTTTTAGTCACACTTATAAACATCAGAAGCACCAGAAATCATAAAATTTCGATCATTTATTATTGTAATGCAAATTTTTAATTAATAAAAATTTATTATAAGAAGTTATAGAAAAGTTTTTAAGAAAAGTGTGTAGTTTTTGAAATACAGTAAAAATGACTTAGTAGACACACTTTGTATTTTTTTAATCGGCTCGATTTTTACGTAACTAATTGAATCAAAATCGCTTTTTAATAATAATAATAGTTCCTAATAAAATTTTAGCAGATAATTACGAATCAGGAAATTGACTCACCCTGCCTTTGTAACAATTAAATCAGACCTTGATTAAAACAGCAATTAAGATTGTATTGAAATTTTCTTATCAAAAGTTTCCCAGCTGTTATTGCTCCGTAATCATTGACTTATTTTGATAAAATTTAACTAGGAATACTGGTTTTTCTGTCGTAAATTGCAAATCAAAAGATCAGTGGCTGTTAACGTTGCTTACATCCATGTAGCAATTTGATTTTTACATCATTTTTATTGTTGCGTTTTAATTGCCGACCTAAATGCGCAAAGCGGCTCTCGTTTGAAAAATTACAAAGAAAAGACTGTGATAGCTGTCAATGCACTTTGAATGATGGATTTAATCTTGAGCTGAAATCATTTCGCGTATAAAAAGTAAAAATGAAATGCATTTGATAAAGAGCTTGATTTCTCTCGTGGTTAGCAACTTGCCACAAGAAAACCAAATACATGGCATTGACTGTCTGTGTCAGTGACATCAACTTCAAGCCTTAAGGATATATTGTAAAGAGCATCCTTGACACCTTACTAGACATTAAGTTCCTTATTGATTGCGCTAATAACACTTTCATTGTGTTTAGATTTTATGTAAACACGGAATTGGTTTGTATAACAGCGACAATTAATATTATTTTTAGAAATAAGTGCACTGTGTGAGAGTGGTAACAATTAAGACAGTTAGGGCAATAAGAAATTATGGGTGTTTAAGTAATTTTCCAGTTAATCCCGTTGTGACACTTTGTCCAATTCTAGATAGAGCAAATTACGTTAAACCACCGTTAACTGCAATATATCACCATCGATCGTAAATGCAGCGTGTAATTAACCTGTAACATTTAGATTAAAAATTTTCACAAAGCTGAAGTAGAAAGTTGGATTTGCAATAGTGTCACTTTGCTAAAAATGGAATTTATGTAATCTCCAGTGATGTATTACCCCTCCCGAGTCGTGTTACTAAAAATAGTTGTAATAAAATTAATCAACATTTATTCGCTTATTGGCACAGTGCATATTTTGGTTCTAAACGATTTTTTTATTTGGTTGTGTGATTTACATGTTACATTATTCATTGTATTTTTATATTGTTTAATAAAATGTCACTTTCTCCTTTCCTACACTCTCATTTGATTTTTCTGGTATACCACTATTGTTATTTATCTGCGGTATCTTAAGTAAAACATTGTTTAAATGTCAGAGGGCATTCAACTTGATGAATTTTAATTTTGAATATAGTGTCATTAACATTGTGGCATTTTTACATGACGTTTTTATTCCAGTAAAAAAGATTTTCCCAGCGGAAATTACTTTGGTACGAGTACTAGAAAAAAATTCAGACGCTGCTGTTATTTACGACGTTAAAAACTATATTTCGGTCATTTCTCAAACGAGACGAGTTGGGAATTTCGCTTTCAGTTTTCTTTATTGGAAAATATTTGTTTAGGACACAGAAATTGATTTATGAAATATCATTCCGGTTGATTGAATTTCGTATTTAAATGATGTGTCATAGTGTCAACAATAAGATAATTCCGATGTAATTTGTAGCTTTATCTGGATATACTAGTTCACAGAACACCGCTTGTGATCGGATTAATAACAGTAAAGAATGGCAAACTTTTATCTCAGTATGTAACAAATAGATCTCCGTTCGCTAATACCAAATAAATCCGATGAAAAAAGTGATTCTTCCCGGATCCGACACCTCTCACTTTTCCACTGTTACAAAATAATATGTCGAATGCAAATAAGTGCAACTGATTTGTTTGTTTCAAGGTGATCTAAACATTGTCGTGCGTTTTTTTGAATTATATTATACACTACTTTCTAATCTATTATTAGATCCATTTCGATGGTCGCTAATAATAAGTTTAATAAATTCCATACCTATCTACAAATCAAAAAATTCCATTTTGATGCTTGGAAATAGAGACAATGAAAAATTGTGGCAAAGCGAGAATGTTTCTGGTAACGGAAATTTCACGGATTTATAGAGAAATTAATACGCAACAGTTACAGAACTACTCTTCTCAACTGTCAAGGTGACGACCTTATATTAGCATTTGGCTAAAAACTATGCGAAACTATGACTTACAGGTGCTTAAAAATATTCAGCAAATCGATAGATATCTAAGATAATTAATTGTAATTAACTCAAAATTCGCCAGTTTTCAGTTCTATAGTTTTTGTTTCTATCTGTTTTTCATTCATTTATTAACTTCGCACAATGCTGTATTCTCGTAGTTTTTTAAACACGTTTTCAGTCATTTAGTTTTTCAGTGTTTCACTGTCTCCGATTTTATTTTGTCACCATTTCAGCTTTTTAGTTTAAAATTTTGTCAGACAGTTTTTTATTTTATTTATTTTTAACTTTTATAGTTTTTACTCGTTTCTTTTTGATAGTTAAGTTTTTCAGAGTTCCAGTCTCACAGATTTTTAGCAATCCGCTAATTCAGACTTTTATTTTCTCAATATTTTAGCTCTTTGTTTTTAAGTTAAGTGTTTCAGTGTCTTAGTTGGTCAGTTTTGAGAAAATGTTATAAACTTTTTGGCGAAATTTGCGTTTAATTTGTGCACCCCATTTGTCATTGCGATAAAAATCTCTGAAATAGATAATCTCCAGTAAAAACCGCAGCAATTTATCAACGTAAACGATATTGGAACAGATAGAGCGGTTTCGGAAGAACTGTAAATCCTGGAAATTCGGTCGATTTTATTTCTAATACCGGAAGAAGCAAACAAAGAAAAGGTTAAAAAATTGATAAGGATGATCACATGCGGGAGCAAGGAATGGTTTCGTGAAAGGACTGAAAATCCTCGTCTCGTCACTTAAAGCTCATTGTGTCATCCAAAATTCATATCGCTGCTCAAAGACGCCCAAAGGAGTGTTCTATCCTTTGTAATTTTTTAATCAAATTCCCCGTTTGAACACCGACTCTCGCTATTTATTTATTCATTTTTAGCGCAGTTTCCAGTTTTGTGAAATTGTTCGCTCTCTGAGTTAATTATACGGGTTTAAGGTCATCCGGAAGAAATGTTATTGAACATGCATGGCTGACATAAAAATGACAATATTTTTAATAATCGTGGAATTGTTTCGCAACCGCCAAAGTGTTAACAAGGATAATTCAATTATCAGACGACTGATAATACCGTTAATACTTAGTGGCATACTTTGAAAACGATAATAATAATTCGTGACAACACAGATAAAATATTTTCATTAACAAATCATTTTGTCGGCGAATTGATTAAGTTATTGGTGGAGTATTTTTTCCTAGTGATGGTGGTGACGTCAAATAAGCTAAAATATTATAAATCATTGTGAGTTTTAGTTTGCCTCCATTTTTCATATCATATCTAAAATTGAAATGTCTACGGAGTTTTGACACGTGGGTTTATGTAACTGGAAAAAGTTGCTAACCGCAATATTGAATGGTCTACAACATGTTGTTTTATCTCGACAAGATAACCGGAAGTGACTTGTAATTGTTGTATGTAACAATTGTTTGTTTTACAAAGGAAGTTTTATTTTCTTATTTTCAATTAACGAGGGGCGTAAATGGGGTGTAAATATTTAAGCTGTGCTACTGGCAACAAAATTACGACAAAAGCGGCTTTTGCCAAAACAAATTATCTTGTGCTGTCACAGAAGGCCATTAATTAATCATGAATTCATTTATAGGACCATTCTTTCGATTAAATTTTTGATGAAATGACTCTGCTTATGAATTCAAGTTTGCAATATTTATAAGACGTGAAACATGTCAGCGTTTTTCTTTAATAGAGAAAAATAGGTACTTTGATTCAAAGCCAAAAAAAATATTGTTACTATTTTATTTCAGTGCTTTAACCGGCGCTAATTTGATGGTCAAGATAACCAAAAAACTGTAAGGGGTGACCAAGCTTTCTTTTTTTACCTCATACAGAGTGTTTAACTGCCTACATATTTCGTTCCTTTTTTCCCTGATACCATTTTTTCGTGGAATTATATTTATTATGTATTTGTGGTTATTTTATATGAAGCATGAGAAATTTGTTAGAAAAACATCTAACAATTAAAACCCATTTAAAATCCTAGTGCGTTCGATGTCGCCAGAAAATTGTACCAAACTATTACCAGCACTTGAATATACTCAAGATTAAAATTTTGGTTGAGTTAACCGCGGTTAGGTAACCTGGATTTTTTAACCCTGCACTGAAAGCCCAGGTTTAAAAAAACTTATTCCAAAGCCTTAATCGCACGTAATTATTTCCAAGTCAATTTTTTAGAAACATTGTTCCAGAAAATGTTGATTTTATTTTATGAATCGAGTTCTTCCGATCCACTTTTTGTAGGACCAACTTTTCTCTCTCAATCTGGTTCAAGTTCTGTTTCAGTGAATGTTAAGTTTATATTTTTCAACGAAATAATCCTCCTTTTTTGAAAAATTTCCGAAATTTCATTATGGTATTATTGTCTGTTTCTGAGAAAACCGCAGTTCGCGCAAAATACTGCAAAGTGAAGGCGGCGAAAGATCTAAATCGCACGCCAATTTACTGTGGCAGGTCGAGAATTAGGTCTGTGAACTTTGTAAACCAAATGGATAAGTTAATGCTTTGCCCCAACTTTGGCACGAAACATGAACCCCTTTACATTACTTGGCCACACATTGAAATTAAAATCCCGGCCCGGCCAATATTTTTATTTGACACCCGTATTGTTCTTCATAATTAATGAAAACGTATAGTCGTTGCGTATTTGGCCGCTTTTTAATTGGCTCTCTTGCTTTAGCCCATGTCTCGAGTTTTGCGTTTATTCCGTTCCGGACAGTATGTGAAAGCGGCAGTGAACGTCCCTTAGTAAAATAATTTTCACTTGCAGGGTTTGATGTGATTTCCCGACCTTTTAAAAAAACTATCACCAAAATGGAGCATTCCGAACTTATCCAGGAAATGCCCCACATTGAGCAGATGCCCACACAAGAACGACTAATCTTAGCACGCAAAAGAAGAAACCAACAACTCAAGCTATGGCTGCAAAAGGAGAAAGAGTTCAACAGGAAGACGCCCAAACAACAGAAATCGAACAAAAGGAGTATTTTTTTTAACGACAGTGTTGTGCTTCTGGAAGCGGCAGCGAGGAATGACATCGATGAAGGTAATAATAAATTTTAAAAAGTGTTTAATTAAACTGAGATAAGGCCCTGCTTTTAATCGATTACCTGTAATTAAAATTAATTTGATGTTTGAATGCTGATTACTATTAATTAAGAGAAAATATTCACCACCTACTTCCAACACGAAGAATTCCTGAAATTACAGGGTTTATTATGTCGATGATAATGAGAAAGAATAACCAAGAAAAACAATTTCAGATTTGCAAGTATTTGCATTGTCGGCTTAGAGTTCATGTTTTTACAGGAATTTAAATTTAAAATAAGGATTCTCGGCTTGGCTCTAATTTGCGAAAAATTTTACTTTGATAAAAGTTGGTAATGAACTTGAGGCAGCTTTCTTTGTCCAGATTTAGGAAGAGAAAACACTTTCCAATCGGAATAAAATTATCCACCTACCACCGACTTAAGTCGTTAAATTATTACACCCAATTACACTTGAACTAATTCTTTTGGCGGGTAAATTAAGCTGTTATAAAATCAAAGCAGGTTTACTTTCAAAACCCGACTGGCTGCTTTGATTAGATAATTTTATACAGTTACGTGTAATTCTTATCAAAATTACTTATACAGGCTTATTCTGGAAGTCGCTATCAACTTTCTTATTTAAATAGGAAGATATGTTTTTTACTGCGTTTTTGGATTTCTCGAAGGGGATTTTCATCAGCTTTAGTCGTTTTCGAAATATTTATGATTTTTTGAAAATTTTTGGATTAGCCATTGTACTCACATTTTCATGACAACTTATGCGAAAAAAGCGTTAGCTAATGAATTTTTCAATGCCAACAAAAAGTTCCTATAACGAACTGGCTTTTGATTTCATTTGAAAATTTTGAGTTATGGTTACGAATTTTTTTTTTAATTTTTGTGCTTTTAAACGAGCGATTTGCTTAATTCAATGTGACAGTTGGCTACAATAATCCATATGAAGAGATGATATGGTATCAGCCAAGGAGAAATCGAAGGTCGTTAAGATTTGATTTGATCTCGCTCATTTGCATGAGATAAACGTTGCTGAAATTCCAGTTTTCAGTGTGCTTTCTCAGTGAAACACTTTGTTCTTGACAATTTTCCAGCCGCCGCTAATGACGCTACAAATTTTATCTAATTTTATTTTCACACCCTGGAATATGCTAACGAGACTTTGAAAGTTTTAAAAGCATTCAACAGGATTCCAGACCGCGATTACGGTTTCTGGTTATTAATTTTTTTCAATTTTCTGTTTGTATTTTGGAGTCTTCGAGCTGGAATGATACAATTATATTTATATCCATCCGCACTGATCGATGACTGCCTTGTTTGCTTTCCTCTTGCCCTCTGTTTACCAACTCTTGTTTGAGGCGAGTAAACGTTTTTTTTCCGGATCGGAGAAAATAAAAAATTAATTACGCCTACACTTTACGTTTTATTTTTATCGAATCGGCATGCCGTCTCGAAAAACCAGCTAATTGTTTATACAGAGAGGTCTGGTATGGGCTTAATAAATATTTGTGCTTGACGTCATTTTACAACATCGATGAAAAGTTAAACCCAGCTTGTGGATTCATCCATATTCATGTATAAACTCCCTAAAACAAATTTGTTCAACAGGTAAAGCACTGTCTTCGTTCGCATCTCGTTAAGCGCGCGTTCAAAAAATAACGTGAAGATTTAATGAAGCACAAAATTGAATTAACTGAAACAAGAGACGTGATCGAAACAATGGCGAGATGCTTGTTCACGGCATTTTAATTAACTTAGTTCATTTGATTAACCGAATCGTTGACGTGTTAGTTTTTGGAGGATTGTCGGAAATTCCGAGTACAATTTTTTCTTGGAATGTGTCGCGTTCTCATCAAAAATAATGGTCTGGGAGACAATACAGCGCGTTATTATTTTGTGTTTTTATTGTTTTTCGATTGTAACACCCTCGTAACAGGCGCAACGTTGCAGGAACGTTCGTTAACTGGGTCATGTGACCGCAACACTGAAAAATCAAAGTGTACTGATTGGAATGTTGTACATTAAATGCCGCTTAATTGATTAAAACCAACATTACGTGTTTTTGTTCCTCGCCGGAATTTCACATATTTGAAAAATCTTTACAAAAAGATTGCCATTGACTGAATAAGAAAGGTCGACACGGTTCAAGTTCGGTTCTGTGGGAATTTGTAATGTTTCAAGATAAATAAAACAAGAAAACCAAAATAAAGCGTTCATGATTAAGGATGTGATAACATGTGGCGATTTATTTTGAAAATTGAAAGATTAATTTATCAAACTGTGTCTAAAATTAGCAAAGTTGGAATATCTGGGATCGACTAACTATTCTGCTAATTATCCTTGCTATAGTCCATACCAAACAATAGCTTTCATCTGGTCCTTGAGAAAATTAACAATTAACTTGGGAACTTGTACTGCAAATAGAGTAAAATCATTCGGAATTTAATTCATTAGCCTCCCGATTTTTTAATTAAGTAATGGAATCATCACTGAATGTGTAAACAGATTTTATGGCTTTTTTATTATTTGTTAATTAAATGTACACAAAATACTTATGAATAAAAAACATCTTACGATTTCGCTTGTTCTTAAAAATATCTTGATCAGATTAAATCAGGATGGCGAAGCTAAAATAGAACGAATGGAACACCTTTATCGATTTATTCCATCAAATTATATTAAAACACTAGCCAATAATGAAATATTATCTTTCCAGTTCAAGTGATTCATTTCTGCAAGTTTCAAATATCAATATCAACTAACACAACATTAATTAACAAAGTTGTTGAAAATAGTTTAGTAGAATTATTAACAATATAATGGGATCGCTTTGAAGTTAATTCTTCTATGAAATGTAGTTGAATTATAAAAATATGGGAGCATTTACAAATATCGGTCGAACTTCAACGAGGGAATTTGTTCCAATTGCCTTCATAAAATTTTAAGCTTCTGACGATATTGAAAGTGAAATTTGCGAATAGCCCATTACCGTACTGCAAACTTTAAAGAGGTATTCAGCAGGGATTTCAAATGACGCTCCTTTCGTTACAATTTCCGAGATATTAATTTTTTCAACATCAGGGAAATGCTTATTTTTAATTTTAATTAATCATCTCGTGGATATATTGAAGTATTTCTGCAAGTTTAATTCGATTCAACCAATTTCAAGAGGATAAAATTTTAAACTGCTGAGCTCAGCTGACAATGAAAATTGAAGTTTTAATCTCATACATTATTTACTTAAACTGAAAGTTTAATCTGCAAACAAATCTCACTAAACGAAAAGTACTACAAGGTGTATCTAGGAAAATTAATTTAGTTTTGAATTATTTATTAGTTGGGTTTTACAAACACTAGCGTGTATTATGTTGTCGACCTGAAATTTCGAAGAAAAAGTTTTGTCATTCTCTGCACAAGGATTTAATTGATTTTATGCCAAACAGTTTCCAAGTAAAGTAAAGAAAGTTTTAGTCACAATTGGGACGAACAATGACTGGTCATTTCACGGGGTTTGTAAAAATTTAACAATGGTTACGTGATAACATCAATAATTACATGATATTTTCTAATTCATTAACATTATAGTCGCACCCTTTCTACGTATCAAACACCCTAATTTAATTGCCCTACATTTCAAACTGAATACTGAAAGTGAAATCTAAAAACTGTTTTTCAGTATTATTTCCTGAAAAAAATAAGTACCTAAGTACTTTCAGACAGATTTTCTAAAAAAACATGTTAAATAATACTTTGTCGTTGCCATATAATATCTGTATATTTAATAAAACTATACACAAGTGCGAAAAGTTTCAGTTTTCAGGATTAAAAGCTCGGGAAGGTAATTGGGAGTTTTAGATGGTTTGTTTCTATGGCGATAAAAATGTAAATTTAATCTGATTTTATTTATCCTGAAAATGGAATTCGGAACGTGCCTAAACCCAGGAAAAACGAAAGCAATTTTTCGCAAAATATTAGTTGGGATAATTCTCTGAGCGTAATCTCGGTGTCGATAAATTGAGAATTAATTGTCAGAATTTGTAGATACTCTAGTACATGCGAAATTTTCTTTTAAAAAAGGTGTCCCATTAAAAAAAATGTTTTAAGCGTCATAGCGTAGTGACTATTATTAAAAAAGATATGCTAGAAACAATTAAAAAGGGATTATTTCCATAAATTTTCTCCAAAAGATATGATTTTTTTGCCAGAAATTTTACTTACTTTAAAGAACATTCAAAGCCAAGAAAATAATTTAATAAGAATAGGAATTTTCGGTCAAAAAGTTAACGATACGGTACGTTTAAACGAAACAGGAGCAATTTATAAAAAAAATCTATAAACATTTCACGAATTAAAAATAAACATTATTAAAGGGAAAACGCAAGGAAAAATTAGATGTAGAAGTATCAATATAATTGTATATTACATAGCGAGTGTGGAAAGTGAGTGATATCGTGCGAGTGAGAATCTTGACGCACGAGGCGCCAGCCGAGTGCCGAAAGCTCACAAAAAAACTCGGATTATTTTTCAAATTTATATTGTAGTAGAAAATTGGATTGCCATAAAATTGGCAGCTATTACAACGTCATTTTCTAACAAATGATTTTAATTGGACTTTATTTTCTAATCACCACTAAAATATTACGATCTTGAAATCTCTTGAAATTGTTACAGTTCCTGTTAAATTTGAACAAAAGCCAAAGTTTTGTGATGAAACTTTAACAGAAATGATATTTTTTTTAGTCAGACGACTCCTCATGAAGGGTGTGAGCCCAGATTCGTGCAACGAAGACGGCTTGACAGCTTTGCACCAATGCTGCATTGACAACAACGAAGCCATGCTCCTTCTCCTTCTGGAATACAACGCCAACGTAAACGCCGAAGACAGCGAAAAATGGACGCCGTTACATGCCGCCGCGACGTGCGGTCATTTAAAATTAGTCAGGTAAAAAAAATCCTTTCGAAAATTAATTATCGTCACTACATTCCATCCACATTGCAGAATTCTCATATCTCGAGGCGCAAATTTGCTCGCCGTCAACGCCGACGGAAATATGCCCTATGATATTTGCGAAGACGAAGCAGCTTTAGATTATATCGAGGGAGAAATGGCCAAACGGGGAGTCACTCAACAGTTGATAGACGACACGAGAGCAGCCACCGAAAAACAAATGTTGGCCGATTGCAGGAAAATTGCTTCCAGTGGGGGAGATCTGGAAGCGTACGACTCGCAAGGGGCCACACCGGTAAGTTAATTAATTTTCAATTAAGGCAAGCACATTTCACCGAAATGGGGCGTTTTGTCGCAATGTCTTGCTGCTTTTTTACGGAAAATTTAATCACCTAAGTTAGCATTACAGTTTTTTCAAAGGCCTAGTACCCAATTCAAAATTTACTTTTATTACTTAAAAAAAATATTATTTACTATGTGTTACTGTATTTATATTTTATACTCAAAAGAAAAACTCTCTCACTTTTAATAAGTTTTTGAAATTGGTGGACGAACTACATTAAAAAAAATAAGAGCATAACAAAAAATCTATTATAAAACACTTTATGATGTGATGTTCTTATTTTGAAAAAAATCTTTCCTCGAACCCGTTTTAACCTTGTTAACGTTTTTCCGTTTAATTGCAGCTCCACATCGCCGCCGCAAATGGCTATTTAACCGTCGTTGAATTTTTATTAGACCACAATGTTCGGACAGATGTTCGGGACAAGGACGATTGGCAGCCGTCACACGCTGCTGCTTGTTGGGGCCACGTAATAAACATCCCCATTCCCCCAAAAAGCCTTTTCACTCATTCTTTTATAGGTTGAAGTTTTGGAAATGTTAGCACAAGCCGGAGCCGATCTCAACGCCAAAAACAAACACGACGAGACTCCGGCGGGTGAGAGGACACTCAAGTCAGTCTGAATAGGACGGTTTAAACTAATCCACATCTCTTTCAGACATTTGCGAGGATCCCGAAATTAAGGAACGTATATTGGAGTTAAGGACTGAACAGGAGATTAAGAGACAAGCGGAAGCCAAGAGGAAAGTCAGGCGATCGCAGAGCAATACACGAACGCAGTCCGTTCGGAGGACTTCACTGAGAGATAAAGGACTTACGGCACGGAGGGATGCTGTGGAGGAGGCCAGGCTTAGGCTGCAGGCCGAAAATAAGGTGAGACAATTTTGAACTTGCAATCACTCAGTCACTCAGTGATAGTCGTTTGAGTAAACACTACCCTTTCTCGCTTGCTTTGCCGGCGGCCAAGTCCGGACGAACATCGTATTTTAAAATATACGCCGAGCTATCGCTGAATGAACCGATGAAAATTTTATTAATTTACGTTTACACGAACTCCCGAACTTTGAAAGCGAAGGAAACACGATCTTTTGTTTGTCTGGGAAAACAGTTTCGATTCAATAAACTCGGGACGGTTTTTATGGCCCAGGTCTTATAATATTGGACCTAAAATTACAAGTGTAGATTTTGAGAGATTTCAGTGTAAAATTCGTAATAAAATCGTATCGCAATTTTTTTTATTTTTTATTTTTTTCTAAATGGAAAGTTTAAGCCTATTTGTTTTATACAAATCTAACATTTTAAAATATTCATTGTGATATGTTTTTTTGGTTAATTATAATTACAATTACCTACATCTACGTAATTCGATTTGCCAAATAAAATTCACAATAATTAATATAATTACTCGAAGGTACTTGACTAAAGAATTATGAAAACTGTTTGTTATTTTATGTTTGAGTGCCTTTGACAGAAAAAATAAAAGATGTGTCTGTACTTTTAATTATTTATTTAGTAATAAAGGTGACAAATGCCTACAATGTAAGATTTTTTTGAAGCCAAGGCCAAAATCAGTGTCACTGTTTTTTTGTTAATTAATTTTTTATAAAGTCAAAAAGTCAAAAAATGCGAATGAATTTATTTGGACAAAATTTTTCTATTTAGATGATTTCATTTTTTCCAGAATTTCTCTACGATTCCTTAAATTAATTAATGGATTAATTTTGTAATTGCAAAAAATATACACACTGTTCAAAAATGATTGTTCATCAAGTTACACATTGATTTGATGAACAACCATTTTTGAACACATTGTATTATTTCTTATGTGTTAATTTGTGCAAAAAATACTTAAAAAAATTGTAAAAATGAAGAATTAAATAAATATTCAAAACTTAAGCAAACAATAATTGTGAGGCTAGTGTCATTTTTTTACGTGTTCTTGTACAAAACAAACATCGTTTGTTTTCGGATGACACTGGATATAATAAAATATTGCAATTAAAAAATATTTTAACTCTCTTTTAGCTCTCAGTATAAAACTTTACCTTTAACTTTAAATTTAGACTTTTTGCGTTTCTCTTGACTTTCCGCATTCTGTCTAGTTTAATTTGAGTTTAATATGTTTTACTGTCCCTTTTAGTTCAGTATTCTGAGTGTGCGACCAACATTAAACTTAAAGCGGATTTGACGCTTGTGTGCCAGTTTGATATAAATTTACATCACTGAACTCGTAGAAATTCGATTTCGCTTGTTTATGTTGTTATAACTTGAAATTGTCTTCGTTAATTCAGGCAACACATTATACATAATTAACTTTTCAGTTGTGTAAAAATCATTTCACTCAATGTACTTTCTTCTGCAATCAGATTGCATGAAAATTTCAGACGTTCATAACTGAGTTATTTGCATGTAATCGATTGTATAACCCAACATGAACTTTGGCCTTAAAACTCACCAGCGCAAATATTTTATTAAATGAAGTTTACTAAGATTCGATTCGGGAAAATAAATACAATGAAGTTTACCAAAAGTCCAATTAACACAAATTGCGTCTGTGCTGACTTTTGTAAGACATAATTCAATCAGCGAGCAAAGTAATCACCAATCAGCGTCTAAAAGAGGGCAAGTTTTTCCGATAGCACGTGGGCGGTCAGTTAACGGTCTTTTTTGAGTTAAGTGATTAAAAGGTTCGAGGATAATTTTGTTTTCTTCTGGAAGAATTAGCCTAACGTGAGCTACATCATCCTTCTTTATAAAAATATACTCATCATCATTTGTTGACAAGCCGCCGTACCCTAGTGTGACTTTTCGCTATATTACATCAGACATGTAGCAGAGAATGATAAATATCCCAACGATAATAAATCTTTGTTTGCAAAATACAATATTTGCTTTGGCCGGTCAACTGGCCTGATTTATTTTATCACAAATGATGCTTTTGTTAATTAAAAAATATCCATAATAATTATTACATGTTTTTTTGATGAATATAATTTTTTATTTACTAATTGCCCGCGGTGTTTTTACAAACTTAATTAAGCAATTTATTACAATTTTAAATTTTGTCGGTATTTAGCGTAAATCACATATTCATGAACTCTTTATTTATTTTGAATGCACACTGCAATTAATGCAATCGCCATTGCCAAATGCAATCCCAACAGCGTGTAACTAATGTTAATCATAACATAAATACATGTAATTTCTTATGTCAAGCGACTTTTACTTTTTATATTAAAAACAACAAATGCGCGCATAACGAAATCAAGTAATCGTTCAAACGATTTCACCGAATCCATCAAGTCTTCTTAATTTATATCATCGTGATGTTATCGTGAAACAAAATCATTTTTCATTTATAGAAATCAAGCGCGGAATTTCATTATTTCCTATCACTGAACATATGGAATAACACGAAAGTTATAGAAGAAACAGCAATAGAAATGTTCGGAGTCTTGCCTCGTGTGCGCTATGAATTTAATAAATTCCTCGAGTGAAATTCAAGTTGTATAATTCTACGAAAAATTCTGTTTACTTTACGCAGTTTGTGAGTCTGTTCCGTGGTAAAACGTGCACTTGGGAGAATGAAGAAAAAGAAAAATACGATCGTGTGTTTGTCGTATAAAGTAAGTGCATGCCGGCAAACCGATCAAAATCATTATTAATTAAAGCTGATAACATTTCCCACAAGATAGTATTTTTAGTTTCACATTTTTTACTCTGCTGGTGCCTAAATCTAAGAATAATGAAATATTTTTTCATAATCTTCAGTTTTTATAATTTTCAGTACGACTTTGACTAAAAAACCCGTAATTTTTACGGAATTTCATTTAAAAAAATCACCACATTTGGTGTATTTTTAGTTGCAAATAATAAAAAATATCCAAAGTATTGTTAAATTCGTCTCGTTTTTCAAGGTTTTTTTCACAAAAACTACTAAATTTAGCACACTATTGCATTACTTTGAACTATCAAAGTTTTTGACCATGTTTTCAGTCAGAAACTCAAAATCGCCAAATTCAAAATAAAAAAACACAAACTGGCTCAAAAAAGACAATTTTTCTCAAAGCCTTTCAGCACTTTTTCAACCTGAAACACAAATATTTTGCAAAATTTTGTCAAAAAAACGTCCAAAATCCTCAAACGTAAAGTATGTTGAAGCAACAAGTTTTACTCCTAAAACATAGTTATTGAAGTCTACATCAAAAAATATATAGTGTGTCAGTTTTTTTTTAAAAGCTTCGAGCTTTAATGTTAAAAGCTGGCGCTATAGATCACAATCCAAACTTAATTTTAAATTCCGTTAATTGGCCTCCAAATCAAGTTTGATTGTTTTTTAAAAGGGTTTGGACACCTCGGAGCCCAGCCCCCCTATCCAGCCCCCTGTCAACAATAACAAGTCGCCCCCGTACAGTACAAACAACAACCCTGAGCCGGTGAAAGAGGACTCGACAGCTTTGCAAATAATCGAAAACCGGAAAGCTCCCGAAGGAAAAGACAACGATTCAATGCTGGAAAATCATGTGATGGACACTAAAGAAAATTCCTATACGACTGACGTCAACGGAAAAGTGACTGTTCACGTGGTGGTCACTATTAACGGTAACGGCACTTTGGCCGACTTGAAGAAACAGCGGATGCAAATTCGGAACAATTCTTCAGATGTTAACAGCATTACATCGCCAATGGGAAGCATCACAGATGAGACTAGTCCCAGTCCTGTCACTGCAGATATCGTCCGATTCACTGGAGAGACTGCCGAGGAAAACGTTGGCTATGCCAAGTCCAAGAGGTGCTGTGTTGTCCAGTAGTAAAGTACTGACAGTATTTTTTAAAGTTTACATTCCAAACTTGTGATAAGAGTCGTTTTGCCTAAGCGAAAGCATGTACTTAATTTAATGTGATTGGTGTTCGTATTTTAGAGACGTTATTACTACTACTTAATATTTTTTAAGACGGTTCTTATTCTATTTGTACTTCCTTTTTGTATTCAACAAAAGACTCGTTTGTTGTACTGTCAAGTGCCTATTTTACCAAGTTCACAAATTTCAGTTTTTAAACGAGGCCTTAATTTCGTTTAAAATAAAATAACACACGCTAAATCATGATATTGTTTTTTTGTTTAATTTAATTTATAGCAATAATTATGTATGTAAATATGATGAGTACTTCAACTGCATAGCCGAAACTGGTGTACATAACTTTTTATTTGTTATTTATTCGTAGATTAGTGTATAAATTAATTTTTATTTAAAACTACTAGTTGTTACATTATACAAATTACAAACGTTATAATGAATTTTGTATCAAAATTTTTCCTAGAATAAATTTTATTTTGTTGTGCCGACTTGATTCCTACTTTATTTGCATCCCTGATCCTAGCGACATCTGACGGACATAACACTCGTTTTTCATAGCCTTCTTGATTCGTCGCGGCTTTTTAATCTAACAGAAGGGGGCGCCAAATTACAATTTTTTATTTTGGCAATTCGGAAAATCGGCCAAAAAATAATAAAATCACAAAAAAGCGATGTAGATGTACTTTTAAGGGAAAAATTACATAAAGACAAAAAAACTTTGCCAGAGCGACGAGTTTTTTGAAATTTTTTTTTTTTGATTTTTTTGAAGGTAGGTAAATTCACAGTGGATTGTTTGCATTTTGTTAATTGCCTATCAGTTTATTATTACAAATATTAAAGCAGTCATAATATTTATGATTTTTTCCATTGAAAATAATAACAATAACGCAATATTGATTTTATTATATTTTTATTTATTAAGGATAACCAAAAAAAATCTTTCGCAAGTGGGATACAACCTGACCCGTTTCGTAAAAATCCTAATTAAATAATATGACAACTGTGAATACATATTTTGATTTTCTGCTGCGATAAATTTCGTAAACAGTCGTTCCCTGTCTGGTCATTTTTATGACGGCTAGCCACTGGCGTAAATTTTTAAAACAATTTCCACCAATTTATTCACAGTTCTTTGGCCGCCTCAAAAATTAACCACTGATTAAAGTCACATCGTGCATGTGGCTCTAATTCACATTCATTAATCACTCTCCTAGACATCACAATTGAAATATTAATACGAGTACATATTGCGTGCATGAGGCTACTGTGTTATATCGCTTATGGTGTTACATCCTTATTGCATTAGCTATTTACTCTATAACTCATCCTTGGCACTCATGTTATTTATTATTACCTTACTAGAATTTATGAATCTCGGAAAACCGATTTTTACCTCATACATTTTTTATTTTGTTCTCCTAATTCTATAAATAGAAGCTTTATTACATTTCTAATCTTATGTTAACTTCCTATGATATCTTCGTTAATTGGAGATTAATTCAGCACTAATCTTTGACCTTTTGATTTATTTAGAATTTTTTTGATGGTTATTTATTAAGTCTCGCCTTACCTGACTTTTGCACAACACAAAACAAAAATCAAAATAAAAACTTGCATCATCTCCAATAAATTTCGACTTATAGTGATTATTAGTAATCAGACGGTCAACAATTTTTTGTTGTTAATTTTTATTTTGCAACTGCAGTCCGAGATAAATTAACAAAATGTCTGTAATTAGGAAAGGAGAGTCTCAAAATTTATTGGTATTTTTAGAGTTTTTTGACGAATGTTTTGGCACAATAACTATAAAAAATGATCCACGTGTTTGTATTGCCTGTTTGTACTTTCTAAACATACACAAAATTAAATAATAAAGGACTTAATTGTTTTGCCATTGTGTACTCAGTGAGATAATTTTTATAATAATTGTATTAGAATCGTCAATGCATAGTTAATTTCCACCATAAAAAGCAGAAAAGCTTATTCCCAACTTTATGAAAATGAATGTTTTTGCTCAGTCTAGACCAAATATTTCCACGTAACACAATAGACTATTTTGTGGTATTTTTACATTTTAAATCTCCTCAATACGAATAAATTATTTTATGACGAAAATCTCCCTACATTTATTTTTACAATGATATAATCCGAGTCGGTAAAATTTGCATGATCACGTGGATTCTGTTCGATTGTTATAATAAAACCATCAACCGGCCGGAGAGAATCTCAAACTGACTCCACATTTTCACTAGTGCTGTCGCTCGAGCTGGTTGTACAGGTCTACAAGAAGCAATCTTAACAACAGGTAAGTCCCATTTTATTCTATTGTTGCATTAAATTTTAAAAAAATCGTGACTAAATAAAGTACATTAACCTTCTAATAAATATTATAAACTGACGACACTGGCAAACATTTACCTTCTGTGGTGATTTACGCGATTTTTGGGTCAAGTGTAACTTTTTGGCGCGTTTTCCCAAAACCTATTACGTTTTGGCTTCTTTTCAAAAATTTTACGCCCCAATTGAAAAAGTTAAAAATAAAAAAGTGGTTCAGTTGTTGAGTGATGGATGAGGAACAGTTACTTGATGCCTTGGGCATCAGACATTCTTCTTTTTCAGTAATTATGGCCGCTGTAAAAAGAATCTCCAACGTGATACTTTAAACAATGCATGCACACACATGTGTAAATTTATCGTTTTAGTGAATTGCGGCCAAGGCTGACAAATCTAGGACCTAAGTGAGCCAATTTTTGATCAATTTTTCTCTCAACTTATCCCACATTTAAAAGGTCTCCAAAAGTGAAATCTTGGAGACCGGTCTTGGGCGTTTTTTTTTGCAAAGTGATTCGGCCCGATTGACGATTTCATCATCCTTTTGTCCGAAGTTAAAAAGATGATTAGAAAGTAATTGTTTGGGTTCAATTTTAACAACCTTGTTTCATATACTTGACTTACTTATTTTAATTAATTTTTTTGACTTGGCTTGATTCAGTTAGACTGAATGATAACTTATCGAAATCTCGGCTTGGGTTAGAATATTTTAAGATTGTTGACTTCTCTACTGATAAGTGGATGCGCTCGAGTAGGTAAAGCTAAGGTCAATAATTTTCATACAAAAGCGGAAATTGTAAAAATACAATTCGGTGGCCTATGATATTTAATAACAATCCGGTCCCAATTCAATTAATTAAGTCTGATAAAAAATTATTAGAATGTGCTTAAATTTAATTAAAGTTTTATTAGACGGACAAAGTTCAAATCAAACGATAAATAATTCGTAACAAGACACGTGGTTTGAGATATGCGGAAAATTGTTGCTTCTTTTCTGATAACTGGTGGTCAAGTTTATACATTTCTGAGCTGACTCAAAATTGTAGATATTAGACTAGTCTTTATCAGTTATCTATTACGAATTTATTGCAAATCATTAAGAGGCAAAGTAAAAGCAAAAAATTCGTTATAATTGTGAACAACAAACGAAAATTATTCAAATTACTCAAAAAAACAAACTCAAATCCACAAAAAAAAATTAAAAAAAATCTTGAAACATGCAGATATTTTTAACAGCATGTCAATGTCTATAGTAACGTCTTGAGCTCTTTTTCAATTCTTTTGTGTTTATTTTTTGGTTTAAGCTTTTTATTTAAGTTAAGTTTAAGGAAAAAATGAAAAGGCACTAACAGTCAAAAACATGGGTTGTTAAATAAATAATTTTTTTTGAGTTCTTTTTTTATTATAATAAATATTCAAAGTCAGCTGAAAAAAAATTAAATCACTCAGTTGATTCTTTAGTTCATTAAAAGTAAGAGAGGGTAATTTTATCTGAAGTAAGGCATAAAATTGGGAAACTGAGGTGAAAAAAAGAATCTTTAACGAACTTGGTTTTAAATTAAAGAAAAATTAAAAAATGAAAAGGCAAAGGATTCCGCTGGTTTACTGCAAACACAGAGACTTGAAGGAATGTTAATTTTTGCCAAAGGAATACAAAATCATTTCTTAATTTTAATTTAAGGTATCAAAAAATCCTCATGTTAAAAATATTTGGCACAGATTTATGACTCGACAAAATTTAAAGTACCGTTTAAAAATTTATTAGCCTCTAATAAAAATGTTATTCGTAATGACTGTGCAAAAATGATATTAAACTGGTTATCTCAATATATCATTAAATATTATAGAAAAAAATGAGCGTGAAAACCTTGGTGAAAACTAAAACTAATTTAACAGCCAATTTATAAGCGACACCTAAAACAATTTTAATATTTGGGTGCTAAAAGAAAAAAAAGCCCTAATTTTCGTTCATTTTACCTCGTTATTGCTACTCCACCACGTGTCAATCAAAGTCTTTAGAACATCATGTCGGCAGACACAATCAACACAATTATCTCATTAGAGTCATTGTTGACGGTTAGCGACTTATCTTCCTCGAAAAGCACTCGACAATGGTGAAAGACCTCCCGCTACAGGAAATTCGTAACAAATGTTACATCAGCCAATTTATGAATGGTACCAATAATCAAGAAATTATCACCAAATGCAAGATAATCACTTTTTATAGTATTGACCCGACCTACAAATTCTAATAACGTATAAATACTCGTACACTTAGAAAAAGATCACTAAATCAAACCGAGTGCATTTCACAGCAACATGCCAAGTCTCCTGCACGAAATCACAACCCCTTTCAAGAAAGCCACCTTCGGAATGGGCTGTTTCTGGGCCTGTGATGCCCTTTTTGGGGCCCAACCTGGCGTTTTACGCACACGGGTCGGTTACTCGGGCGGCACCACCTTGGACCCCCAGTACAGAAAAATGTAAGTTGTATTTTCAACATTTCAAAAAAAAAAAAAACAATTTTCTTCGATCAGTGGCGACCACACGGAAGTCATTGAAATTGACTACGACCCCAAAGTTGTTAGTTATGAAGATCTCTTGAAGCTGTTTTGGAGCAATCACGAATATGGCCTAACCAACGTCATCAAAAGACAAGTAAGTTAACCAAATTTTGTACTCCAGATTTTCATTTCCCCTAATTTTTCAAAATTATTTCCCCCGACATTAATATTCACCACAGATTTTTTAAATGCATTGTGATAAAAAATGACTATTGGAATTTTATTGGAATAATTCTTATTCTCATTAATTTAGTACATGTCGTTGATTTTGTACCACGATGACGACCAGAAACGCATTGCCGAAATCTCCCTGAAGAAAGAAGCCCACAAGCACAACACTAAACTAACTACTGAGATTAGACCAGCTGGGGCGTTTTATCCCGCTGAAAAGTGAGTCAAACACCCACCCAAAAAAAAATCCCTAATTTTTTCCTTAGTTATCACCAGAAATATCGCTTGCAAGAACACGCCTGGCTGTGTGAAGAGCTGGGCTTAACCCCTGAACTCCTTCAAACTTCACATGTAGCTGCACGTCTCAACGGTTATCTGGTTGGAGTTGGCAAACTGGAAGACTTTGAAAAAGACATCGCTAAACTGGCCCTGACTGATAAAATCGCCAGTTTTGTTCGAGCACAACTGATAGAAAACGAAGGAGGAAGTTTGTATTGCTAAGTGAATGGACTATTTTTAAATGGACATCTTGCTATTATTTATTTTTAAGTGATGGGTCCACATTATGTGCAGTATTTGATTTGTTACAGGTGAACGTATTAATAAATTGTCAAGTGTTAAGTGTTGTTTCATTGCTTCCACAATTATTTTATTTTCGATAATTACCCTTATGAATAATCCATGTCTCTGGTAAATGCCCACCACAGATGAAGGTTGTGAGAAAAAACATAATAAGTGGTTACGACCAAACTAATTCTTATAATTGAAGGGTTAACATGAAAACTAAGTAGGTTGGGCCTAATTAATAAAAAATATCACGAAAGGGGTTAAGGAAAATAAGAATTATCAACTCATGTTCAGTTACCTTGACCAAATTAACTGATAACAAATGGACAAATACGACTGGCGTTCGCACATAAAAATCAACATTTTGGTGTTGCGTTTCCTGGGCTTGTGGCCCAAAAACACCTATCACGGATTTTACATTTTTCACTTGATTTTCATGATGGGTACGTTTCTTTTAGGCCATTTATTTTTCCAAGCCGCAAATATTTATTTCATTCGAACGAATCTCGAAGCAGTGACTGGGACCATTTATGTGCTTCTTGTTGAATCACTTGTGGTGTTTAAAGTTTACCATTTGGTCAAAAACATGGCAATGTTTAAACAACTGTTGGAAATTTTGGATACAGAAATGTTTCAACCGAAGAATAAGAAACAAATTGTGGCAATTGACGAGACAATTCATGTCTGGAAAACAATTTACAAGTCGTTTCTTTACACTTGTTTTGGTACAAATGCCTTTTGGGCCATTTATCCACTTTTGGATAAATCTGAAGGCGGGAAACGACTTCCCTTCCTGGCTTGGTATCCTTACAATACGACCATAACACCACTTTATGAAATCACCTACGTTTATCAGATCGTGAGCGTTAGTTTTATCACAACAGTTCACGTAAATGTTGACGTTTTGGTGGCTGCCTTAAATATTTTTAACGGAAGCCAGTTTGAAATACTTTGCGATAATTTAAAAAACCTTCACAATGGACCTGTTAAGGAGAATTTAATCGAATGTATCAAGCATCACAAAGAAATTCTAAAGTAATGAATTAATGATTAATTCATGTAATAATTACGTGTGACTCGAATTGTTTTAGATTTGCAGAACGTTGTAATAATTTTCTAAATTGGATTTTGCTGGTCCAGTTTTTTATTTTCGCAGTCTCGATTGGAATCACCATGTTTCAGCTAACTTTAGTCATCCCATTTTCGACCGAATTTTACTCGCTTCTGACTTATGGGATGGCAATAATATTGCAAATTTACATGTACTGTTGGTTCGGAAATGAAGTAGAAATAAAAGTATGTACTGAATTGATTTAATAATCTTTGCTACAATTACGTTTTCAAATTCAGAGCAATAAAATTCCATACGCCGCTTTTGAGTGTAATTGGGTGGATTTTTCGCCGGAAGTTAAGAAAAATTTGATTTTCTTCATAATGAGGGCCCAGAAGCCAGTTAAATTATCAGCTTTGAATTTGTTTTATCTTACACTGGACACTTTCATGATGGTAATTATATAGAATTGTGAGAAAGAATTATACAAGGTGTTTTTCGTAGATTATTAAAACTTCGTGGTCTTACTTTGCTCTTCTGCACCAAGTTAGTTCTAGGAAATAAACATTGCTCATCAGAGAAAGAAAAATAAATTAAAAGATGACGAAGATTAAGGTTATTTGAGAGTTATGTAAATACTGCACAAAAATTTAGCAAATATATATTATTTCACGAATAGTTGGGTTTATTTGTTCCTTATCTGTTGTGGATTAAAAATGTGTTAAAAAAATAAAATCAAAATCACTTACGAAAAATACTTATGACAAAAATATTTTGTCGCACTGCCCTGTTTAATGAAAAAAATCATAAATGAGTCTTTCTGGAAAATATGAACTTATAAAAGTGTAAAAAGATTTACAAGGTCTTGGTAAAACAGATTATATAATTTACATTTACCTACTCCCAACCGTTAAATAAACTTGTTAAAAAAACTAATTTGCTTTATTAAAGTTGAAGAGGTATGTGGTCATTGTAAAAAATTCCAAATTACTTTTTACATTTTGATACCTAAAATATAAAGTAAAATGATCCAAAGAATCGATTGGCACCGAAAAAATTGCCAAATTTCCAATAGTTTTTTTATTTCAAAAATTTTCTTTTTATTTGCAAATTTCTCGAAAAATATTAATTGGAGAACAATGATCTTTTTAAAAAAAATTGATAATCAAAAGCCTTCCCACGACAATAAATTTCATAGGATTATCTCTAATAGTTCCCAAGTTATAGCTCGATAAATGTTCTGGGTACCGAAAATCGACAAAAATCTCACAAAAATTGGAAAAATCAAAAGAAATATATTATGGTTTATTTAACTAGATGATTTACACATACACTTTAAACTACTAACTGGATAATAATTATTGTGGGCATTCTTAGAGCGAAAGTGTCTAAAAACACATTTTTATAACTTCAAAACCATAGAAAAATAGCGCTCTTACATTTTTTAAGATAATAGGTCACTAATTAAAACTCAATCCAGTGACTTTAATGTCAAGAAAACCAACCGTGTAAGGTGACAGTTGTTTTTATAGTTTTGAAAGAGATATTAACTATGAATTTTCTTTTTTTTTACTTTGATGTGTTGACTTCGGTGACCTGGTTCATAAAAGCAAAGTAGGACCATCCAGTTTTCAAAATCTAAAAATAATAACTTCTTACAACTGGTTACATTTTTATAGAATTTTACACTTAAGAACGTTGGTAGTGAGAGATCAAACATGTAAGAAACGGTGATTTTTAATATTCTTTGTGTTCTTATAATAAAGATAATCATGCTCCTTTTCACCTCCAATGGTTCTGGAGTCCAATCACATTCAAATAGAGCGTATGGAATTTTTTCACTCTAAAAGAAAATTGTAGGAAGAAAAAAATATACGAAAATGACAAGTACCTTAACTATCACTTCGTTTCCAAACCAGCAATAGATGAAAACTTGCACTAGAACACTACAAGCGAACGATATGAAGCGATAATATTCAGAACCATAATTTGTGGTCTGAAATTTGGTGCTAAAACGTGATTTAATAGTTTCGTTGGCTTACCCTACTTATCTTAAACATCACAATTGCTAGAGAAGTCGAACTTATGAAAAATTGTAAAAATATTGACCAGTTAAAGGCTTGTCTAAATTTTTCAGCAAAACTTGAAACACAATAAATGGAGCAACGTATTAGTCAACAAAAAATTTTATTAGTATTAATAATAACGTATTAGTATTAGTATTAATATTATAATACTAATACTAATACCTTATAATACTTTTATGATGTTTAATACACTCGATTAATTTTTGATTCATGCTTTTTGATGTATCAAAGTGAAGGTTTCTCAAGTTATCACACAACAAATCACACTGGAGCCCAATACAAATATTCATGGCAGCAACTAGCGTATCCACATTAAGAATAACCACAACTAAAGTTGAAGCAGATGCCATTTGGTACATGTAGCATAATTGGTAAATAGGAAATTTCGATGAATCAAAAGGATACCAAGCTTCGTATGGAAATTTTCGCTGTTTGTACGTTTTGGTAAAAATCGGTAATAAACCGGTAAAAATCAGAGACAGTGCAAGAGATATTGCAAACATCTTAAACATCACTCTCCATCCATCAATATTACGCAAAACCAAAGTTACTTGTTTATCGTTTCGGGGTTGAAACATTGGCTTATCAATTGCATTAAGTAACTGGATAAACTTTTTTCGATTTAATGCAAAATTTAACGCTTTCCACGCTGTCATAAATTCAATATTTACCACAAATAATGTTTCTGTAAAAGTGTCAACATCGCCTGAGCCCAAAATTAAAGTCAAGCCTGTAGATAATGTTTGACCACAAAGTATCAATATGATAACAGTGAAGGCATAGAAAGAATACACATTTAATTGATACTTCTCTCCTGGCCATAATCCCACCCATTTTAGGAGAAAAATATTGATTTTGATTACCGAAGACCACTTCACGAGCATTGTGAACTCTAATTTGTTTTGAAGCTCAGGTTGGAGCTTTTTATAGCTGTCAGGAGCCAATCAGAAAGGTTCTCTCACTTCTGCGTCAAAGAATTTTGCATATTTTTTGCAAAAAATTAGGGACATTAAACAGTTTTCTTATTTATTAATTTAATAATGCAGCTTTTGAAAAAATTTAGAGGAAAAATGTACATAATTAAATCAATTTTTGCACGATCACAACACAGAAGCCTATTGTTAATTTACTCTTGACTTAATTATTAATCTGGGACTCAAGGTTGGCGCAAAAATAATTACTGGCTAAGCTTGAGGTAATTAAAACTGCAAGAAAGTGCTAGTCTCGATTTTACAATTAAAAATTGAAATGATAATTGTAACACGTGTCCCTATTACACGTGTGCCCTAAATTACCGTTTCTATTGAAATCAATAAAATTGAGGAACAAATAAAAACGAAATTTACAAATTTACGTTTTTTTTCCAATAATTCAAAACTTAAAAATGATAAATCAAATTTTTGTTTCAGATGATTGTTCAGCATAAAATTGCCCTAATTTAAAACTGACCTCATATCTCTTATAATATAACTGAGCTCGAAAAACGATCAGCCTGTATTTCTTGCAATTTGTTTGAATGTGGCATTTAATAAACAAACATTTCTTAATTGAAATATAATTTAATTTCTTTGGCAAAAATACACTCTTGTTCTAAAAATAATTGGTTCAGCTTGAAAGAATAAGAAAACAACTTTAGGTTTTCATCTTTTTTTAATAGTTGCAGTTGAAATGTTTATTAATTTGAACATTTGAAACAGAAAATACATTTTTTATGTTTGCTATTTAAAGACTTTTTAATGTTTGACCTCAAAATCATCAATATTAACCCTTCTTGGACGTCCTTTAAATAAGAAAAAAAATTGTTATAACATTTTAGAATAATTTTAGATAAGCATTATTATTTTTTTATTTTTCTAATGCGGTGACGTGACCCGGTTCATAAAAGCAAAGTAGGACCATCCAGTTTTCAAAATCTACAAATTAATGGTTTAATAAGTGGTTATTTTTTATATTATAATTTTACAGTTAAGAATGTTGGTAATGAAAGATCAAACACGTGACAAACGGTGATTTTTAATGTTTTTTGTGTTCGTAAAATAAACACAATCATATTCTTTTTCATCTCCAATGAATCTTGAGTCCAGTCAGATTCAAATAAAGCGTACGGAATTTTACTACTCTAAAACAAATCACTAGCAATAAGGAACAAAAAAAATGGCAAGTACCTTAACTATAACTTCGTTTCCAAACCAACAATAGATGAAAACTTGCACTAAAACACTACAAGCGTACGATATGAAGCGATAATATTCAGAAACATAAAGTGAAAACTGAAATTTGGTGCTGAAACGTGATTTAATGGTTTCGTTGGCTTACCCTAGTTATTTTAAACATGACAATTCCTAGAGAAGTTGTACTTACGAAGAATTGCAAAAATATTGACCAGTTAAAAGCTTGTCTAAATTTTTCAGCAAAACTGGGAAAACAATAAAGTGACTAAAGTATTAATTAGGTCTTACCTAATAATGTTTTGATGATGTTTAATACACTCGATTAATTTTTGATTCATACTTTTCGAAGTGTTAGTGTGAAGGTTTCTCAAGTTATCACACAACAAATCACACTGGAGCCCAATGCAAATATTCATGGCAGCAACTAGCGTATCCACATTAAGAATAACCATAACTGCAACTGCAACAGCTGCCATTTGATACACGTAGCATAATTGGTAAAATGGACTCTTTGTTGAATCAAAAGGATACCAGGCTTCCATTGGTAATTTCCGGTCTTTGTAAGTTTTACTAAAAATCGGTAATAAACCCGTAAAAATGAAAGACAATCCAAGAGATATTCCAAACATCTTGAACATTACTTTCCATCCATCAATATTTCGTAAAACCAAAGTTACTTGTTTGCCGTTTCTGGGTTGAAACGTTGTCTTATCAATTGCATCAAGTAACTGCATGAACTTTTTTCGATTTAATGCAAAATTTAACGCTTTCCACGCTGTCATAAATTCAATATTTAGTATAAACATTGTTTCTGTAAAAGTGTCAATGTCGCCTGAGTCCAAAATTAAAGTCAAGCCTGTAGATAAGGTGTGGCCACAAAGTATCAATATAATAACAGAAAAGCCGTAGAAAGAATACATATTTAATTGATAGTCCTCTCCAGGCCACAGTCCTATCCATTTTAGAAGAAAAAGATTAAATTCAATAACCGAAGACCACTTCAAGAGCATTTTGCACACAAAACTGTAGAGCAACTTAAAGCTCAAAGCTCATGTCCAAGCTTTTTACACTTTCAGTAGCCAGTCAGAAGGGTTTTTCTACTTCTGCGTCTAAAGCATTAGCACATTTGTTAACGATTGTGCAAAAATGTAGTAGAGAAAGTTGATCGATTATAACGATTATTAATTAAAAAACATACAGTGAGGATTTCACATAACAGCAAAATAAAAAAATCTTTACTGTATCAGCACCTTGTAAAAAATTAGAATTTAAGTTTATTATTTAGTATGTTTTAATCAATTTTTTCTCGATTATAACACAGAAACCTATTGCCAATTAACACTTGACTTTATTATTTACTGGCGTTCAAGATTGATGCAAAAATAATTACTAGCTAAAGCACGAAATAATGTAGTCGTCTGGATTTTAGAGTTTTAAATTGAATTGATAATTGTTGTCTCTAGTTAAAAAATAATTTCACAAATAGGTGTCTTTACTACAATCAATAAAAAAAGTAATAATATACTTACACGATATACAGAGTGAATTTCAAGTAACGCATGAAATTCGTAACTCGTTTATTTTTCAAAAAAAAAAATGCAAGAAGGTAACTTACCATTTTATTTAAGATCGAATTTGACCTGACTGGATCAGTCATGGCGTCAAGCGTTACTTTAAACTCACTCTGTATATAGTGCAAATAAAAGAAATAGGTTCGTTATTTCAAAAATTATCAAAAAAATTTTTTCTGTTTCTGAAATACATTTTACTGTTCTGGACTACATTTGATACACTCTGAAAATAACCTGATACATTCTGAACTGGAAAAGTGTTGACAATAATCCTAAAACAAGTCAATTAAAAATTCTGCTTCCAAGCATATATTCTATAACTTAGTCGATAATTCGACTACGAAAGAGCACAATTTGTTGTAATATCTGACATACCTTTTATTTTGTCTAATACTAAACAGCGATGTTTGTGTTTATAATTACGAAAAAAGTAAACAAAAATAAAAAAGAGTTACATTTTTCATTTAAGATAATTACCCTTCTGACTTTATTAATAATTCTATGTCCTTCCGTCATTACAATTATCCGCATAGCTAAAACACCAGTGTAAATATTAAATAAATATTTAGAAAACGTAATAAGCTGTTCTGGCTCACCGATAATACTAGAAATTGTAGGGTTAAAATAAAAGTTAAAAAAAATAAGCTAATAAGCACTTTGAAGCTCATTATTAGAAATATAAAAGGGGTTGAAACTCTACATCTAGATATTTTAAATTTGAAACTTCAGTCGTAAATAACGTCACACTGACTAAACTCATAATTTTTTACTATAATTTTTTTAGTGAAGATGGACTATTACGACTGGAAGTCCACCATCAAAAGCAATCTCTTTATGCTCCGATTAATCGGGTTATGGCCAAAAGGTGAAGAAGGATACAAAGTGGATTTTTACATGCTTTACGCATCATTTTTATTGCTAACATTCGTCTTAACCCACATTTTCTTTCAAACCATCAACATTTACTTCATCCGAACAAACTTAGCTGCAGTTACTGGGACAATTTACGTGCTGTTAGTGGAAATGCTCCTACTCTCCAAAGTGTATTATTTGATCACAAATATGACAATTTTGAAACAACTTTTGCACATTTTGGACACTGAAATGTTTCAACCGAAAAACTCAGCTCAAATACTTGAAATCGAGTCGAATATATGGGCCTGGAAGTTGATTTACAAATCGTTCACGTATAGTTGTTTTGGTGTTAATATGTTCTGGGCCATGTATCCACTTTTTGACGAAACTGATCGACGTTTGCCTTTTATTGCTTGGTACCCTTACAATACTAGAATTACACCGTTTTATGAAATCACATACGCACATCAGATAATCAGTGTTAGCTTTATCACAATTATACACGTGAATGTTGATGCTTTAGCTGCGGCTTTAAACGTGTTCAATGGTAGCCAGTTTGATATTTTGGAAGACAATTTAAGAAACTTGCATAAACTTAAAAAGAACGGTGTTGTAGATGTTAGGCAGAATTTGACCTATTGTGTTAGGCACCACAAACACATTTTGAGGTACTATTACCTTAATAACTGTAGAAATTTTATTACTAATGTGATTTTTTTAGTTTTGCAGATAAGTGTAATAACTATTTGAACTGGATTTTGTTTTTGCAATTTTTCATAAGTGGGGTAGCTATCGGAATGACAATGTTTCAGTTAACTTTGGTGAGTTGAAAATTGATTCAAATTTTCGAGTCGTATTGTAGGTGGTTTCTTTTTCGACAGAATTCTATGCATTTTTGACATACGGAATTGCCATCACGATGCAAGTTTTTATGTACACTTGGTTCGGAAACGAAGTAAAATTTAAGGTGAAATCACATACGTCATAAGCCACTTTTTTATTGTATAATCAATACTATTCATTAGAGCAGTAAAGTTTCCTATGCTTTATTTGAATGTGAATGGATCGACTTCTCCCAAAAAGTTAAAAAGGATTTAATATTTTTCACAATAAGGCTTCAAAAACCAGTGAAACTTTCAGCATTTAACTTGTTTTACCTCTCACTACAAACTTTCATGAAGGTAAGTTTGGTTTATAGTGATTATAAGTTGTAACTTGTTATTTTAGATTTTGAAAACTTCATGGTCTTACTTTGCCCTTCTTCATCAAGTAAATACCCGATAAAAACAACCTACAATGTAACAATAACATAGTCACATCATAAACTTTAAAATAAATATTGAGAAAAAATTGGCAAGTTTATTCTAATGCCTAAAGTTTTATTAATTTTGGAGTTATTGCTCGAAGAAAAAGTGGAACTATTTTAATCCCTACCCCTGCAAAATGATCCGGGGAATCGATTGGCATCGAGAAAATTGCCAAATTCCCAATAGTTTTTTAGTTATAAATTTTTTTAATTTTACCAATTTTTGCATTTAGCAGCAATTTGCTCGAAAACTATTAGTCGGAGAACAATAATCTTTTTTGAAAAAAATAGATAATTGAAAGAGCTTTCCAACGATAATACACTTCATGGGGTTATCTCTAATAGTTCCGGAGCTATTGCTCGCTAAATGTTCCGGTTACCCAAAATCGACAAAAACTGCGACGAAAATTGAAAAAATCAAACATCAAAAAATCGAACATTTGGACTTTTTGTGGACTTTTAACAACTTTAGTGGGTTGTTAAGACATGTAGAAGTCCATAAAAATTTGCTGGAGTTAGTTTAAAAAAAATTTTTTTTCACTTTCTTGAAGGTAATGTAATTGTTATTACTCAGGAAATTTTAGCAAAAAAACTCAAATTTTTAAATCTCATAAAAAGTTCGTATAATATAGAAAATGAGCTGCTGAAATCAATGGAACAAACCGCACTGCTCTACGACTTTTAGTTTTCGAGTTATGAATTTTTTTAATGAATAAAATTTTTCACTATGACAAATGGCTACCCTAAATTTAGGCAAAAAATTTTAAATTTTTAATCCTTGTGAAAAATTGATATCATATGTAAAATGAGCCGTAGAATTCAATCGAACAAACCGCAATGCTCTACGACTTTTAGTTTTTTTTTAATGATTTTTTTTAGTGAAAAACTTTGATCGCCTCTGTAGCCGGAACCGTTGCCCGAAGCGGCTCCGGGTTTGGTCGAAAAAATAGATAAAATTAAACGCTATCAGATAGTTTTTTGTTCGTTGCTCTAAGTCTTACAGTTTCCGAGAAAAACGCAAAAAAAGGTTTCCATTTTCACTTTTTTTTCATTTTCAATCGCCAATTACGGCGAAACTATTAAAAATATCGAGAAACGGAAAAATGGAGGATAACCGGAATAAAAAATTCTACAAAATGGCATAGGACTCAAGGCGATATCTCGCAAAAAAAATTTTGAGACACTTTAAAAATTGACCGATTTTAGGGGGGGTGTTAACTTTTTTTTATTTTTTTTTATTTTCTCATTTACGGCTAAACTATTCTAAAAAGTAGAACTGTTTTGATCCACACCCATGCAAAATGATCCGGGGAATCGATTGGCATCGAAAAAATTGCCAAATTCCCAATAGTTTTTTAGTTATGAATTTTTTTAAATTGTACCAATTTTTGCATTTAGCAGCAATTTGCTCGAAAACTAATAGTCGGAGAACAATAATCTTTTTTGGAAAAAATAGATAATTTAAAGAGCTTTCCAACGACAATATATCTCTAATAGTTCCGGAGGTATTGCTCGACAAATGTTCCGAGTACCCAAAATCGACAAAAACTGCGACGAAAATTAAAAAAATCAAACATCAAAAAATCGAACATTTGGACTTTTTGTGGACTTTTAACAACTTTAGTGGGTTGTTAAGACATGTAGAAGTCCATAAAAATTTGCTGGAGTTAGTTTAAAAAAATTTTTTTTTTACCTCTTTGAAGGTAAGTAAGTGTAACTCAGGAAATTTGAGCAAAAAAATTGAAAATTTTAAATCTCGTGAAAAGTTGGTATAATACAGAAAATGAACCGCTGAATTCAATGGAATAAACCGCATTGCTCTACGACTTTTAGTTTTCGAGTTATAAATTAATTAATTTTAATTATAAACCAGACTACGAAAATTCGGAAAAAAACACATGCTTAATAAAAAAACATCACGTATTTAATTTAATTAAGTCACGGGTGCGACTTTAAGTTTTAGAGATATAGTGAAAAATACTTTTAGCACTCACCCAGTGTTTATGTGAAATGCGTGAAAATAATAACACGACCCACAAATTTAATGAAATATAGAGCAGATGTAATTTCCAAATATTTTAGATAATTACCCTTCAAGTCTTCCCTTTATTAATAATCTAATGTGTCTTTTCATTCGATTATAGCTAGAATAATGCTTGAATATTCGAAGAAAAATTTAATAAGAGGTTTTGAAATTAATTGTTTCACTTAATTAAGGGGTTAAAATGAAACATTTGTTGCCCACGATTAGGGTGTAACTCAATTAAAAAAATATAGGTGCAATAAGTAACTAAAAATTTTCATTGTTCTTCCATTCGTGGGCGCGCTTTCAAACCGAAAAGTCGAATTTTAAAAAAAATGCAAAAGTTTGATTGGAGATCCATGATCAAAATGAACATTGTAGTGCTGAGATGTGTCGGTTTGTGGCCTTCTGGGGAAGAAAGTTACAAACCGGGAGTTTACACAATTTACGCTTCAACAGTTTTGACACTTTTCCTCCTGGGCCACATTTTTTTTCAAGCTGTTAATGTCTACTTCATCCGCAACAATTTAAGTGCTGTGACGGGCACCATTTACATTCTTCTGATCGAGATTTTGTTGGTTTTTAAAGTCTACTATCTCGTCAAGAACATGACCGTGTTGAAACAGTTGTTGAAGATGTTGGAGACTGAAATGTTTCAACCGAGAAATTCGACACAAATTAATGAAATTCAAGCCGACATGAAGTTCTGGCAAATGCTAATTCGCTTTTTGTGGGTTTCTGTCATGTGCTCGAATTTGTTTTGGGCGATTTATCCACTTGTGGACAACGCAGGAAAGGAAAAACGGTTTCCGTTTCTGGCTTGGTATCCGTATGATGCCCAAAAATCGCCTTACTATGAAATTACTTATGTGTACCAAACCATCAGTGTTAATTATATGTCGAGTATTCATGTCAGTGTTGACGCACTTGCTGGAGCTTTGAACGTTTATAATGGAAATCAGTTTGATATTTTATGCGATAATTTAAGAAACCTTCACAGACTGACCAAAAATGGGACAATTGATGCTGGACGAAATTTTCGCTACTGTCTCAAACACCATAAACATATCCTAGAGTAATTACTTAAAACTAGAAGTAATGTTAACCCAATATTTTTTTTGTAGTTTTGCCAAAAAATGCAACAATTATTTAAACTGGATACTGTTTATGCAATTTTTTGTGAGCACAATTTCAATTGGTATAACAATGTTTCAATTAACTGTGGTAAGTAGAAGAATTCCATTTTTTTCAGACCAAATTTCTAAAATTGTTTTAGGTACGGCCTTTCTCAAACGAATTTTATTCACTTTTTACTTACATTAGTGCAATAATAGGACAAATTTTTATGTACTGTTGGTACGGAAATGAGGTAGAAGTTAAGGTAAATTTCCTATTCAAATTTTAATTACGCTAATGCTTGAAACTACAGAGTAGCAAAATTTTCTACGCCACATTTGAGTCCGATTGGATCGAATTTTCAGAAGAAGTAAAAAAAGAACTGATTTTTTTCGTAATGCGGACGCAAAAACCTGTTAAATTGTCTGCTCTAAATTTATTTTATCTGAATTTGGATTCATTTATGCGGGTAAGTAGCTAATCTGTTATTTTAGGCTTTAATTACTATTTTCAGATTCTTAAAACTTCCTGGTCTTATTTTGCTCTACTGCACCAAATTAGTAACAGAAACTCATAAATGTAAAACACCGATTTTAATAAATATTTTGATTCAAGCAACTGTTCTGTATTTTATTTATTCCTAACCAATTTCCTGTGAGTTTTAGTTCGTGGCAAAATTATGTTAATTTTTTATTGAATATTACAAAACCAATAAATATCGATACATCTATTTCTGCAGCAAGTGTAATTAATTCAGCACATTTAATTATTTATGAAAGTGGGAACTGATGACGTGTTTGCAAATGCATTTTCCTGAGGACAATAAAAGTTGAGAAACAAAATATTTTGGCTGTTAAATATTATTCTTCAGTTTTATTCAATGTTAAAATAAAATATATCCGATGTGTTTCATTTTTGGTTAAATTAAATTATCTTTTTCATTTGTTGATATAGTTACATACTTATCAGTGTTACCAGAACAGCTAGTCACTTGTAGCATTTATAATCAGTATTTTTTTATTATATTTCTACCTAATATTTGAATTAAACTCGTATAATATAAGTACAAATAAAAACTTGATTTCCGATATTTTTTTAAATATGATAACAAGTACAATGTGTTCAAAAATGGTTGTCCATCAAGTCACCCATAAAATTTGAACGTAATGTGCCATTTAATTTAATTTATAAATGCTGTCAAAATAAGAGATTGGTCAAAATAATGCAAAAAGGCTTCAAATCTAAAAACGAAAGAGTAAACAACAACAATAATCACGGAAATATCAAACACAAATCAAGACAAACTTTACACTTGAAACAACTTTGCAGAAAAATGCAAAAAATGAGTAAACAAGCGGCAAGTAACAAAGCGGCACATTGAATTTGAGTTCCATAGTCGACATGATAATCAAGCATTTTTGAACACATTGTATAAACATATTTCTGCAAACAACATAAAAGTGACTTTGGAGTGACGGACGAATAACACGAACAGTAATATTTTTCTGAATGATTTAATTATGTTGTTTTCTATATCCGAATTTTCTTTCCCAAGCTTTAAATGCACAAAAGCCTCACTTATACGTTTGATAATATAACATATAATTCAAGTAACATATAACAGAAAAACAGCCACACGAATATTAAACATAATTTTTTCTACAATTATACTAATAATAAATAATAATAATAAAACTAAAAATCTTAAATAAAAAAGTCCGAATTTAACTCCGTAAGTGATTTTTTTATAAAAATTGTTTTCATAAAACTTGTCATAAGCACATATTAAAACATATAAAAACATATTGACGTACACTTCATATTTACTTATGGATTTAATTGTTTTTTTTTAACACAGATACATGGTATATTATGTGCTCAATTGATTAAGAAGGCCTGAGAATTGGAAATTAAGTTGGCAACAGTGAAAAGTATATAAAAATACGAAAACTTGATATTTGGCAACACAAATATTTCTATAAAAAATCTGTTTAGATAAAAACAAATTTAGTTTTTTATTTTTACAAAATTAATTTAAAAAAGTAATTTTGAGTAATACTAATAGTCTTGAACAACCCCAATGATTTATAAGTATCAAAGAAAACAATATTGTTTACACTTACCAGGTATTACTTTTTAATTATTGTCTTGTTTCCAGTAATGAGTTTTTTTTAGCAACTATAAATATAGTCAAAATTTGCTTACAAACTTGGTTTAAGCCCTTGATACAATAAAAAGAAACACTTAACCCGCATCGCCTTGGACAAGATGCTAAAGGGGTGTGATCAAGAAATTTTATTTAAGATAATTACACTTTCGACGCTTTTCCACCTATTAATAATCTATGTTTACAGCTCATGAAAATTGTTCAGTATTATTAAAAGAAAAAATATAATAAGCGGTTTTGGTCCAATTAATAAATATTGAAATTAAGGGGTTAAAACAAAAATACGTAATAAATGTTTTATTTTTAAAAGGGTTAGTAGGTAATGGTGGTTAAAATTTAAAAAAAGACGCTAAGAATAAGTAGGTCTTTTAAATTAATAAAATCATAATTAGTGAGACAAAAGAGTAATGCTTCAAGTTATTTTATTTGGTGCCATTGCCAAAAAAAGAACTTTAATCCACGTTGAGTTAACCAGACCTTGAACCAAATAACAAAGCGCCGAAGTCAACACAAAAATTTGATTGGTTACTAAAAAAACTATTGTAAGTCAGTATAAATAAAAGGACGAGTCCTTTCGAAATTACATTTTCGTAATAAAATGGAGAAATATGATTGGATGCAAGCCATAAAAACGAACATTTTAATTTTGAAAATCGTCGGTTTATGGCCAGATAGCGAAGATTACAAATTTGATTTTTACGCTTTACATGCGTCAGTTTGGTTATCAACTCTACTAGTGGCGTCCACATTTTTCCAAGGAATCAACATCATATTCATTCTGGACGATGTGAAAGCACTCACTGGAACTGCTTACGTCCTTCTAACCGAAATTTTAGCAGTTATCAAAACCTATTTCGTTGTGAAAAACATGAAAATGCTCAAACATCTCATGCAGTCCTTAAACAATAACAAACTTTTTCAACCCCGGAGCCACGAACAAATAAAATTAATCCAACCAAGTCTAAAATTTTGGAAGTTACTCTACAATTTGTTTCACTCGCTGGTTGGGGGAGCGACGCTGTTTTGGATCCTTTTCCCAATTGTGGATAAAAAGGAGAAGAGATTACCATTTCTTGGATGGTACATTGTTGACACCAAAGTATCACCGTATTATGAAATTGTGTACGGATTCCAATTCTGCAGTTGTTGTTACATGAGCGCTCTTATTATCAACATTGACACCTTAATTGCGGCTTTAAATGTCTACATTGGGAACCAAATTGATATTTTATGCAACAATTTGCGAAATTTAAAAGCTGGTTGTTCGATAGAACGCGACCTAATAACGTGCATAAAACACCACCAAGAAATTTTGAAGTAATTTTATTATTTAATTATTGTCGTGTTTGTAATTTTTTTTTCAAGTTTTGTCCAATACGCCAACAAGTTTTACAGATGGATTATCCTTCTCCAGTTTTTCGTGAGTGCCGTTTCTATTGGTATAACAATGTTTCAACTGACTATTGTAAGTTTACAATAATAGATTATTTGATTACTGGGATTTTATTCCAGGTTGTGCCTCTTTCAAGCGAGTTTTATTCATTCCTCTTTTATGCAAATTCAATTATCTCGCAGATATTTATGTACTGTTGGTTCGGAAACGAAGTGCAAACTAAAGTAAGTCTGCTTAAAAATAAATTCACACTTTGGTGTTTTTTTCAGAGCAATAAAATTCCTCAAGCAATTTTTGAGTCAGGTTGGACTGATTTTCCACTAAAGACAAAAAAAGATCTAGTGTTTCTTTTAATGAAAACTCGGGAACCGATAAAAGTATCAGCGTTTAATTTATTTTCACTCTCATTAGACACATTTATGAGGGTAAAGGACATTCTCTTATTACACAACACTGTGAAAATCTGTTTTAGATTCTAAGAACCAGTTGGTCCTATTTTGCTTTGTTGAACCAAGTAACGTAAAAAAATCACACTAGCTTTTATTTGAAAAGTAGATAATTAGATAAAACCACCTGTGTTTTTAAGCATTTTATTAATTAAAAGTAGAAATATGTTTTACAAAGTAGTCTCAACAGAAAAGCTAATAATTTGTTGGCAATTATTCACTTTTGGTTTTAACGTTTAATTTTAATTACCTTAAGCCTAGTCAATAATTATTTTTGTATGCTCAATAAATTGAGGTGTAAAATAGAAATACTGTTCTGTGTTGTAGTCAAGTATTGTTTCATGTTTTTATTTTTTGTACAATTTTTAGCAAATAAAATCTTTTAGAGGCAGAAGTGAAAAAACTTTTCACAAATTTCTTCACAATTTTGGGTCAAAAATGCTTTTCTGTAATAAATTTTTTTCACGTTTTCCCACTTAGTTTAGTGTGTTCTCAATTATTATCTAGTTATTCTAGCTTAAGATGTAGTTTAAAATCAATAAATTAAACAAAGAATAAATCTTTCTGACGCACAAATAACCAAAAATTTCGAATATGTAATATAATTTATCTTAACTGTTCTTCGAGATTTCGACCAAAACTTAAAAAGTTTGTTAAGTGCTAGATTATTATGATTTTTAAAGGTCACAGAAATCAACAAAATAAACAAAAATTGTCAAGGACACAGAAAAGAAATAAACAGGTAGTAAGTTCTTCTAACACAGTATTGTCCAGGTATTTTGAATAATTCATCAGATTTTAATAATTTTGTTGGTTTTAAAGTAACTAACGTTCTTCTAAAAATTGTCTCAAAATTTTTTTGCTTGTTTTTCTCAAAATTGTCGAGTAAAAAAAAGTTCAGCATCGAGGCTAACATATACTTATTTCTAACTTCAAAAATAGCAATTAACGCTATAATCTGATTTTCCAAATCATTCAACATTTTTTAAAAAGACGACCTGTTCGGTCAATTTCGGAAAATCTTTGTAATAATATATTTAAAAAACGTTAGTTTAAAAAGACTTGAATTGAATTGGAAATCGTAGTAGTAGGTTGCGATTTTGAAATAAAAAAATATTCTTCAAATATCCCAAAGAAACCCTGAAATCCTTAATCCACCAAAATTATTAGAGAATTGAGTTCTTATGATCATAAAGGTAAAAAGAAAAAATGTCTATCTTTGAAAGAATAACAATTTCTACCGTTCAATATCTTTATTTATGTGCGAAATTAACCTTTCTTATTGCAGTGAAGCTATTTTATACTAGAAATGTGCAATTATTTTCAATTAATTATTTCAGTTTAATTATTGACGCTGTTCTTTTGCCTATTTTGCCACTTTTGTTCTATTAGATCAAATGTTATTGATAATGTTATTATTAAAGTTATTACTAAACTCAGCTTGGTTTTTGTAAAGTAAAACTAAAAACTTACAAAATTACTTTAATTTCCTTTGTGTTTATCGTTTACAAAAATTTGTTTCTAAGAAAATATTTTATAATGGAAATCGATTTCCGTTTCGTCATAGACTAAACTGTTGATAATTATTTTAATATTTTTTAATTAACAAAACTGATTTACCCCAAAGTTGCGATTTAATTAGATAATAACTTAAAATCGTGCATTTTGTATTAAATAATAGTTAATAATTGTGAAAATTGTCCATGAGATGAAAACCCTATTTCTTGCAGTAAATTGAATTTATTGACGTCTTATTGAAAGGAGGATGTAACTCGGTAAAACGGTTTGCAATTACAATTTTAAATATTAACGATGTATTTGAACCAATCAACAGAAAACTACTATATTGAGAAAACACGTACAGTACAATAATCGAAAAGTAGTAATTATTTTCGCGTGATGATACATAGTTCTTTAATATTACACAAGAAAATGTAAACTGAAATACAGGTTCGGCTTGAGCCGAAGAATAATTAAAACAAAATAGTAAAAAAATAAATTTGCAAAGTGAGATTTTTCTTTATACTTTTGGTGAAGTTGTTTTAAAAATCTGTACATTCATTATGTTATAAATAAACAAATTGCTAAAAAAACAATCTCTAGATTATAATGTTAAGTCAATCACAAAAGATGAGAAGTTTTTCTCGTTTCCTGAAAAATTAATACTTAAAATTGAGAACTGTATACCTGTTTACATTATTTATTTTATATTTGTTAAGGTTTTGAATATTGTCCAATCACATGTTTGTTTTGTTGTTTTTTCTATGAGTTAAGACAGTCTGACGAATTTTATACTTTTTAATAATTTAAACGTCTGTGTTTTTTTCAAAAAATTTTCAAAAATCGTGACTAAACCGCAGAACAACACTTTCAGATGTAGACATGCGACTAAAGATTATATTACATACCAGCAGACAATCGCTCGACTTTGAATAATAATTAAAATAATTAGGCTACTTACCTAAATAATACACAAGTTGGTATAATTATAGTTATTGCAAAAAAACTGTATGTACGTTACTAAAATTTTAAATTCTTGTAGCTGCAAGATCATGTCAATGTAATTATCATCTTTCGAAAAGTACAAAAAAGTGGGCCACCCATTTCTAATTAATTGTTTATGTATTTTGTAATTTCATACTCTATAAAAAATCTTACCTGTTACTTGTATTTATTGACAATTCCGCTGGAAAGCGACCACATATGTAATTAAATCTAATTAATTTTGTATACTTTCAACCGGCGCAGAAGTGCATAGGTAGCTTATGATTGGACATACAATATGTTAACACCTACAGTCTCTGTTAATTTCTCTTCTTGAATTTTCCTACAACAAGACCACGTACTTGAAACTTGCGTTTTAATGACATGAAGTTGTAAATTTTTTATTGGTACGTATAATTATGACAGTTAAATATCCAATTTTTGGTTATTAATAATCTATGCCCACTTCAGCATCAAATAATAAGAGGTTTCGTGTAATTTGGAAATGTTATAATTAAAGGGTTTTTTAAGAAAAGACAAGATTTTCCTTATGGTAATATTCTCACACTGAAAGACAATTTTAATATGGGGGTTGAATCATAAATAAAAAATATTTTAATGAACGAGTGACAAAACAACAACACGTTTTTCCAAATTTTCAAGTCAGTATAGAAATGTCCCTCAAGAAGCACTTGGTCAAATTTTAAAATTTAATATCTTCAACACTATAAATAATTCAATGTGTTTTAAATAATTGAACTTTCTGTAAACTAGTAGGCGGAGATTTAATACTAGTCTGTGATTGGTTGTGGCAATTTATAAAAGCCAAGCACTTCGAAAACTTTGTTATTTCCGTTTTTTTTTTAGGTAAAAACTAATTTTTTTATTTCAATCACATTTCCTAATCCAAAATTTCAGAAAAATGGAAGACTTTAGCTGGGAAGCGACACTCAGCCAAAACATAAACTTCTTAAAAGTTTGTGGGTTATGGCCCCCCGGTGACGAAGCCTACAAATTTAATTTATACGGTATTTACGCAGGCTTTTGTGTTTTGGGCTTTTTATGTGTCCACACTGGAACCCAAACATTTAACGTTTATTTCATCCTCGACGATTTGGAAGCTTTCACTTCGTCAATTTTTGTGACTTTTTCGTGCGTCGCTTGCGTTTTCAAAACTTACTACTTGTTGAAAAACATGAAGCTTCTTAAAGTATTGTTCATCAACATTAATAAGGAAATTTTCCAACCAAAGAACAAAGAACAACAACTTTTAATACAACCGAGTATTTTATTCTGGAAGCGGTTTTATTTGGTATTTAGGATTTTGTGCTACAATACATGTTTTTTTTGGTGTGCTTATCCTATTTTGGACAAAAGGATTAAACAGCATAAGCTGCCCTTTTTGGCATGGTACCCTTTCGACAGTTCGGTCTCACCATTATATGAAATCACTTACTTTTATCAAGCTGTGGCGATTTGGTACATTGTCATTATAAGTTTTAATATCGATATGCTGATTGGTGCCTTAAATATGTTTGTGGGGGCACAGTGTGATATATTATGCGATAATTTGAGAAATTTGGGTAAAAGTGATATTAACGAACTGAATCCAGATTTAATCAAGTGTATACAGCATCACAAAGCTATTTTGAGGTACCTATACTTAGAAAAAAGAAAAATTAAAAAAAAGTTATTTGCAGTTTTGTGTCAAAATTGAATATTTTTTTCAACTGGATTGTGTTGCTTCAATTTTTCAGTAGCGCCGTATCAGTCGGATTCACAATGTTTGAGTTAACTCTCGTAAGTTTTTAAATAAAAGAAATAAAATATTTTAATAATTCTACAGGTTGCGCCGTTCAGTGGTCAGTTTTATTCGTTTATTTGCTATGGAAGTGCGATAACAACGGAAATGTTCATTTACTGTTGGTTCGGAAACGAAATCGAAATTAAGGTAACATTTTGTCGAATCCTGGAAGAATGACAAAAATATTCCATTTAAAAACTGTTTGATTTGATTTTTAAAATTTTTCAGAGTAGTAAAATTCCATATGCAGCCTTTGAGTGTAATTGGGTTGGTACTCCCTTAGGAGTACAAAAAAGTCTAATAATCTTTACAATACGTACACAAAGACCCATGCAAGTATCAGCACTCAATTTGTTTTACTTGTCTTTGGATACCTTTAAAACGGTAAATATTTTGAATTGTAACTTCTAACTTTCTATATTTTTTTATTACAGGTTTTACGTACGTCCTGGTCCTATTTTACGGTGCTAAACCAAGTTCACTCTTAAAATGTTAATTCAACTACCAAAATTACTAAAGTATATAGTTCCTTAAACGGAATTACCAGGTCAACTTCCAGTTTATATTCAGAAGGTACTATTAAATTATTAAATTAATTTTCACAAGAAATTTTATTAAAAGTACAGGTATAGATTTGCAAGTGTTAGCAATATTAAGACTGGCATTTCCGTTTAAAAAATAGATTAATTTAAATGTGTGCACAACCACTGGTAATAAAAAAGTATTTATACTTTTTTCTTTACACTCTGTTTTCTGTTTTCACTTTCAATTATAATTATATGATGTGTTTAAAATAGGTATATAAATAAAAAGTTCTACACAATGTGCATTACAATTTGTTTTCTTTTTTATTACATTACTATAAATAAAGTGGAAAAAATTAATATAATAGATAGAATCCCATTCCTACTCACAATCAATCAAAAAGTCAAAAAATAAAAAATTGCTCCAGAAAACCTCCCAAAACATCCCAAAATGAGATGTTCTAAGTCCATACAAAATGTATATATTTTTGTAAATTATTTTATTACAAAAGATAATGTGACTGGCACTCGTCATAAAGTAAAAATCCTTGTAGTAGATAAGCAGTTCAAATACAAACACGTAACCAGAACTAACTAAAATTTCAAATTACCTAGATCAGTGTAAAATGGCAAGACTGATTAATAATCTTTTCCTCAAATAATCTTTGAAACATCATCGGAAAACTTAAATAATTTACAAATTCTCAATGAGTACAGAAGACAAAATGTACATAAAAACGCACTGTATGTAGAAAAATGTTCCTTTGAACACCTTATACTTGTGTAGATCGATTTTTGAATTCTGACTCAAAATTTGTTTCATAAAAAATGTAAATCAAATTTTAGAAAAGTTATGACAAATTAAAAGTAAGACTTTTAATGCAAAAATACTTGTGTTAAAAGTTGAATTTCAAATACATACTGTCAGATAATTGGGTTGAATAGTTATATGGAGACAATTATAATTAATCTCAAACGGAGTAAACTCGTAGTTCATTATACAGGGACATTCAACATTTTCGGTAGTGGTAATGTTAAAAAACATGAAACAGAGTTGATTGTTCCACTAACAAAAAATTATAAGAACTTTTATTCACGAGATATAATAATAGCTCACTTCAAAGGTCCAAAGTCAAAATTTCAGAAGTAGCTGGTAAAAATAAGCAACTCTAATTTATAGCAAATATTATAGAGATTTTCAAAGAAATAAATCCTTCACAAAAAATCCATTTACAAAATATAAAATACTTAATTTAAAAGCCCAGAATAAAACAAGTGCAAAATCTTTATTATTTGGAGACCAAATGTAAAAATTGGATATATTACTTTTGAAAAGCTTGTTTAAATGTTCTTATTTGTAAATTTAAACGAAAATCGACAAACGAAATTAACGAAAAACTAAATTAACACACATCATCAAAAATTTTGGTTATTGGTTATTGTGCCTAAATAAAATTAAAACAAAAAGTCATCACCCTATTAACCAACTTTGACTTACCAAAAAGATTTTTTAGTTCATTTAGTTCGTATCGGCTGCACTATACAACAAAAATCTCATCTTTCTTACATATATAACGTTAAATCTCTCAAATTCTGTAACCTTCAAGACACTAAATGTAATAGGACCACGTAAGAAAAACTTGCAATCTAATAGGAGCAGCAGTTATTAATAATCTATGGCTATTTTACCATCTCGTAATAATAACCGGGTTCGTTTAATTAATAAAATTTTAATTAACGGGTTACTGGAAAAACATTTTCCAAGATTGTGTAATATTTGCCTTATGGCACGTTTCTCACGTCCAAAACAAAATTTAATAATAAGGTGGGGTCATAAATAAAGTATAAAATAACGAACGCCTTGTAAAACCGATTTTTAACATTTTTAAGACAACGCCTTTCTATAAAACTTGAACATGTCTTAAGAAAACGTCATTTCAATTCGTTGTTTCGTGTCAGTCGTTAAAAATATTTCAGGAAAATGTCCAACTTTAGCTGGAAAGCAGCAGTTGAGACAAACATCACCACTCTAAAAATTTTGGGCCTCTGGCCTAAAGGAGACGAAACATACAAACTAAATTTTTACACACTTTACGCCGTTTTTGGAGTCATTGGTCTACTTTGCGCCCACAGTTTTGTGCAAATATTCAACATTTATTTCATCGTTGACGATTTGGAAGCTTTCACATCTTCGATTTTCGTAACGTTATCCTGCCTGGGTACCGTTGCGAAAACTTACTACCTCCTCCAAAACATGCAAATGCTCAAGGAACTGTTCATCAGCATCAACAAGGACATTTTCCAGCCCAAAAACAACAAACAGATACTTTTAGTTGAACCGAGTATTAAATTCTGGCAACGATTTTATCTGATATTTAGAGTGTTGTGTTACTGTACCACGTTTTTTTGGTCCAGTTATCCCATTTTGGACAAATGGACCAAAGACCATCGCTTGCCATTCCTGGCATGGTATCCCTATGACAGTACCAAATCGCCGTTTTATGAACTTACATACATCCATCAAGTCGTTTCAATTTGGTACCTTGTTTCCGCCAGTTTGAACATTGATATGTTGATAGCAGCTTTGAATATGTTTGTTGGGGCACAATGCGACCTTTTGTGCGATAATTTACGAAACATTGGCCAAAATAGCAAAGAAATTGGAAAAAATCTAGTCAAATGTATCGAACACCATAGAGAAATTTTGAGGTAATTTAAAGTACAATGATTTTTTTTACACTTGTTGTAGATTTGCAGTGCAATCCAATGTTTTTTTCAACTTAATTGTGCTTTTGCAATTTTTCACCAGTGCCGTATCTGTTGGTTTTACAATGTTTTTGTTGACTATAGTAAGTATCTAAAGCATTATTTCACAAAAACTGCAATTTTATTGTGAAAAGGTCGCCCCCTTCAGCAGCCAGTTCTACTCGTTTATTTGTTACGGAAGTTCCATTATTACAGAAATGTTCATCTATTGTTGGTTTGGTAACGAAGTCGAGATTAAGGTAACGTTTTTTTTATTTTTACAAAATATACAATTTGTATTATTAGAGCAATGCTATACCTTATGCTCCTTTTGAATCGGAATGGATTGGTGTTCCCATTGAAGTGCAAAAAAATCTTATTATTTTTACAATAAGAGCTCAGAGACCGCTCAAAATGTCGGCCCTCAATTTGTTTTACCTCTCATTGGATACTTTTAAAGCGGTAATAATCACGAAAAGTAAATATCAAACATTTACTTCTTCTATGTTTTAGATTCTGAAAACTTCTTGGTCGTATTTCACTCTTTTAAATCAGGCAAACTCTAATTAAATACTAAAACTGCACCATACCTGCACTCTTTTAAAAAATTCATTTGTTATAAAGTTTGATTTTATCATATTTTTTTTAAAAAAAGACCAAAAACCATAAAAAATTATTTTATTAATATTAATATTTTTAATTCAGTAACATTTATTATAAAGAGGTGTAAAAAAATTATTCTCAAAAAATTCACATGCCTAGAAAAAAAGTTGTATATTGCACAGTTTGTAGATTTAATAAGGGCACTGCCTGCACTATTATAGAAATGCATTAATACTAGATAATTTTAATTTTTTGGTGTTCTCCAAAAATAATAATAATAATCTATGTACATGTTTCGAAAAATAAAGAAAATAATTACACAATACAATTTTAATGTTGCTTCCTCTCAGGGTATATTTATCTCAAAATGTCTAACCAATGATTAATCTACAGTATTGTTGAATACTATGAAAAAGTGGAAATAAATGTCCTCGAAACATCCGCGTAACTAGTTTTTTATAATAAGTTTTCCCAATATATCATCTAACAAAAAAATTAATAAAATAATATTGTTTTTTCATTCTGAATATATAAATAATAACACAGCAAAAAAGTATTTTCAAAAAAAGTTGAATTTTTTGTGTGTAAATTCCTGAGTATCCCCGAAAAAAATTAATTAAATGAAAATTTTAATTCTGTTAAAAGGCGAAAACTTTTAAATTGTAGCACGACAAAATAAATTGTAATGGATTATTTTACATTATTTATGAACTGCGGGTTCCATTAGACTTCTAATTCAAATATCCTACAATTCTAAACTAAGTTGGCAAAACTGTTAATGCGAAGACTAAGAGCAAAAAGTAACCAAAAATTTCTGAAAAAAAAAGATTCGCAAATTGAGCAGTAGGAAGATTTTCACTATTTAGTTAATAAAATTAATTAAATTAAAAATTAATTGTATGTGCCTAAGATAAAACAATTTTTACTTGTCTCCTATCCCGGCGCATCCACCAAATGTGTAATTAAGTAAACTTAAATTTGTGTCTAACATTAAATTATTTCAAGGAAGAGTTTCATAAATTCTTTATTACTAGATACTACAATGTATATACTGTCGTTTTAAACCAATTATTTTATATAATTCATAATAATTATTGCAAGTCAAGGTCTTAATAAAACGTAAGAGAATAATTGCTTTTTATCGAAAAGTATTAATTATGCTTCTATATTATTTAAAATAAAACTAAACCAAAACAAACAATTTTCTTATAAAAGCTATGTCACTTTGTTGAAAACGGAAGTTATTCGATGAAATCTAAACAGGTGTATAGAAATAAAAATGTTCAATCTCTCCTTTCGTGAGAGATTTATTTCAACATTAAATTGTAACAATTTTTTAGCAAAAATGCGCAGCTTCGACTGGAAAAAAACGATCAAAATAAACATTATAACCCTTCAAGCAGTTGGCTTTTGGCCCAAAGGCGACGACTCTTTTAAATTCAACCTTTACGGCCTATGGACAGCAATTTCATTCACTTGCATAATTTTCTGCCACAACTTTTTTCAAGCCGTCAGCATTTACTTCATTCTTAATGACCTTAAAGCTGTGACTGCTGTAATATTTCTAAACTTGTCTGAATTACTGGGAATTTTAAAATCGTATTACCTTATAAAAAACATGCCAAAATTAAAACAGCTCATGATCACTCTCAACAAACCACTATTTCAGCCAAAAAACGAGAGACAAATCAAACTGATCGAACCCAATTTAAAGTTTTGGAAACAAATGTACAATCTGTATTGGGTTATGAGTAGTGGGGCTCTTTTCTTTTGGGCCACTTTCCCCATTTTTGATAATTCGATCAAGGATCATCGACTTCCGTTCATTGCCTGGTTTCCGTTCGATACTACAGTGTCACCATTTTATGAAATTGCATACGTTCACCAAGTTGTTGGAATAATTTTCGTTGCCATTTCAACCGTTGGAGTGGACACTTTAATTGCAGCTTTGAGTATGTATATCGGTGCCCAAATTGATCTTTTGTGCGATAATTTAAGACACCTCACTGGGCCTAACTTTAATAATGAGTTGTTGAATTGTATTCACCACCACAAAACTATTTTAAGGTATGATATGTTCCAATTTTTTATTTTGAAACAATAATTGTAGATTTGCCAATAATTCAAACGAATTTTTTAATTGGATTGCGTTCTTTCAATTTTTTATAAGTGCAACTTCGATAGGCATCACACTTTTTCAAATGACGGTGGTGAGTTTATCAAGATTTTTTGTATTTCAAATTTAAGCCCATAAGAGAAAATAACTAGGTTACACCCTTTACCAGCGAATATTTTTCACTTATATCGTTCGAATTGGCTATTGTAGTGGAAATTTTCATGTACTGTTGGTTTGGGAACGAAATAGAAGAAAAAGTAACAAACAACAAATGAAATAATTGAAAAAAAACACAATTTACGTATTTTAGAGTAAAAATATTCCTTATGCTGCTTTTGAATCCAATTGGCTGGAAGCATCCAAGGAAAGCAAGAAGAATATGATAATCTTTATGATACGGTGTCAAAAGCCACTACAAATTTCTGCATTAAATTTATTTTACTTGACTGTTGAAACATTTATGAAGGTAAGGCTTTAGAATAGTAGATTATGTTATTAGGAGTAAAAGTGATACTTTATGTAGACTTTATGGCTGAAAATTCAAACTTTTAACTTTGACATTCAGTCATAAAAGTTGGCACTATTTGTGTTTCCAGATTATTCGAACATCTTGGTCATATTTTACTCTTCTGCATCGAATGAGTTCCAGAAAATGATTCTTGCAACAAAAAATTTAACACTGGCCAGAAATTGCAACACATAATCCTTTCACTACTTGGATATTCTCAAAATAATTTAAGTAACCACCGAAATGCAAAACTCTAGGTATATTGTTTAAAACTTTTGTTGATTCACATATACGTATTGTTTAAGAGTCTTATGTGTTATTGTTATTTTAAAGTAATTTTGAATCAATAGGATTTATTTAGAATAAAGAGACAAGTCACTAAATGTGGAACGTAAAAAAAGTCTAGAAAATAAAGACACTTCACTCGAAATATATTATGCAAAAGTTATAAGTTCTCTATTTATCACGTGCATCAAACAATGGGTCAAATGTGAATTAATAAAAAAACTTCGATTCATTGCATTTATAATTTCACAAACGTTGCGAGACATTTATACCTACGCCCATCTTCAACCTGTAATTAAACTTTTAATTATTAAGATTTACAAGTGTTTGCACGCGAAACTAGAAATAATTTCTGTTGCTGTACGTAAATACAAACTCAATTTGATTGCAACATTTCGCAAATGCATACGTATTTGTAAAAAAGAAACACACCACCAAAAGTTACAAAGTTTGTAAGAAAGTTGCATTTAATTATACGTGTCGTAATAATTAGTGATCCACTGTAGCTTGCCATTTTAAAGGTAATACCTAATTTTCCGTTACTGTTATAATTTTTTTTATGAAAGTGTATTTCAAACGTTGGTGTTTGTTGAAAGTTAAATTAATTAATGCACAACGTTTCTTCCCTGATTACTGATGATGCTAATTGACTTTTTCCCAATTACCTACTGAACTATAAATACAAAAATAAAAATATAAAAATAAAATAAAACACTTTATATTTAAACATTGAAGTGCAGTTCAGACGAATAGTTCAAAAACATTTCAGTTAACTCTTATTTATGTTATTTATGTTTAAATGTTCTGTAAAACAAAAACAAAAAAACAAAAAACACCAATAAAAGTTTTGAAATTCTTTTAATTATAGATCATTAAATTCCAAAAATTTCATAATAGTTCTTCCTTTCATAATATTAAAAAAAACGCTATTTCTTTTTAATCTAAAGGTTTCAGATTATTAAAACCGTTCGTTTCAGATGAACAAGCTGCAAAAATTTGACTGGAAAGCAACAATCCGGCCAAACATCGCATTTTTACACTATTTAGGAATCTGGCCAGAGGGTGAAGAATATTACAAATTAAATTTTTACACACTTAAAACTATACTCTACATTATTATCCTTGTCATAAGCACCATCGTTTTTCAAGTTATCAACATTTTCTTCACCCTTGACGACTTAACTAGCTTAACAGCAAACATTTACGTCCTCTTAACCGAAATTTTATATTTCATAAAACTGTGTTTTTTGGTCAAAAATATGCCAGCACTGAAACTATTGATGAAAACTCTCGATCATAAGCTGTTCCAGCCTAAAGCCAATCAGATTGTAATCATTCAACCACTTTTAAACTTCTGGAAGCTCATTTTTTTGGCGTTTGTGATCACTTGTTCATTCACTGTTTTATTTTGGGCAATTTTCCCAATTCTTGATAGTTCAGAAGAAGAAAAAAGATTGCCTTTATTAGCTTGGTACCCTTACGATACTAAAATATCGCCAAATTACGAACTCACATACCTACATCAAGTCGCGAGTTACATTTATATTTGTTACTCCCATTTAAACATCGACACATTTATTACAGCTTTGAACACTTATATTCAATGTCAGTTTGATATTTTGTGTGATAATTTGAAAAATATCAAAAGTGACACAAAAAATGTTGATACAAAATTAGCCAAATGTATTAAACACCATTTACTTATTTTGATGTAAGTAAACAGATTTCACTGTGATGGTAAAAATATTAATCCGTTGAAGGTTCGCAAACACGTCAAATGAGTTTTTTTCCTGGATTATATTTTTCCAATTTACTTCAAGTGCTGCTATTACTGGAATGACTTTGTTTCAGTTGACGGTAGTAAAGCCTTTCACAACTGAATTTTATAATTTTATGGCGTACGTAACGGCAGAAGTTGTGCAAATATTTATGTACTGTTGGTTTGGCAACGAAGTCCAAGTCAAAGTATACAATAAATATTCTATAATTTAAGTTTAATTTCGTTTCCACAGAGCAGTAACATTCCTTACGCAGCCTTTGGAAGTGACTGGACCGAATTTAGTCCAAACAAGCAAAAAAGTTTACTATTTCTCATAACTAGGTCCCAAAAATCTGTAAAAATGTCCGCTTTCAATGTGTTTGACTTAACAACGGACTCATTCGTAAAAGTATGTTAATATACAGTGTGTTCACTTCTTTACATGTTTTCAGATTCTTAAAAGTGCATGGTCTTACTTTGCCCTTTTAAATCAAGTCAATAGTTAAAGTTTTGGAACGACCTGGAATGTAATAATGCATTTGTTCACTTATATCGAAAACCACATTTTTTCTGTACTCACTTTCTCAAGAATCATAAGGCAATAAACATTAAAGCACTTGATATTTTTCCGCATAATAATTACCCATCACTAATTTGTACCCGTGTTTTACTTCCAAAAAATAAATAATTCAAAAAAGAAAGAATAATAAGTAGGTCCAATACTCTAATTGTAGGTTCAAGATGAACATGAAACTCGAGAATTATTTCCTTTCTGAAAAATACATAATTGAAGGGTTTGGATAAAATAAAATATTCATTTAGAAAAATTTTACTCCAAAATTTTGCTGTTAGTTACCTACCACCAAGTCATTCAAACTAGTTCACTTCAGATAAATCAAGCATCGCATTTTTGTGAAAAAAATCTTACAACATGAACTTTTACACAGCAAGGGCTGTAATAAGTGTTGTTTTTCTAATGTTTCGCAACGACTTAACATCTCTAACAGGAAACGTTTACATTCTGTTAGCAGAAATACTACACTACATAAAAGTTTTCTGTGTGGTGAAGCACTTGACAATGTTAAAACGATTCGACAGTGATCTTGACAACAGTCAACCAATTTCAAACTTCTGGAATCTAGTTTACATGATTTTCGTGCTAATGTCCATATTTTGGACGATTTCTCCACTTCTTGAGGGTTCAAAAGACAAAAAAAGATTGCACGATTGGCACGATTATGAACCCTTAGAAGTAGCTCACTACACTTATATTTTGGACACGTTTGAACAATGTATTGAACATCATTTACTTATTCTGAAGTAAAAATTAAAATTAACGCTGTCATAAAATTAACTGATTTTTTCTAGGTTTACTGGCAAGTCCAACGAGATGTTTGTTTGGATTATCTTATTTCATTATCAAATTACATCATTTCGTCTAACTATTGTAAGTTTGTTCATAACAATCACTTGTTACTGATTTAAATACTAAACTATTTTCAGGTAAAGGCTTTTCACTCTAATTTTTTTTGCTGGTTAGAGTGGGAAATACAAGTGCGTATTTGAACAATTTAACATCACATATTTTTTAATTCCATTTTTAACAGAGGAATGAAAACGTATGGGCTAAATTTAGCCTTAAAGAACGAAAATCTTCATTACACTTTAAGATATCATTCCAAAAACGCGTTCAAGTGTTTCTAATGAGTGCTCTTTATTTCAAAACAATCTCATTTGCAAACGTAAGTTAAACTAACTCATAATCAAAATTAAAAAAAATATTTTCTAGATTTTCAAACGTGCTAGACCTTACTGTGCTCTTTTAGATCCAATCAATAAGTAAAGTCCGAAAGCATAAAAAATAATCAAAATATGGTACGTAATTAAATTATCGTAGAATAGTTGCATCCAAAATTTTTAGGAGTTTCAAGAATTGTAGCTTTGGTGCAATTTTATGGAGAGATTTTTCGTAGCTGTCAGATTTGACAACTAACACTAGTTTCGAAATTTTATCGGCAAATTTCTACTTTAGGGGCTCTTAAGTCTCAAACAACACTTTACAATTCACTACCCCATCCTTCACAGTCAGAAAGTTTGAAAAAATTGTATTTTAAACGACAATGACGTCACGATGACGTCACAATCCCGGACAAATAAATTAAACGTTCGATTCGGTTTTGGGCCGCAGTTGTGTACCACTTACCTTCCCCAAGTCGAAAACTGTGGAAAACTGTCTTTTGAACTGGTATTTCCCCGGGAATTCTCTCCATAAACACAATCAAGGGGCAGTTCATGGCGCGCGCCCGCACATTCAAATTCACAAATATCTCACAAAAAAATTGTCCCAATGCACTTTTAAAGCACACAACACACGATTAATCACTGATTTCGTTTAAATTTCGGAAATAACAACATCTAAGACAACTGTCAAAATTAGCGTGCAAAATGGTGCAAAGTCAAGGCACTCTTGGTAATTCTTTCAAAAAGGTTTTTTAGGGACTTTTAACCCTTCCTAATCAGTAAAGGGTTGATTGAAATGTCGTTTTACACCTTTGTATCGAGTCTAGAGCTTGTTCAGTAGCTTGTAGCATTTCCAGCAATAAAATGAGCATTTTTAAATACCGTGGAAACATTTAAACTAAGATATATGGCTTAGCAGAGTGTTTAGTGCCTAGTGTTAGGTTGGTAGTATTCCCGCGCTTGTATTCAAAAACGATTATTTTTGTTAAGCACTTTTTTTCTTGTTTATTGACAAGAAATGGAGTAGTATAGTGTTTTATAATATTACGTTAGCATTATCCTAACTTTAATGCAAAGTTATAGCACATTGTTCAGCAAAATCAAAAATAAAAAATGTATCATACGTCCCCAGGATTTTTTTGACAAATGATGATTAAGGTTTTGTTTGAAAAAACTGATGCATAATAATTAATTGATAAAGTTATAAAAATCTGCCGATAGAATAATTTTCATGAGTTATATTTATTACGGATTTTTAAGAACGAAAATTGGCGCCTCCAGCATTTTGAACACAATTTCATATTTCAACTAAAAAATAATACCACTGTCTTTATTTAAAAACGTCCAGCAAAGTAAAAAACAAATATGAATAAATAAAACACTTGTTATCCCAGCGCCTCCACCATTTTTATTTTATGTAAAACTCTAGCAAAATTCCTTCAAAAAATAGTTTATTGCTTATTGAAATTTACTCTTCAACTGAGATTTTATTTATTTATTTATTTATTTATTGATAAGTTAGTAATAGGGAAGAATCAGTTAAATTAAAAACACATGATGGCGTGTAATGAAATGTTTATTGTATTGCAACCAAAAATAAATAACAATATTTACAGTTTAAGTAGTAAAAACCGCAAAGAATCGCCAAACTTAAACTTAAACCAAAATTCTGAAAATGTGCCTCAAACTCCACAACTTAACTAAAAAAAAAAAAACTTATCAAAAACAAACAAACATCCTAAAACGGTATCTTTAAGTCGTGTTTTTCAATATATCGCCTCCTTGCATTGGCAATAAGTTGTTCTTTTCTCTCCTGAAATGACTTGTTTCTCTCGTGGGCAGATCGGGCAAAAGACGAAGCAGCTGTATTGAACAAATCCCTATCACTTGTAGTTGAAGTCGAAGGCGATGCTTTCGTACCAGATGCTACAGATGTGGAAGGTTGTGGATTGTTGGAGGTAGAACTAATTTGTTCTGGCACAAAGTGAACTCGGCCTTCGAGGATATTCGTTATAGTTGTGTCTACATTTCGTGTTTTGTCTGCAACAATAATTACCCCAGTTACCACACGAAACGACGTTAATGCCACCCAAAAATTCAGGCAGATAATAGCTCTTTATAGTAGCTTTATAATAGTAACTTTAGTAATTTTTTCCCAAAATTTTTCTTGTATTTGTAGTGTTTTAAAAAAATTTAAACTCTTTTTTGGTCACGTTTCTCGTAAATATTGGATCATTTTTTCTCGGCCTATTAAAGCTCAATATTTCAGCCTTTTTTGCAAGTAACTGGTTGAATTTAGATTAACTTGAAACTTACTCAAGTCCTTGTAAATTGCGTTTAATGGCACATGTGGTAGCACATCTTTAACTTGTGTCGCCATTCTCCTGACTTCACTATCAACGCTTGGCCTAGGCACAGGTGGCGCTCTCTGTTGTTCAACAAGTTGGCGTTTTTCCCACTCTAAGAGATCGGCAGCTGTCAATTCGGGGGTTTCCACCTAAACATTTTATTAAAGCTCTCAGCTTCAACATTAAAACTTGACGCTATAATAAATCACCTTAAGGGCCGACGCGATATTCTGGCGTACGATTTCGGAAAATTCAGCCTCCGCCACTGACTTTTTCTCAAGAGGAGGCAAAAATTTCAATTTATAGTTAGTAAGAGGCGAAAACATGTAAAATAAAACGTCAGTCCAATAAGATGAGCGTAGAGTTGTAACAGACAGGTCCAGAAACGGGCGTTCAATGCTGATACAAACAGGTTGCACTTTATTTGTCAGGGAGAATGGGTAGCTTTTAAATTTTAGGAGTGCTTTGCCATTTGTGATTTTTTCTTCCGGTGTGAAATGTACTGGGATTTGTTGCTCGGATAAAAAGTCGGCTACGTTTTTCTTAAAACTTTCTAAATTCGTTTGAGTACCGAAATAGTGAACTCCTAAGCCTCTAGCCAGGGCTGGGTGCATTTGAGCGCCGGGCTGCAAGTTTTCGTGAAAAAAATTTTGGGGCCCTTATAAAACTTACTGAGACCGATCCTGTAGCCGTATGGACAGCCAAATGGTCAAAAATCGATAAGTTATTGCTAATATACACTTCTACATTTTCTTTTTTGTCGGGATTTTCTACCGTGACTGTTATACCTAACGTTAAACATGCAATTTTATTCACAAGTTTATGGATAATCCGAGTGTCTGATAAACTACATCCGATCAAAACGACACTCAAAGCTAAGATTGTCCGTAAAATAAACAGGACTATTCCAACAGGTAAGTAAAGCACTAGACACAAAATCTTCAACTCATTTTCGGGAAACCTGAAACGAATTTATTGCAACGCTACCACAACCTAACCCAGGGGGATTACCTTTTGAAACAAAAAAGCTGATTGATTTCGATATTATTTGGCATTTTCACATAACAAAAACAAAATTATCTTAAGGTTTTACACTAAATAACATAACAGAGGGTTAGGTTTGTGACGTCAGTGACATTTGACGTGACGTCTCAAAAAAAAAAACATGAGCGGCTCGTTTTTTGGTTAATAATTTTAACAATTTTTTGTTTGAACAACTATTAAAACATCGTTAATGGTATTTCCAACACAAAATTAAGCTTTTTTTAAAATCCAGAACATATTAAAATCACTAGTCTAGTGCGTACTGCTCTGGTAGGTTGGCAGCAGTTGGTAGAAATCCCGCGTTAGTACGCCATGTTTTGTTCTCCAAAAACGTATTCAAAACGCGTTGTGTTGATGAATTTTTGGGATTATTGTTGTTTACCGGCGTTTTTAAAGTGCTAATAATCGTTTCTAATCCCTGTTTTGGTAATTAGTTGTTGGTGTTAGTGGATTTGGTTTTCGTTTGAAGACATCAACATGAACATTTTAAGGAATTTTACAATTCTCGTCAGGTAAATCCAAATAGTCTTAGTTTATTTAACAGGGGCTTAAACATTTTGAGCCTTAAAAACGTAAGAAAAATCGCTTCGAAAGAAGAAAGTCGTGACGCCACAAACGCCTCTTATCACATGATCCTCTTATCACTGTACCCTCCAATCGGCAAAGACTTGAGATATTTTTCACACATCTTCCAAAAAATCAAAAACTTCTTTCTTTTGTAAATTGTCCTGAGTTTCCTAACAACAATACAGCTGGTTGTTATCCATGTGAAAATATTATACATTTTTAGCAGCAGCTCTTAGAAGCTCATACATTTGAATATTTAAAATCTGACAACTCTATCTACGCCACTGTACAAAAAAAACACCAGTCATGTGACAGCGATTCTATTATCTAAAATATACAAAATAATCTCCAGTCAGGCTGAATAAATTAAACTGTCCCGTAAGTCCAACTAGTCTGCGTTTTTGTGTATTTTCCCGTAATTTTTATAGAAAAAAACTAGGAAAAAACGAAACTCCCTAGTTGCGAAACGTCAGATGTCAGTGTCAACAATTAGGTTATTTTCCTTTGTCAGTGTTTGTGGTTTGGCCCCATCACCAAGTTAAAAGTGAATGTCCTGTTGAGTGCCGTGGAAATGGAGCCAATGCAAGGCAATTCCCCAGAAAGCGTCACAACCTGTGGCACTGACGACGAACGGTGTTGTCTCACCCACCAGCCCTCCTGTCACAGCTCCAAGTCGCTCCTAACCGAGGAAAAAATGCGTCGCAAGCTCCAGTTCTTCTTCATGAACCCCATCGAGAAATGGCAAGCCAAGAAACGCTTCCCTTACAAATTCACAGTGCAGCTAATCAAGATAATCCTCGTGACAATGCAGCTGTGTCTCTTCGCCTACAATCGCTACAACCACGTTAATTACACGTGGGACAATCGGATTTCATTCTCGCACTTGTTTCTACGCGGCTGGGATGCCACACGTGAAGTGAGCGCCTATCCACCTGCCACGGGACCTTTGGCCATCTACAAAGCGGACGATTTTTACGCCACTATTGACTACGCTTATTCAGGCTATGCCAATTTGAGCCAAGCTGTTGGTTCGTACTCTTACGCCAATGAGGACAATACTATGACTGATATGGAACTGTGCCTGTCACAGTACAAGAAAGGCATTATTTTTGGGTTCAACGAATCGTATGTTTTTGACGCCGAAATCGTAGACACCTGTCTTAATATAACGCACAGGCAGGACCATCTCCTCGACTCTAAACAATACCTAGATAACTTGAACATAAACTTCTCGGCTTTGGTCAAAGCCGTGCTGAAGTTCTCGGTTAAAACTGTTAATTTTAAAACAGCCGGTCGGATCTCGCCACCGAATTGCTACCGCTTTGATATTAACATTAACTTCGATAATGAGGACCACGATGGTCAGATGTTGCTGTGGTTGGACGCACAGCCGGTCCGTCTCATGTGCAAGGGTGACGTTGAGTACGTCACTGATGACGAAATTGACTCGCTTTTGCAAAGTCTTTTGAACTATTTGGTTATCACCATTTGTATTTTGTCGTTTGTTTTGTGCACAAGGGCCCTTCTCAGGGCCCAAAAGTTGAAGAAAATGACCAATTCGTTTTTTATCAATCAGTTCGGACGCCCTCTTAGCAAAGAGGATAGGAACAAGTTTTTGAATCTGTGGTATGTGATGATAATAATCAACGACATCCTCATAATCATCGGGTCGTCGATCAAGGAACAGATCGAACGTAAGGACTTTACCAGCGATCAGTGGAACGTCTGTAGCTTGTTCCTGGGGCTTGGGAACATGCTGGTCTGGTTTGGGGTTTTGCGCTACTTGACGTTCTTTAAAACGTACAATGTTGTGATTCTGACTTTGGAGAAGGCGGCGCCTCAAGTCGCCAGATTCCTCCTTTGTGCGTTACTTATTTACGCGGGTTTTACCTTCTCAGGGTGGCTGATCCTCGGTCCGTACCATTTGAAGTTCAGGTCGTTGTCCACGACGTCAGAGTGCCTTTTCTCTCTGATTAACGGCGACGATATGTTCGCCACTTTCTCCATAATGTCGAGCAAATCGACCATGCTGTGGTGGTTCAGCAAGATCTATCTATACTCGTTTATAAGCTTGTACATTTACATTATTCTAAGTTTGTTTATTTCCGTCATCATGGACGCCTACGATACGATCAAGATCTACTACATTGAGGGATTCCCCAAGAGTGATTTACAAATTTTCATCGGCGATACCAACTTTGAGGATGTATCGAGTGGGATTTTTAGAACCGCGTCCAATGATAGTTTGGGTGGGCTTATGAAAGATCTATGCTGTTGCACTTGTACTAAACTACAAAAGTCTTATTCGAGTTTGTCACGTGGTAGTTTAGCCACTGAGGGATCAAGACGAGGTTCGAATGCCGTCTAAGAATAGAAAAAATACAGTTTTGTAAATATTTTATTGTATATAGAATAGAATATACGTTTTGTACAGAAACATTTATATAAATATACTGACTAGATCAAAATATGTTCGAGATAAGCTTTAAATGTATCTCTGTCTCAATAAAATTTATTTATGTATAATCTGAGTTTCACTGCAAACCTAAATCCCCAAAGAATCTTGTTTCCGATTCAAGCTAATCGGCTGCGACAATGTTGGTCAATAAGTAAACTAATTAATACTATCAACTGACGTCACAGTTTCTTCATTCAAAAAATATAGAAAGGAACAATCGCAACGTGCTTTTTAGTGTTGCATATAAATGCTGTATCAATAAGTAATTAATTACCCTGGCTTATTCATTTAATATTATCAGCCTCCATTACACGAAAATATTTATTTAAATAAGTAACTGTTCGTTTCAGCACTAATAACACTGTCCAACACTTAAAATTTAAATCGTTGTTAAAAATTAACGCGATTGGACCAATCACATTTGCTCAATTTGGTCATGTGATCAGTTAATCGTGAATTAAATTAATGATGGTTCTATAAACTGGTTGTAACTTGAAACGATTTTCAGAAAATCGCTTTTCTTTGCTTCCTGTTAAAGTAATTAATGGTAAAAATTGTATGTTTATTTATATCCAAAAGACAAAAATAACCTCATAATTACATGTAGTAAATAGTACAAAAGTTAACACGAACAAAATAATTTTAAATAAGAACATAAAATCATAGAAAATAAAAATAAAGATCATGGCTTAACATTTAATTATTGGTAAAAAAATATGCTTACTTGCAAATTTTTTGTGCTATTTATATGATACTTTCGACCATTTTCAAGTTTTTTTTTTAATTTTAAAAATGGCCACTACGTCTTAAACCTGTTCTATTATAAAAAAAAGAACAGTTAAACACAACAATTTTTATTTTTACTCTGGGATACAATTCACTGGTCAAATTTTTCGTATGAGATTTAATTTTTTTCATTCACTTTTCAATCTCAAAGGAAAAAACCGCCTCCTCTAATTATAAATTCAAAGGATCACATGATAAAGTTACAAAGAACTTTTAACAATAAACAGTTGAAACATAATTGCCATTTTTAAAGCCAAGTATGTTTAAATTAAATCTAAAAAAATCAGAAATGTGAAGTCTGACTTATAATATTATTATATTATATTCTGACTAAAACCAATTGAAATTTTGAAAAATTTTCTAACTGGTACACTATACTCGTAAAAGAATTTGAAGAATTTTGTTAAAAAAAATAGGGATATATTTTATCAGAAAAATATCACGTTTAAAACACTAGTTTTTGCAGAAATGATGAAAAAAATATATAAATAAAAAAATATATATAAAGTGTGTAAACGTGTAACTTCCCCTAACTGCATTAGGAAATAAAATTACTGAAAGTTTGAAAGTGAAAGTTGTACATTTCCACCCAGACTTTAGAGAGATTTAGAGAATTTTTAATTGAATTTTACAAATTAACTTGGCTGTCCTAAGGAAAAACACAGTATCCAACATATTTTTTACATATTTTGTTTTATTTTTCCGCTTAGATTCAATTAAATATTCATTAGCTATTTTTATTTAAATTAATATATTTTTTCCCCATAAACAGTTACTCCAATAGAATATTCCTTTCCCCAAAAAGTATCTACAAAATACCTACCATAGAGACAGTCAATTGTACTCCAAGTAAAAATAACTCACATAGGTGTAAAAATCTATATTTTATAATTTCATTATCAGATAATATATTACTTTTAGTCGAACTTTAAGTTGGCCAAATTTCTGTCTCGGGTTATTGCATAAATTTGTTCGTAAATGTTAATATTCGTTATCTTATTATTAACTAATTGCTTTTGTACTGAAAACTACTTGAAATTGTATTTACTTTTTAATAGCATTTAATATTTAAGTAGTAGTGGTGAGTAGTATTTTTAAAAGTTATTTTTGGGTCCAGTGAAAAATTAAGTAAAAAGCAGATACTGTGCCTTAGCTTGGGGCAGCCGAAATGTCTTATTTTTTATATTTGTTTTCATTTACATCAATGTCATAAGTTTAAGAGTTAAAAAAGTAATTTTTCATTTATTAAAAAATATTTTTTCAGTTTTCCTAAGCAGGAAAGTGCCAACAAAACGCCAAAAACCAGCGATTTTCTCAAAATTTCTTCATTAAAGAAACATAATTTCGTCCCAATTTGCTGAACAGTGTCATTAATGAAATTATAACTAGCACCATTTAGATATTTGAGACAATCATAACATTGAGTATTTAAACATTCATTGTGTAATAACAATAATTCAACGTTCAAGTTCTGCCTGGACTTGTTCGACAGTTTTTCCTTTAGTCTCAGGTATCACAAAATAAACAAACGCCCCACCCAAAAGAGACAAAACAGCAAATGCATAAAAAGTCGAGTCCTGACCTACACGTTCATTTACTTGAAGATAAAACTTAGTCACTAGAAATGCTAAAAACCAATTGAAAGTACCAGCACTTGAACTGGCTATACTTTTAATTTCTGGTGTAAAAATCTCCGAAGAAATCATCCAAGGAATGGGACCTAAACCTATGGAGAAAACCACCACAAAAAGACACAGCGACACGATCGGAATGAAACCAAGCTCGTGCAAAATATCACCATCAATGGACGTTCGACATTTCAAAGTGAAATAAATCGCCAAGACGAGACTTGAAAGTGCCATAACCACGGCCGAGGTAAATAGGAGAATTTTCCGCCCCAATTTATCAATCACCAAAGACGAAACGAACGTAGCAACAACCTGAAAGGCCCCCACGATAATCGCCGCAGTATTAGCATCAAGATTTGAACCAGCTGATGCAAAAATATCACTCGTGTACAAAATAACAGCATTAATGCCACTAAACTGTTGGAAAAACATCAACGCAAACGCAATCACGAGCGCTTTAACGTTGGCTTTTTTGCGAAACGTTTGCGAAAAAGAAACCGAACTTTCGAGACTTTCCTTCAACGAGCCTTCAATTTCGGCCAATTCGGACTCGTTGCCCTCACAGGGCCCCCTTAACTTAACCAACGCCTTCAGAGCGTCGTCATAGCGCCCCCTACGTAAACAAAACGCCGGAGTTTCCGGTTGAAATGCAAACAAAACGACGAAAACAACCGGGAGACAAGCACAAAAAATCGTATAGGGCATTGAAGTGAGGTATTTCCCGGACAAATAGGCTAGGAAAATACCGACAGTTACCATCAACTGGAAGTAGCTGCCAAGCGTGCCGCGGATTTCCTTCTGCGCGATTTCGCTCGTGTACAAGGGGGCTGCCACGCACGACGCCCCAGCGGCCATCCCGGTGATCAGGCGCCCCAAATACAGCATTATTATCGATTTGGCGAAAATAATGAGCGACCAACCAACGGCGAACGGTGCAATAAGGAGAAGAAGTGTTTTTTTACGGCCTAGCAAGTCGCACAAAAAACCAGTAGGAATGCACATTGTCATGCCACCTAGAGTGACGAACGAGCCAATCCAGCCCATTTGGTCGCTAGTGACTGAAATATTGTGGAATTTACCGTGCTGGAGGTCGCTTAAAATGGGGGAAGTCCAGCCCAGGACGGCACCAGCAGCGAGGGCCGATAAAGTTGCTGCAAAATTATAGTCAATACGGTTTAATAAATCTGGGGGGTTCACCTGTCAAGGCGGCCACATATTGGGGGAGTCGGCGAGGGACAAAGCTGATTTGGGCACGGTTTTCGGTGTGGGGTGGAGGGTCCTGGGGAAAGATTACCGTTTTTTGGATAATTGAACTGTTACAACTTACCACAGAGTCGTAGTTTCTGCTGTCTGATGATGTGGAAACACCGGCAGTTGGGTCGCGTAATAGAGACACTTTGTCTTGGCTCATTGGGAATGATTGTGGGACCCTTGTCTTACGTTTTACTTTAAAAAATTTCGATTTTGGGTGAAAAACAACCGCTGAAAGTTGAAACGTCAAACGTCAGATTGACACATGGTTCTAATCACAGGACGCGATCCCAAACTTGGCGCGGAATTTGATTGTAGCAAGTCAAAAGTTGTGTATTTTAAATTCAAATTATTAAATATAATGTTATGATGTATAATGATGAGTAATAAATAAATACGTTAATTAAATTAGCAATAATATCGCTCATACAATGCATTTTGCCGCGCAGTCATTTTATAAAAAAACGGAATTTAATTTACTGCACCTCGCATTAGAAAAATTGATTACCTACCGATAGCGATAGCACAGCCGATAGCTATATGTGGCGCTGTTCAATTTTGATTTCTATCTCCCTATCAGGAATGCCTTTTGTTGAAGATAATCAACTTATTACAATTTATTTTTATTTGTATTTTTATGGAGGGAATACTGCCAAAAAAATCGTTATTAATAAATAATACATGGAATATATAATACATAATATCAAATGTTCTAATTTGTAAATGAAAACTTTACAATCTGATTATTTAATCATAACATTTTTTGCGTATTTACGTTAATTTTTTATTAGGAAACGTGAACAAAAACAAATAAATAATTTATGGACTTGCTGTACAGCGTGTTTTACGTTTCACGATAAGGAGTAATGAATAAATACAACTAATGTTACGTGACAATAAATTTTTGTGCAAAATAAACTGGGCGAAAAAAATTTATTTTATGGCTAGCGTTGTATATTCCATTAAAAAAATCACCCTTAAAAACGAATAATCCGAAAATACTGACGATATCTTGGAATTTTTTTCTATAGTTTATTTTGTGTTGAAAATTTATCAATAATTATCAAGTTATCGACACTCAGTTTATTTAAAAAATGATACCATATGTAAAATATCACGTTACCCTAGACAGTTGTGGTTTGGGTTGCATTTTAAATACAGTCAGGCGCATTCCCTTGTAGGAAACAGCCTGTAGATGTATCTATAGAACAATAAATTATATTCAGATAAAACATTTTTTTTCATTAAAACGTTTATGTAACTTTTAGCAAAAATGTTGCCGAAAACAATAAAAAATTACAGAAATTGAAGTATTTATAAAATATAAAAACCATGCAATTTTTATCAACAAACTATAACTGTGTGTTTGCTTTTTTGCAGCTCGGAGACCAGGGCAATACAAGGTAAGTCAGCTAAAAGTATACCGGGTGTTCAAAAACTGGCGCAGCCAGAATTGCTTTATAAAGATAAAAATAATTAAACTTTTATTAAAAAAAATATTGAAAACAAAATAAAAGTTGGCGCCAATTTCTCGTACTTCTGGAAGCTCAGCCATTTTGAAGAAAATTAATTTAAACTCAGAATGGTCGATTTGGATCGTATACAAAATTTTAAAGCTCTAACTACACTATGGACCGATTTATGGAAGCGTCATTAATTTAATCCGCCATTAAATGCTTGATCACGTGACCAAATTGAACCAATTTGATTGATTTTAGCAACGAATAGAAATTTAATAAAGCTTTCTATGAACCGACGCTAAATGTTTCTAATGTCGGCCCTAAAAGAGTCACCCTGTAGAGTTTTTGAATATTCATGTTTGCGTAGAGTTACTTAAAAATGAAGGAAACAACACGTATGCTACAATTTAATTTTACAAATTAAAATGTCAACGTGTTTATGTAAAACCTCGAGAATAAAACTCCTCGGGCGTTTAACTTCGTGGAATTCGTTATAAATAATTGTTCCGCTACCTGAAGCACTCTATTTTATACAAAATTATGTTTTGCAATCAACTTTGGATTGAACAAAATCATTAAATAAATTAATAACGAGACGTTACTCTCAAATTTATCGCAACGGTAAAGTTTCACACGTGTTTGCTCTCATTACCGTACAAAAATTACAAGTAATTAAATTCGAAGGCTTCCTTAATTGTGTTAGATTTATTAAACAATTTACTCCATCATCCAGCTCTTGTCTGAGGCTAGTTGTGCTAATCAACATCAGGAAATTATTCCATCCATTTCTCTTTACAAGCATTTATCCAGTGGTTTATTAATTTAGCGGCCAGTTTCAAACACAATGGCAGCGTATTATGCGTTTGGCTTACTCTATTGTAGAGTTGCAATGTGAAAAAAGTGCCTTATAATTTATTTTGTTTTGTTACGATGGACAAAGAATTGTAACACATTGCAAAATTAATTATCTCTTATCTTGAAAAAGGCATTAATCAACTTGGTGGCAAAAAAAAATAAAGTCAGTCAAGTCAGTGATTAAAAGGTGGTAATATTAATTATCAAAGGGTGAGTTGGCTCACCAGAGAACATGCTGACAATAATTGAAATCCCGATCAATATGTAAATTGTATTAATTAGAGCCCACCCTTTGACTCTTCCCTTTCATCAGCAAACTTGTCCAGAAAAATCGGCAAAGTGTTTACTTGAAATTGAATTTGTCTGGAACTGCTCGCGCCCCATTAGACGGAATTAAGACAGCAAATTACTTAAGTACGTCTAATTATTTCTGCGTGCAATGTAATCCACACATGGTTAAATTAATTAAACTCGATTTGCGAAACTTAAACCAGCTCGTAAAGTTTTATAACTCGACGCAATTAAACGTTTGATTCGCATCTAAATTTGTTTTTTATTTATCTTGTAGCAAGTTTGCAGCTGCTGTAAACAAAACTAGTTATCGAAAAAGTTGGACGTTCTTGTAACCATTAACCCTTTGTTAAAAATTTGCAACATTGACACACGAAAGTTTTAATTGTGGGCGAAATCAAACAACTTGGGCTTGAAAGAAGAGAGATTTATTTATAGTGCTTCAAGTTTGCAACGCTAGTCGTAAATATCATCAAGTCTGTGTTAATTAATCTGCTTGAGATCTGATTCTGGCTCTTTGATAACGACTTGCGAACCATCAAACTTTGATAAGAGCTCCTCTCTGCTATGGAGATGCTAAGCAAGAAATACTGCTCCAAACACTCACTACACTATTTTCACTCGAAACTAAACTAGAACAGAGTGGTTTTTTGTTTGTTTTGTTTGTCTTCTTATCATCCTGCTAAGGTAAGAAGCATATCAGATATTGATTGTGCAAAGATAGGTATTTATTTATGTTCACAAGTAAACATTTTACTGAAATGAATTTTAATATCGATTTACTAAGTCAACGGTGTATTTTTATTGTTTTCATGTCATTGAGTAAAGTTCAGTCACCCAACTCAACAAATAATACAAAATATTTAATTAGCGATTTTCTGTGTACTGTTTAGGACAATTTGATTTTTAGTCTTAAAATAAAGTTGATATATTATTTTACATACAGGGTGTCCCAACGACGTGATAAAGTCCATTATTGAGTTTTAAATATTAGAAAATTATAATTTTTTTACGAAAACCGTACATACTAACTCTCTGACTCACCTAAAATTATTTTCAGGTTGGTATACAGGATGCTTCTAAAATTATATACCCCAAAAACTTATGTTTTTTTTTTATTGAAACAATTATGTTTAATTAATTGAAACCAAATATTCTACTATTCACGTAATGTATGAAATGTAATGTTAGTTGCTTCAAAAAATTTTCAGGCGCATTATTATTCGTGGACCACTCTGTATAATTCACCTAAAACGCAAATACTTTCAGTTCAAAAGTCGGCAATTTAGCTCGAGAAATCTTTTTTTCCACTTTTTTCAATTTAATTCTCTAATTTTTCACCAGATTTTATCAGAAGTTACCGGGCATATAAGTTGATTCTACAATTTTAAAATTGTTTTTACCTTTTTTGTGACTTTTAGCACGTTTTTGACCAAAAATTGACTAATTTTTCCAAAAATCAACAAAATTGTGTATTTTCTAGTCAAAAATAGTGGACGTGCGCAAAGCCTACTGTATTCGCAGTGGCCATGATTTTTATAAATTAAACATAAATTAAATATTTTTGTTTAATTTTTTCTATAATTTAAGAAAAAAGTTATCTAAGGATTCAATGCTAAAGTTTGAAGTTATGTTTTACTTTTACGTTCATCTCTCAAAACAAAAGGTATTTTCCCTTTATTAGGATGTGCTCTTACGTTTACAATTTGGCGCCTTTACGTACTTTTAACTTTTGCCGCTTTATTTTCTTATTTCTGTTAGTTTTATGCTCCGTTTTACGTTTATACGTCTATATGTTTTCTCAGTCTTTTATTTTTGCTTACGTGTTGTTCACTTACCTTTTCTACACTTTTTTTCATAGAAAAATTGTTGCCGTGATCCGGGTTCGAACACCCGACCTCCCCCGTCGTAAGTGGCGCTTATATACCACTGAGCCACCAGGGCCCCAAGTACTGACCGTCTTTTGCAGATATTTTAACAGAAACTTTTTAAATAAATCAATCTTACAAACAATATAATTGCAATAATTCACCTAAAACGCAAATACATTCAGTTCAAAAGTCGGCGAATTAGCTCGAGAAAGCATTTTCTTCCACTTTTTTTCAATTTTAGTTTCTAATTTTTCACCAGATTCCATCAAAAGATACCGGGCGTATAAGTTGATTCTACAATTTTAAAATTGTTTTTACCTTTTTTGTGACTTTCAGCACGTTTTTGACCGAAACTGAACATAATTTTTCCAAAAATTACTAAACTTGTGTATTTTCTAGTCAAAAATAGTGGACGTGCGCAAATCCTACTGGATTCGCAGTGGCCATGATTTTTGTTAACAATGTTTTTCGGGACTGTACTAAACAAACTCAGTTAACTAAAAATTTTTAAAGATAAATTAAATATTTTCGTTTATTTTTTTTTATAATTTAAGAAGTATGTCATCTTAGGATTCAACGCTAAAGTTTGAAGTTATGTTTCACCTTTACGTTCATCTCCTTTTCTCTCAAAACAAAAGGTATATTCCCTTTATTAGGATGTGCTCTTACGTTTACAATTTGGCTCTTTTACGTACTTTTATCTTTTACCGCATTATTTTCTTACTTCTGTCAGTTTTATGCTCCGCTTTACGTTTATACGTCTATGTGTTTCTCATTCTCTTATTTTTGCTTACGTATTGTTTCACTTACCTTTTCTACACTTTTTTTCATAGAAAAATTTTTACACCTGATCCGGGTTCGAACACCCGACCTCCCCCGTCGTAAGTGGCGCTTATACCACTGAGCCACCAGGGCCCCAAGTACTGACCGGCTTTTGCAGATATTTTAACACAAACTTTTTAAATAAATCAACATTACAAACTATACAGGCTGGTCCACAAATAATAATGAGCCCGAAAAATTTTTTGAAACAACCTACATTACATTTCATAGATAACGTGGATAGTAAATTACTTGATTTATTACATTAAACATAATGACTGTTATATGGTGCTTTTTCGGATCGTTGGGACACCCTGTATATTACGATTTCGCTTTTAAAAATTAGAGTTGTCCTGTGCAGTCCAATCAAACAACAGGTGTTTGACAAAATTTAATTTCAGTTTTTAATATCTCATCTCTTATAAAAATTATGAGGTAGTTTTGACGCCAATTTTCAAACGACAAAAAAGCTGCATCCAGCCAGCTCACTTACCTGCAAACAGCAACACAACAGCAGACTCCCGTGCGATTTTAATTAGTAGTTCAAAAGGCCTAATCTCGGACGATATTAAAATTGCGCTTTATTCGAACAAAAGGAGGCGGTCAAACTTGACTTGAAAAAAATGAGCAAGAGCTCCATCACCGCTCGCATCACCGTTAAAAACAGAGAGAAATAAAATTAAATGAGAAGGCTGATCGATAGTAATTTTATTTGCCTAATATTAAATTATGTTACAGTGGGAAACGAAATTTACAAACAGGGTACAGCATTTAAATAATAATCACAATAATTTAACGATTTTATAAATAGAGTCATTCGGGTATAGTTTCTTGATCTCTCAGGAGATTTCGGGGTATCCCCAAGTTCCTCATCCTGGTTTCCAATGCAATCCATTCGAGCAGAAAGCTGCATCAGAAAAATACAATCACTATAAATAATCGGCAATTTGAGATTTTTGCCATAAATTGACGCTGTTCCTGACAATTATTCGGTGGGATTCCACTGTTAAAATTGATCTATAATTTTGTTTTTGCAGGTAAATACATTAAACCAACATAGATACACTAATAACTCAATTACCAATTTTCAAGTGTGTGCAATAACAAAAAATTGAAATTTTTTAATTTTAAAAATTGCTGTTTACAAGAATTTTATTGACGGTAAAGAGTAAACGTTCAATTATCTCTCACGTTAAATTAAAACTTTGGGTTTTTCTATTGCTTGATGAAAAATGAATTCTTTTTTGAAAGACTTTTATCTGAAAATTTCCGGTAAGATTCCTCCACTAATTAATTTTTATATGCGCTCCAAAAACCGAGGGGTTTTCAGTTACCTTTTTTTTACAATTTATTTTTAATTAATATTTTTAAAAGTAGAGTCTGCTAAACGTTACTCTTTCAGAAACGAACAACTGATTTTTTTTTATTTCCACAATTTTTTTTACACAATCAAAACTGATTAATTAATATTGAATCACTGAAAAAATATATTTTCTTTTTATATTTCCAATGACATTTCTGTTCATTTTATTTTTTTTAAATTTTCGTTTTAGTTAATTCTTATTTCTCTAATTTTTTTTAAGTGGCTGGCTATGGTTTTCCTTTTTTGATATTTATTTTTAGTTTTCTTCTAGTTTCTAGTTCTTAAAAGTAATTTCTATACTGTTTACAATTTTATTTTTATTAGTCATTATTTTATATTTTCTATTAATTTTTCATCTATTCATTATTGTCTAATTTTATTCAAAGAATGTCCTTTATTAGTATTAATAATATTATTATTATTGATTCAATTAAGTTTAGTTGCCATTTACTTTGCAAACCTCAAATTATTTGCCAATAATTTAAAATATTAAAATTACGATTAAATGTGAGCTACATTGTAAAAAAACTTAATTTTTTTCAATTTTTTTGGGACTATCGACAATTTTTTTAAATTTATTTTTGCACAAAACAACATACAGAGTGTTTACAAATTAGCGCATCAACGCGTCAGTTGTACGTTGAGAAGCAAATGTAGATTACGGGAAAAACCTTTCTGAATTTCCTCGTCATATTTTAACAAATCTGGAGCTACAAACTTCTTCTGTTAACTTGTTCAATTTTCTTTATTTTTTAATTTAAAATTTATCAAAAAATTTACATTTGTAGATGTGCCAACACTGGGTATGATTTTATAGGAAAAATAATAATTTTATTCTTGAACAAATTTTTTATTAAAAAGTTATTTATCAATAACTATTATACATAATTTTTTACTATTTTTATATCTAATTAAGTTTGTGCGTCTATTTCTTATCATCCTGTATGTGTATATTTAACATTTAAATAACAAATTTTAATAACAACTAATAGATTTAGCCTCAGTTTACGCCTTCTGTAAACCGGCCCTTAATATTTTTTATTAATTGCTGAAAAAAATTGAAAAAATTCACATATACGTAGATGAAAACAAAGTAATTTAATAAGAAATTTATTTATTGTAGTATAATATTGTTGTAATATAATAAAAATAAAAAGTATTCAATAATTGTTCTGGTCAGATCGCCTATGTGTGGCAATTGTCACAAAAAACGTATGTCTCGGTTAACTTTAGAAAGCAATGACAGTTGACAGCTGTCACTGTCAGGCCCAAAATTCACACGTTCAACTGAGCTTGCAGAGTAAATTTTTGAACGTCTGCATACAATTATCATAATTTTCAATTCGATTCTTATCAAAAACTCCTAAATGCCAAAATAAGACAACATTTGAGCAGTTGACAGTAAACAGCAGTTGAGAGAAAACCACAGCAAACCACGACCAGAACAATTATTGATCACTTGTTACATAACGTATTATTATATAATTATTATTTTTTGACATACTTTTAGGGGACTCACTCTGTATATTTTCAAACAAAAGCAAGTCGGTTAAACTATTTTTGTTTCTCACTGCATTCGTGTTCGTCATCAAAAACGAAAAGCTAAATGAAAAAAAGTTTTGTTTTCACTTTCACTTCATCTTCTGTTGTTTCTTAATTATCTCCAACTTTTACTTATCTTTAAGTAATAATTTGTATTTCTTAAAAATTCTAGCTTTGATCTAATGTTTTTAAAAAAATCCATATTTAAAGGAAGAATGTCACCTTCTTGTGGAGTGTCATCTTTCAAATTCAAAACGTCAATTTTTCCTAAAAACTCTAGATCTACCTCTGTCTTCAGCTGCTTACACTCCGACATTTTAAATGTATTTTTGATGATTGAATTTTTATCTAAACCATCTTCTGCTGAATTATTCATTGAAATTCTGACTATTTTAAAGCTATTTTTACGTTTTAAATTCATCCTATTATTTTGCTAACATTATTTTTGGCTCTATCTAAAAGTTTTGATTTGGTTGATATTTATTTTCAAGTATTTTCTAATAATGTAAAGTAATGTTGTGTATTTTTAAATATTGCGAGCAAAACAAAACTCTTGAACCCGGCGCATCCACCAAATGTGATTTATTATCGAGAATGTTCTAGTTAAAAATTTTGAACTTTACATTAATGACAGCCCCTTTAGTGAGCTCAAATCCCGTTAGAATTTTCATTCCCATTTTTGGAAAATCTCATAACGCCCGATAAAGTCTTTCAAAATCACTAAAATCCAATGATCGTAACGAGCTTATTGCATTGCAAAATCGTCGCTCAGTCGGTTGTTTAACGCGATTTTATCGACTTACTTGTTGACGTTATGCATGTCGACGGCCCTTTTCCCGTAACCTCGAGCTGTGCCTAAGTCCATGTTGTGGTATTTTAGAGCTTCGATGCCTCTAGTTAATCTTTGTTGCGGAGTCCTGACTTGCGGATATTTTGCGTCCCGACGGCCTTGCGCATTCGCCAACAACAACCAAAGAAACATCAACGTGAAGAATAGAGCAGCATGATGGAACGCCATACTGAAAAAATTCAATTACATCACGCTAAATAATTAACTAGTCCTGATTTTTTTGATAACAGTTGATTAAAAGGGAGAGTCGTCCGTTTCATTTAAATAAAGTGGAGGCGAACGAAATGTTATTATTAGAACGGAATGCAACCTTTATTGCAACAAATAATGTCTGCGACCAAATTAGACATGTCACTTGATCAAAATTGTTGGTGTGAATTTTCCCGGCGCATCCACCAAAACAAAACGCTCATATCTTGCAATTTCTTACGAGCAAATGTTGGATGCAAACAAACTTTATGATGAATATCTCTGTTTACTTTATTAAACTAAAAAATACTAGACACGTGTATCATGCTCATTTTTATCCGATCTCATTTATTTATTCAGCTGCCTCATATTTCATTTACGGGAAAAACAGACAAACGAAAAATACATTTAATTGAATATTGACTAAGCTTTTCCAGTTTTTCTATTTATCTTGATAATTAAAATTGTACACCTAGGCCCACAAAATTCTGTTTGACATTCATCCCAAATATATTGTTTAATCAAACGAAACATTTTAGGAACGGAAGATAAAAGAAATCAATTTTTTCTATCAGAAAAAAATATTGCTTTCATAACAAATTATTACTCGTGAGGTCAGAACTTTCTATTGTGTTCTAACTGGTTTATCCTATTCACGTTACTAATCTTTGGACTGTGTAAGCTCTACAATTAGTTTAGTAAATTCCCTTTGAATCTACTGTTTGCCACAAATAATACAGTACCAGCTGTACAGATATTAATTATCTGTTTTGAGGAAGAGAATAAAAAAGTTACCGCATTTCATTTGATGCAGATGCCAATGAAACTTTTATTGCAGTGGTCGTAATTGAAATAAATCAGCTAAATGTCTATTCAATAATTTTTACCTTTAGTTTATTCAAACATAATCCATTAAATTTTGAAAGAAAAAAAATTCCTGAAATAAAATTTAAAAAAATTTCATACAGTGTGTCTCACCTAAAACTTCCGAGCTTGATATATCAGTTATTTGTCAACGAATTGATATGAAATTTTAAGAGATGGTTTTTCAAATGACCTCAAGTTAAAAAATGTAGTTTTAAAACACGTTTCTTTTATTTAAATTTCACAAAAAATTAACCAAATCTAAGGTAAAAATTCGATTCTGTTGTTAAAAACTTGATTTGAGCAGTCTCCTACTGAAACAATTGATCAAGCATTGCTTAGCAGCATTTTGAGCACCACTGAAAAAACTGTCAAAAGTGTAAAATTATATTGATTTTGAGAAATTTAAAAACAAAAACAGTAGCAGAAATTTCTGTGTTGTTCAGTCTTTTAGTCCTTTTTGAAAGAATTAAAGCATTCAGTACAACAACTAAGTCAAAAATATTACATTTGTGCGAATAGGGGTGACCAAAATTAAGTGGTAGTTCATTCAGATCTACGTTTTTTACGTTTTTAGATTTTTTTTCATGCAAAACAAACGTTTTTCAAGGATGAGTTTTTTCTTACAGTATTTTTATTGACGATAAATTTTTTATATAAGTCTTAAATGATTAAACTCTTTAATAAGGCATGTAAAAATTACGATTTTAAGACTTGAGTTGTTGCATTAATTGGATTGTAATCCCTACCTTCTAAAATATTTGCGTTCTAAATTTTACAAAAATCCATTGACAAATATCTGAAATATCAGGCTTGAAAGTTTTAGGTGAGACACCCTGTATAATTTCAGTAAACCGGTGCCCGAACGGAAATTATGAGAGGTAATGAAGTAACTTCCATTTTTCTTTTTTTCGGCCACGAAAAAAACAATTGGAGTCGTATTGTTGTTCATTAGCGAATTTTAATTGGAATGTAAAATTCCACTTCAGTTTTGTGTTTTTTAAGCTTCTTGATGTGTGACTGACAGACTGTGTCGCTTAAAATATTTAAACCTACATTCAGTATGCAAAAACACGATACAACATAATTTGATCTGCAAATATTAGCAGTAGTCAGTTCGTTTATCACGCATTTAGCTCAATAAAAATAGCCAATGGTTATAGAATCGCTTAATTAATTAACAGTGTAGAGCAAATATTTCTGTTTAACCGAAATGTGACCAACTTTCAACATACTGTTTTCATGCACGCTTATTAAAATCAGCTTAATTATCTGCCAAGCCTTGAATATTTAATCTAGTTTTATTAACATGGAGTTCAAGCCAAATAATTTTCTCTCCAAGAACGTCTTTATTTCCGTTCACAAATGGGAAATTTCAATAAGCACTTTTGGTGTGCTCAAAGTTCTAAATATAGAAGTTTTTTACGTTGGTGGGTGACCTTTTTTAAACACACAACAATTACTAATTCAGGAAACCGCTTTGTAATTCCATTTTAACAAACACCGCATCAAAGGGAACTGATTCGCCTATAAACACTGCTTCGAAAAAAACACATTTTGTTATTGTTATTTGTTTATTATTGGATTTGATTGGCTTGCTTTCCTGCCCTTAATTAAAGGCATGTAAAAGATTATTTGGTATTTTTGCAAATACGACCAGCTGTTTTATCAAATTTTATTTATTATTATTACAGAATAAATTATTATTTTTTGTTTGATTAAAGTTAAACCTAAAAATCACTCATTTCTAGTAGTGAAGCATTTCCGATAAAATTGATGCAAAAGCTGGCAGAAAAAATTGACTCTAGCTGGAGTAATTTCCGCTGTAACTATTTACAATGTAATAAAACCAAAGTTATTTTAGGATTTGAAAACATGCACTAAACTGAACAAATGCTTCAAAGGCCGACTAGTTTTCTCTTGTGGAATAGATTTGAGTTTCTAATCTTAATGGAAATGTGCCCCACTTGACATTTAAAATGAAACTCAGATAGGTATGCAAATTTTTTGTACATTTTTTCAACTTCCCTCGAGTCGAGTTTCTTAAAAAAATCCTTAGGGATTTGTCATCTTGCACGTTACACAAATTCCTCTTTGACACATCCATCTTGTTTCGCATTATCGTTATCGTATTAAGGTGCTGAAAGCGAACAGATCCCGACTCTGAGCTCCATTAGCAAGAAAACGGACAATAATTGTCTTTAGTCACAAGCAATTGCCTTGCACTCAAAAACACTGTCCAACGTCGAAATCCACATTTTTACAAAAAGGCGATCTTTTATTGGAAGGTTTCCATTCGCACTCTACCATCCAGATTAAAATTAAATTGACCACATTTTATTTGTGTTTGTCTTATTTTTTGTTAATCACTATATTTTTTTAGATTTTCAAATTTTTGTTATTATTATTTTAATTGTACTACCAGTACTCCACAGTAAAAACCAATTCCAGTGTGATATAAATATTAGCTTCACATAACTGTTTTTTTCTTTAATTAAATTTTGAGTTCATTACGAATGTAAGACGTAAAGCTATTAAAGAACATACAAAACAAATCGATAATAATTTAATTATATTAAACTCCGTAATTAAAATTCAAATACAAATGATTTAAGGTGCACATTAGATTTATACAGGGTGATTCTTTTCACCTTTTCACCTCACATTAGAAATTTTTTAACTTCTAATATAGCTTGAGCTTTAATATTTTGTATACAATCCAAATCGACCATTTTGAGCTCAACTAAATTGTTTTCAAAATGGCTGAATTTCCAGAACTACGAGCAATTGGCGCTAATTTTGAAATTTTAAGTAGTAACCACCTCTATCTTTATTGCATTTTTAAATTTACCTCTTGAAAATGAGTAAAATGTATCCTAGTTGTTAGTACTTATCTGTCATAGTTTTTGACGTATGTCAATTTTTTTATACAATTTTTCATTTGCAGAGGTTCATTTAGAATATTGCAGCTCCTGAACCCTTTACAATAAGTGAATAATTCTTTTTGCATTTGATAGCCAAAGGTTTAGAGGGTCTTCTCAAGTCTCAAGATTGTCAACTGTCAAATTGCAAGGTTACTATGATTTTTTGAAAATGATGATTAAAAAATGATTATAAAACTGTTTTTTTCAAATGAAATGACCCTGTTTTTTCAATGGCAATCAAAAGAACACAAATTTTTATGCAGACTTTTATTAACATCTTCTATATCTATCTCTTACAGTTTTTGAAATAATCGCAAAAAACAGAATTTTGGCTTATTTTTTTCATTTTTAATCACGTAAACTTTTGAAAAATACCATAAAATTGTGCTATTAATTAAAAGAAATGTGCTATTTGATCACCATTTTCATTGAAGAAATTCAAAATTCCATGGCACACTGACTGAGTTACTTTACATAATTCACTAAGTTATAATAAACTATAATTAAATATTATTGTTTTATTCCTTATTCGATAATAAACAAGCTAAAAACTAAATAAAATATTGAAGTTTGACAATTGTTGACGATTTTACAAGGTCTACTTGATTAACTATGAAAATTCTGAAATAAAATCCGTTTTTTGTGATTTTTTTCAAAAACTGTAAGAGATAGGTGTAGGACGTATTGATAAAAGTCACCATAAATATCGATATTATTTCGATTGCCGATAAGAAAATAGGGTCGTTCCATTTGAAAAAACTGAGTTATAGCAGTTTTTTGAAAACCATTTTGAAAAAAATCATACTAGCCATGAATTTTGACAGTTGACAATTTTGACAATTCTAGAAAACTTTTCAAACCTTCGGTTATTGAATGCAAGAAAATTATTCACTTATCGCAAAGGTTTCAAGGGCTGTGATATCTTAGATAAATCCTTGCAAATGAAAATTTTTACAAAAAAATTGACATATGTCAAAAACTATGACAGATAAGTACCAACAACTAGAGTAAATTTTACTCAGCTTGAGAAGGTCAATTCAAATATGCAATAAAAATGTGTGGTTACTATTTAAAATTTCAAACTTGGCGCCAATTTTTTGTAGCCATTTTGAAAATAATTTAATTGAACTCAAAATGGCCGATTTAGATCGTGTACAAAATTTTAAAGCTGTAGCCGTATTAGAAGTTAAATAATTTCTAATGTAGGCCCTATAAAAGAATAATCCTGTATAACAATTTTAAATTTTGTTTGCACTAATCTGAGTTAATAAAAACTTTGGCGTAGTTTTCTTATAATTGCAACACATTCTTTCTATTGTGAGCAATTTAAACTTTTTATGTACCATAGTTTCGTCAAAAGCTTGTTTTGTTGGATAGCTCAGATCTCTTGAGAACAAATTGTTATTATGTTAAAAGTTGTTGAGCAATACCTACGCATGTAGCAAAGTTGAAAACACATTAAATTAATAAATACACAGCTTGTCCATTAGGTGATTATGTAAAAAAGATTGTTGATAATAATGTTGCGAATAAATTAAGCTTCAACTCCATTCAAACAGTTGGCACACATTTATTTGAATAGACTCGCAGCTTTATCGCTTAAACATTGTGTTAGCTGGACGAAAAAAGTTGTGCATGTCTAAAACTCGGATTCAGTTAGATTTAAAGGCACATAATTTCTCGGCGTCGATTTTCCGGTAATAATAGTCGCAATTAATGCTGATTTAAATTCATTAGAAGCCATGCGCCGAATTTTTCCATTTCAAAGCGATTTACATTCGCATCCACGTGCGTAATTGCCGTATTACGGTGGCCGCAAATGCGTCCAATTGCCACAAATACAGAACGAGTCGAATAAAATTGCAAAAGTTTTGTTTGGAGGCAAACTTCGGCCAGTGACACAATCGGCCGTTTGATGAAGTTTAATCCTCCCAGTCTAAGATCCAACACACGCAACAAAGCGACTTTGTATTTGAGTAGCGAGTGGGAAGTCGCGGCAGAAATTAAACTCGAATGTTTACATTATTTGGATCAGGGATTGGAACTAAGACCTGGTGTCCACTCGAGCTCACTGGACGATACATTTTCACCTCTTTCCTCCTTTCCAACTGCTCAAAACCCCAGATAAAGAATAGAAAATCTGCTATTTCGGCTATAATTTTTTTTTGAAACAGTTATTAGTTTTAGGTGTTAATTTTTTTAATTCCTACGGGAGCAAATAAGTCATTTTTTTCTGAAAAATTCTGTAATTATCCTAAAGGTTAGGATATAAAACGACCAAATGAAACGTTCCAGTTATCGATAGTTCCGTTAGTGCCGCCAGAGAGCGCAGTTGTTCCATTACCGTCTAAGTTTTCAGAAAAATGCTTGTATCTGTATAAGGGTTAACACAGAGCAAACAAAAAAATACAGACAAATATAGCATTAAATTCCCAATAGTAAGACGTAAACATAATGTTCAAATTTTATCGTAAACTGTATTTAAAAATTTTTGAAACTTTAACCAATTTGCACTCTACCCCATTATTTTGAAAACGCTGCGAATATGGTTACAGATACAAGAAAAACGTAAGGAAGAAAGTTGTAGAGAATTAAATTTCCTACAAAAAAGTCACCGGGACCATGTTTCTATCTCCAACCATTTAGGCCCCAAAGTCATTCAAAGACGCTCAAGCGACGGATTTGCTTCATTTTGCTGGTGGTCAGGTATTGTAAAGTTGATTTATACCTAAACCGTTGAAGAATATGGTGTCGCGGACTTTTTTGTAGAAAATTTAATTCTCTACAACTTTATTCTTTACATTTTTTTTGTATCTTGAACCATATTCGCAGCGTTCGCAAAAATAAAAGATGGAACGCAAATTGATGATTCTAAGCGATAATTTTTTACGCATCGTCGCATATTTATCAAAACGCTGGGAATACGGTTGAAGATACAAAAAAAGTGTAGGGAACAAGGTTGTAGAGAATTCAATTTCCTATAAAAAAGTCCGCGACACGAAATTTCTATCTTCTACAGTTTAGGTAAAAATTAACGTTCTGATACTTGAGCACCGGTAAAATGAAACAAATCTTTCGCTTCAGCATCTTTGAATGTCTTTAGGGGCTAAACCGTTGATCATCGAGACATGGTCTCGCGGACTTTTTTAAAGAAAATTTAATTCTCTACAAATTTCTTCCCAACAATTTTCTTGTATCTTTAACCGTATTCGCAGCGTCTTGAAAAATATGGGGCGATGCGCAAATTTTAAATTTTCAATAATTTTTTTTTCATGTTTCTCATGAAAATTTTAGTCATCAATTTTTCTCAGTCTGTTAAGAGTGCAAAGCTCAATATTTCTGCATTTTTTTCCAAGTTATTGGTGAATTGGTTGGATTTAAATTAATTTAAAACGATTAGACACCGAGACGGTATAACGCTCGAAGTGCCCTCATTTTTACACCGCCGTACTATTTCTTTGTGTCTCGATTTTTTATCTCATTTCGCCTCCTAAGTTATAGTCCTCCGTAGATTTTGCAAAGGTTTGTAAATCTAGTTTTACGCAAGAAACTTTATTAGCGCTAAGAAAATAAGAAGCTGAAGCACAAAAAAATTAATAGTGACTGAAAAAGTAAGAAACTGAAAAAAATATACAATTGGAAAATGGAAATTCTAATAAATTAAAACATCTATATTTTAAATAAAAAACCAACACACCAAGAGACTGAACAGCTAAAAAACTTTGAAGCGGAAAAACTGAAATACAAAAAAAACTAAAACATTGTGAGATTGAAATTCTGTAGTTGACTGAAAAAGTGAGAAATAAAAAAAATTACTGAACTACAAACTAAGAACATTAACAAAATTGGAACCTAAAACGGTAATAAAACCTTGAAAAACTAATTAAATATGAGGAAACTAAGAAACTAAAATGCTGAAATATTAAGGAACATAAAAATCGGGTGATTAAAAGATTGAATGCTTGTTTTCTTAAACTAAATACTAATAAGAAGATTGAAAAAATATTCTATTTTAAATTAATAAGTTTAAGCACAACTTTAGGATATTTAAAAGAAATCAGGATCCAAGTCGATTTAGGCAAAATTAAAATTTTATTTTTATATGGTTAATAAAACAGATCTATAATCTATTTCCATTTTCCAAAAAGTTCTCAAAAATTACAACTTAAGTGCTTTCATGGTAATTATTTCAGAAATTAAAACAAAAACTATCGAAACCATTGTTGTTTTTCTGTTTCTGTTCAGTTTTGTTCTGTTTTTCGGTAATTCAATCGAAATAATGGAGGATGGAGTAAATTTTATCGATAAAATTCACCATTATTTTAAAAATCCTTAAATGTTACCGTCTTGTATAATGATTAATAAATAATTATTTTTTATTATTTTCTACCAAAAAGATGCAAGTGTGTACCTACTATAAAAACAGAAGACAAAAATTTTAATTAACGTTTATAATTTTTAAAAATGATAAGAAAGATAAAAAGTTTAACAAACTTTATTATTTTGCCCAATTCTAGCCTTAAGATTTTTTTTTGATGCCCAAAGCTTACCTTTTTATTATTTTTTAATTTTGATGGACAAAGTATTCGGTCACCCCCCTGTTAAAAAATCCGAATAGAATCTACTTACTGCTGCTTCAGCAAATAAAAAAATCGCCTGAAGCAGGTTATTCACCATACTGCTCATTCAAATTTCCACCACTTGTGTTTACAATCCCTTGATATTTGCCCACATAAATATGTTTATGTTTCTTTATTACGTATAAAACTCACCCTCCACAGAATAAGAGACTGCACTTGATCGAAAGATATAACAAATACCAATGCACCCACCGTTTCCTTCGTTTTTATTCATCCAAACAATTACTCCAATTGATTTTGCCTTACTGAAGCGTGGGTTGTTAATAACTTTAATAATTATTATTTTGAGTTTAAATATCCCATTCAAGCGTTAACGCTTGTGTTTTTCCTGCTCTGTTATTAAACTCCAACTATTAATAGTTGGAGGCAAACAGACTTCACAATCAATAGAATAATAATTACTTGAGTCAAATAAAAGAAACGTGGTAAACATTTCCATCAATTGCTTGAAAGATAAATAGAGTATGTGGCTTGAATGATGTAAGAACTTTCGTACTGATATGTAAATTTTGTGCAACGAGGCCAAAGGGGATTGATAGTTGAGCTAAGTTGGAAAGCTCCGATAAGTGTTTGCTTTTATTTTTTCGGAGATTTAATATCCGAACGGTTTGTAATATATTGCTTTACTCAAATCAAGTCTTATTTCGTTTCCGAGCCAAAGGAAAAATAATATCATTTTTTTACTAAATTTGAAACTTTGAAGTCAAAGCAGGAGCGCTTCCGCTATTTATTAATAGTCGGGCAAACATCGCAATAACGTGAAACATTTCAATCAGCCAGGGATTTTAAACCGAAAAGTATTTTTTGTGGAAATTGAACGAAAGTATTGTGTTTCTAGTTTGTGTTTTCGTTGGAAAAAATCTTCAGAGTGTTGTGGTGTGTACAGAGGAGAGCCACATCGAACTTACCTCTTTTTAGCTAGCCAGATTTGCAACTGTTGTGCCGCATGAAAACTTTTCGCACGGCTTTTCAGGCGCGCTGGTCATGCGCCCCTTTTTCAGGGGGAGTAATCAGAAGGAGTGACTATAACAACCTACACAAGAACACGCTGAAATAATTCCTCCTCACTTAACCCGGCTAATAAAAATAAGTGCAGCCGAGTAAGTTGCCCTTGGTCATAAACTTCGCAATCGTCAACAAGATTTTTTCCGCAAACACTTTCGCGCCAGCCAGCGAGCGAGCGATTGATTAATTGGATGGTGTTTACCGGAAATCCTCAAATTAATTCAAGTCTATCGCGCGAAAAACGAAAACCGCCCCTTTAAAGCGCTAATTAAATTATTGCCTCATTGCATTTGAGGCGCGTGACGAGCATCCGCCTCTTTGCCGAGAAATAATTCCATAATTTGATCGCTGAAAACAATTTTATCCGCGTGCATTGCGAGCCAAATCCTCAATAAATTGCCCGAATAGAAGAAAATGCCAAAACGGTGTTCATCTCGAGGGATTATCTAAGTGATATTCGATGGGAACATTTTCGCTTGGCATTTTTTGATGAGGCAAAAATTGTACTTGTTTGTAAACTTTTGATTTGGATTGGTGCACGGCTTATTTCTATCATTTGCATTCATATTGCTGTGCGAAAACTTGACTCGAGTATTCTTTTTCAATTTAAAAGGGCTTTGGGCCAAATAACTTTGCATAATATGGGTGGATTCCAATAGTGAAAAAATACCAACGCAAAGCTGGGCCTAATTACTACTGCGTCTTGGGGAAATACCCTAACCAGGTTTTTTCACACTAGAAGTAAATCTGATTTGTTTAAATTGCTAATAAATGACACCATTTTTATTTAGTTGCATAGTTTTCCCAAAAAAATTTGGGAACCGCTGAAATAGAATTATAAAAATTTGCGTTAATGTTAATATTATTGACACAGCAGCAGAGGTAAATTAACTTATTGGTCCATTACGTTATTCTTCTATTCAATTTGTGTTTTGTTATAAAATTTTACGAAAAAAAAAACAAAAACTGTGTTTGGCAGGACCGGGATTCGAACCTCCCACACAAAGGAACATCTTAGCCACAATTTTGAAAAATTCCTAAAACGTCCATGCGCCACCATCTCCTTCTTGTTTAATGAAAAAATTAACTGCTAATAAACTACCATAAGTCACACAGTGGCTCTCAATAGGTGGGTTAATAAAAATTTCTGAAGAAAATACGCACTTTTTGGAAAAATGATATAAGGGTTTTTAACTCGTCTGGTCATGACAAATTCACATTAAAAATTACGAAACTTTCCTAATTTTTAGGGCTTTTCTTAAAACTCAAAATAATTTTGTTGTGTTAAAAATGGAAATATTTGACACACTTTTTATTTTTTCTAAATTCCTAAACTGACTTGTATCCAAATTAAGTTTTAAACATCCTACAGTTGTGTTTAACTCTCCTAATTTTTTAAATAAGATAGTTATTTTATTTTATATTTTTGGATTCTTTGTTTTTAGGCTTCCAGTATTTCATTTTTTTAGTTTATTAATTTTTCCATGGTTTTATTTCATTTTATTGATTTCCTCAATTTTTCAGTTTCACGTTGTTTTTACTATCATATTTTGTTAACGTTTTTACTGTGCAGTTTCATAGTTTTTTAATTATCACTCTTTCAGTCAATTAGATCTACAGAATTTTAATTTTACTTAGTTTTTTGCATTCAAGTTTTTTGACTTTTCCGTCTCTTAATGAATTGTTTTTTTATTCAGAATGTAATGTTTTAATTTATAAGTATTTCTCTTTTCCAGTTCTATAGTTTTTTCAGTTTTTCAGTCTCTTAATTTTTCAGAATTCAGTCTTTTTTGTGAAATAGATTAAAAAAGTGTTTTCGTCAAAAAAAATCAAATTATTTCAAAAACCAAGCAGAATCGACCATTTTATTCGCATCTATGATGAAATCTCGTTCTGTGACAAAGACCGGTCCTGAAACCGGCTTATTGGTGTCCCAGGAATGAGTAAATGACCAATAAAATTATAAAAATCACCTCAAAAATGTATCAAATTTGGTCAAAAATCTTTATTTCTTTTTAGTTATGAACTTGGGCATTTGAATTTAATGAATTGGGTTTTTATTCAAACATTTTAATGATCTTAGAAGAGCAAAAACAAAAAATTGGGTGTTCCTTTTAACTTTTTCAAGTTACTCAACTTTTAGCAAACTTTTTATTTCTATCATGTCTTTTAATCTCATAGTTTTTAAGTTTATTCTTAATATTTCAGCTTTTTAGTTTCCTAATTTCCCATATATTATATTCATTTCTTAAATTTTTTAATGTCTTATAATTTCACTTTTCCAATTTTTTTAATTTATCACTTATCTTCCAGTCACTATTAGATCTACAGAATTATAATCTTACTGTTTTTTTATTTTTTTATATATCAGTTTTTATTTTTTTGCTTTTCTTAATGTAGTTTTTTTTTCAGAATTTCATGTTTCAATTTATTAGTGTTTTCCAAATATTTTTATATTTTTCCTGTAGTAGGATAAACATTTTTTAAACTTTTCTAAACAAAGTTTTTAACTTCCCTATTAATTACTGGTTGATATTTGCAAAATTATTGACGTCTTAATCGGTGAATGGGTTATTTATCGACACTTATTATAACAATTAAACGCCTACAAAATAATCCCATGTTGTTTCACTTCTTATTTTATGTAAATTTGGCATGAAATAAACCGATCGCGCCTCATTTAACTCCCGTGTAATGAATTTCAAAATTACTCCAGATTACAAGTGTAAGTGTTGTGGTCCAGTCTTCTGAAACTGAAATGTCAGAGGTAGGTATTTAATTTTTTCTATTCATTTTTAATTAAATTTTCCTGTTATAACATTGCTAAATACCGATGACTGAAAGTTATTTATTTTTATGAATAGATCGCTTTACTGATTTCGGAAATTAAACGAGGGAATTAATTGTTTATGTTGTTGTTATTTAAAAATCAACTATTGATGAAATAATTTCGTTCATTTTGTCGAAAAAACATGTTTCAAACTCTTGGATAAATTTTAGCATTTCAAACTTGCTCTCCAAGTTTAAAAAATCTGCTCCGTATTGAAGCGCGTTCAAGTAAGTTTGGAACAATAAGTTACGCAATTATCGTGCTTTACAAGAGAACAAATCTACCATCACCTTAATTTCTAATATTTAACTCTTTGTGAAACATTTTCAAACGACCAAATCACATTTCTTGTCGAATTCTCCTTTCTTGTTAAAATGAACGGGAGAATAATTATCTAATGGCAATTTTAAACGTAATTCTAGTTTTTTTTGCAAATTATTTACCGCTTGTGATGGAACAAAGCTTGCATGTTTCAAGGTGCTTTCCTCTAAGTTATAACTTGGCTCTGACAATAAATTTATTAATTATTAATAAGGAAAGAGGATTGGAAAACAATAAACTGGTTGGAGTGAAAAATCTATTTATGTGAAACATTAATTAACACAGAAAATATGTTTTTCGATAACAAATAAATTATCAATGCAATTATGTTTTAATTTACATTTATATTTTGTGGGCAAATAATTTATTATAAATTTAATTTTGTGCCAATAAGCCATTGCTAATCTAATTTTTAGTGCGGTTTGTGAATTTGCAAAATAATTGTTAAATTTTTAATATACCTAATAATTAATAATAATTCTGAAACAAATATGAATTCGCTTTTTGTAAACCGGTCCTGAAACTTTTTTTTAGTTTGAAATAATTTGTCATCAAAATGAATTTTACGATATTATTTCAAACAGTCTTTTAAATAAAGAAAAACACGAAAATTTTAATTAATGAGACAAAAGTTCCATTATTTAAGTGATAAATAATTCAGTGATCAAAATAAAAGTATAGACACACTAAAACAACCGTTTAATTGTTGAGATATTTACTCCGAAGATCTTAACAGGGATAAGGTGCTGTTTGACCTACGTAATATTAATCCTGAGAGTTCTCTTGAACTATTGTTTCAAATCACTTATGTAAATAGATAAACTTGAGTTATTATTCACTCCTACAACATGGTAAAGTTTGTCACTTTAATCTGAATAAGATCGAACAACTATTATTACTTCCACAATGATTTATCCAATTGTGTCAAATATTCGCAAAATGTGAACACATAAAATTAAACGGGTGTTAAAATTTTATTAAGCATCGCGTTTAACAAGGGTTTGAAAATTTTTACATCATCGTAATTTTATATCAAGTTACAAAAAGGGTTAAAGATCAGAGTTCGTGGTTTAAAGCAGCTAAATTCAGCGTTTGCTATTAAATACGTAAGGTTTTTCTCTGTATATGTATTTTTTTTTTAATTTATTAATTTTAATGAAATTAAAAATATGAAGATAATAATCGAAATAATTTTACAATAACGATGATTTTTGAGCAAAAATTTATGTTAGCACCAAATTATGACATTTGAATTTTCACTTAATTAATAATAGTAATTTGTTAATTCACTAATTAAATTATTTTATTTGTTAATTTAAAAAATCACAGGCATCGAGAATAACGTAAAGTATGTAATTGTGCGATTATTAGTAAAAATATACTTTTAGTAGACTAACCCTGTATAAAGTGATGTGATCTCTAAACACTGTTTTTTTAAACACTGACGTAATTGCATGATAAAATTACGAATTTTTGATTTTTTCTTAAATTCACTTAACTTCATGACAAAAGAAATAACAGTGTTTTTTTCAATCCTTTACAAAAAAAATTGCAAGCACCAAATTACGTTTATGGAATTTTTAATTTTTATTTAAATAATTATTTTTTGGGACTAGCGACTCTTAAACATCGCTTGTTCTCAAATAACACACGAAACAACAATTTTACAAGGTATTGTAGAAAAAAAAAATCACAAACATAGAAAAAAATGTATACAACGTGGAATTTTTAACTGGAATAAAATCCATAACTGTGATTAAGGCGATTTTAGTGAAAATTCCCGAAACAGGTCAATTTTTGTTTTTCCTTGCCTACTATTTGGTGCATATGGTTTTTGTTTATCTGCTGTCGGAAATGCACAGCCACCTCTAACTTCTTTTTTTCAAATGTAATGGTATGTCAAGTAACACCTTATATGTAAGCCCTTTTCGTAAGCAATACAAGGCAGTCTTTGTTTTTTAATTTTTTTCAAAGCCTACGTGATAGAAAAAAAAACAAAAACTATATCCACCAAATGATGGGCAAGAAAAAACAAAAAGCGACTTATTTATGAAATTTTTACACTGTATAATTGTACGTTTATTAGTTTTTGAGATGTGTAGTAAAAATATACTTTTAGTAGGCTAACCCTGTAGAAAGTGATGTGATCTTTTTTGTATGATAAAATTACGAATTTTTGATTTTTCTTAAATTTACTCAACTTCATCACAAAAGAAATAACAGTATTTTTTTCAATCCTTTCTAAAAAAAAATTGCAAGCACCAAATTACGTTTATGGAATTTTTAATTTTTACTCAATTAATTATTCTTGGGACTAGCGACACTAACCATCGCTTGTTCTCAGTTAACACAAGAAACAACAATTTTCATTAATTAGATAATTTTAATTATTACAAGGAGTTGTAGAAAAAATTAAAAAAAAAACATAAATATAGGGAAAAATGTAAAGTATACAGCTTGGCATTTTTAACTGGAATAAAATTTATAACGAAACAGGTTTTCCTTGCCTACTATTTGGTGCACATGGTTTTTGTTTATCTGTTGTCAGAAATGCACAGCCACCTCTAACCTTTTTTTCAAATGTCATGTTATGTCAAGTGACCCCTCGTATGAAAGCCCTTTTCGCAAGCAATACAACGCACTATTTGTTTTTTGAATTTTTTCAAAGCCTACGTGACAAAAAAATAAAAACCAATGTTATAAGTTGAACATTATTTAATACAATTGTTCAAAACGGACACCGTTCCTCTCCTGGAAATAACATAACGATAGTAGCATAAATTCCTAACATTTTGCAACATTTCTAGTGAGATTTACCTAATTTTGACTTATAAAAACTGGTTTTAATTTTTTTATTGGGTAGGCTTTGAAAATATTGCGAAAACAAAGAGTGCGTTGTATTCCTTGCATGAGGTGACAATTGACATACCGTAACATTTGAAAAAAAATTGGAGGTGGCTGTGCAGTTTTGACAACAGATGAACAAAACTATATCCACCAAATGATGGGCAAGAAAAAACAAAAAGCGATCTGTTTCTGAAATTTTCACTGTATAATTGTGCGTTTATTAGTTTTTGAGATGTGTAGTAAAAATATACTTTTAGTAATTTCTAAAGACTGTTTTTTTTCTCAAATCAACTAAATTCCATCACAAAAGAAGTAACAGTATTTTTTGAATCCTTGAAGTAAATGAAAGAAGGCGTCAATAGCTGGACCGATCTCCGCAAAGTCCCAGAGCAGCAATAAAGGCAACCCTTCTAATTTAGCAAATTATTACCCAGCTTTACGCCTTATTAAAACAAGCAACTTCAATATTTATTCTCGTGCTTTTTCCAGATAAGGCGTTCATTACGTTTACAAAGCAAGAATCATTTCGTCAAAACTGAGCCAAAGGCAAGGAGAAAGATATTACGGTCTTTTGGTAGCTTTGACGTCCCTTTTAACAACTGTAAATACAAATACCGCGGTTGCAAGGAACGCTTCCCTGAAGATGAGCTCAAAAGGCATGAGCTGGAATGCCACTTTCGTTGGTACAAATGCGAGGGGAAAATATTTGCGGGATGGTCCTGTAACTGGAAAGGCTATCACGAGGACATCATGAACCACTTCAAGAAGGAGCACCGGGAAAGAACCTACATGAAAGTATGCCAGGAATAAACCGACAATTCTTTTCACTTAATTCTCAGGACCAAAACGTTATAGAAATGTCGCTGATCCTGGACCAGGACTCGTACGATTTGCAATTGATTCGAAAGCGAAAGCAGCTTTTCTGGTTCAAACACCGACTTTTGAGTGAGGAGAAGGCGGCGTATTGGTTGTGTCAATACGTAGGGCCGCAGAAAGAAGCACTAACTTACTGTTACGAGCTGGTTGTGAGCAGTAATGAAGTACGGAAATTTGCGGTAACCGAATTGTGTTACACGGATGCTTTAGACGCGAATAAAATTTACGAAGCCGGAAGGTGTGTCGTTATGACGTTCGATCAGATTAAGAGTTTCATGAATGGAGAGGGGAAGGTAACAGTTTATTTCAGGATCAAGAAGAATGTTAAGGCGAAGAATATAAAATATGAACAAATCAATGCTGAAATGTATTTAAAATGAAATAAATAATGTCGTGTTTTGAATTTTAAATCACCCGTTAAGTTTAGTGAGCAAAAAATTTTGACGACCATTAACATTTGAGCAAAAAAATTCAAAATTTTAAATCTCGTGAAAAGTTGGTATAATACAGAAGATGAACCGCTGAATCCAATGGAACCAACCGCATTGCTCTACGACTTTTAGTTTTCGAGTTATGAATTTTTTTAATGAATAAAATTTTTCACCATGACACATGGCTACCCTAAATTTAGGCAAAAAATTTTAAATTTTTAATTCTTGTAAAAAATCGATATAATATGTAAAATGAGCCGTAGAATTCAATCGAACAAACCGCAATGCTCTACGACTTTTAGTTTTTTTTTATGAATTTTTTTAGTGAAAAACTTTGATCGCCTCTGTAGCCGGAACCGTTGCCCGGAGCGGCTCCGGGTTTGGTCGAAAAAATAGATAAAATTAAGCGCTATCAGATGGTTTTTTGTTCGTTGCTCTAAGTCTTACAGTTTCCGAGAAAAACGCAAAAAAAGGTTTCCATTTTCACTTTTTTTCAATTTTCAATCGCCAATTACGGCGAAACTATTAAAGATATCGAGAAACGGAAAAATGGAGGATAACCGGAATAAAAAACTCTACAAAATGGCATAGGACTCAAGGCGATATCTCGCAAAAAATTTTTCAATTTTCAAACGCCGATTACGGCCAAACTAAAAGAGCTAGGAGAAAACGGTTTGTTCCATCGTAAAGAGCACATCAAAACCTATAAGATAGAATAGGTTTCATTTGATTTTGAGACACTTTAAAAATTGACCGATTTTAAGGGGGGGGTGTTAACTTTTTTTTAATTTTTTTTATTTTCTCATTTACGGCTAAACTATTGTAAAAAGTGGAACTGTTTTGATCCATACCTATGCAAAATGATCCGGGGAATCGATTGGCATCAAGAAAATTGCCAAATTCCCAATAGTTTTTTAGTTATGAATTTTTTAAAATTTTACCAATTTTTGCATTTAGCAGCAATTTGCTCGAAAACTATTAGTCGGAGAACAATAATCTTTTTTGAAAAAAATAGATAATTTAAAGAGCTTTTCAACGATAATACACTTCATGGGGTTATCTCTAATAGTTCCGGAGCTATTGCTCGCTAAATGTTCCGGGTACCCAAAATCGACAAAAACTGCGACGAAAATTGAAAAAATCAAACATCAAAAAATCGAACATTTGGACTTTTTGTGGACTTTTAACAACTTTTGTGGGTTGTTAAGACATGTAGAAGTCCATAAAAATTTGCTGGAGTTACTTAAAAAAAAATATTTTTTTCACCTCTTGAAGGTACTCAGGAAGTTTGAGCAAAAAAAATGAAAATTTTAAATTGCGTGAAAAATTAGTATAATAGAGAAAAAAAGCCGCTGAATCCAATGGAACAAACCGCACTGCTCTACGACTTTTAGTTTTCGAGTTATGAATTTTTTTAATGAATAAAATTTTTCACTATGACAAATGGCTACCCTAAATTTAGGCAAAAAATTTTAAATTTTTAATTCTTGTAAAAAATCGATATAATATGTAAAATGAGCCGTAGAATTCAATCGAACAAACCGCAATGCTCTACGACTTTTAGTTTTTTTTTTATGAATTTTTTTAGTGAAAAACTTTGATCGCCTCTGTAGCCGGAACCGTTGCCCGGAGCGGCTCCGGGTTTGGTCGAAAAAATAGATAAAATTAAGCGCTATCAGATGGTTTTTTGTTCGTTGCTCTAAGTCTTACAGTTTCCGAGAAAAACGCAAAAAAAGGTTTCCATTTTCACTTTTTTTCAATTTTCAATCGCCAATTACGGCGAAACTATTAAAGATATCGAGAAACGGAAAAATGGAGGATAACCGGAATAAAAAACTCTACAAAATGGCATAGGACTCAAGGCGATATCTCGCAAAAAATTTTTCAATTTTCAAACGCCGATTACGGCCAAACTAAAAGAGCTAGAAGAAAACGGTTTGTTCCATCGTAAAGAGCAGATCAAAATCTATAAGATAGAATAGGTTTCATTTGATTTTGAGACACTTTAAAAATTGACCGATTTTAAGGGGGGGGTGTTAACTTTTTTTAAATTTTTTTTATTTTCTCATTTACGGCTAAACTATTGTAAAAAGTGGAACTGTTTTGATCCATACCTATGCAAAATGATCCGGGGAATCGATTGGCATCAAGAAAATTGCCAAATTCCCAATAGTTTTTTAGTTATGAATTTTTTAAAATTTTACCAATTTTTGCATTTAGCAGCAATTTGCTCGAAAACTATTAGTCGGAGAACAATAATCTTTTTTGAAAAAAATAGATAATTTAAAGAGCTTTCCAACGATAATACACTTCATAGGGTTATCTCTAATAGTTTCGGAGCTATTGCTCGAGAAATGTTCCGGGTACCCAAAATCGACAAAAACTGCGACGAAAATTGAAAAAATCAAACATCAAAAAATCGAACATTTGGACTTTTTGTAGACTTTTAACAACTTTTGTGGGTTGTTAAGACATGTAGGAGTCCATAAAAATTTCCTAGAGTTAGTTAAAAAAAAATTTTTTTTTCACCTCTTGAAGGTACTCAGGAAATTTGAGCAAAAAAATTGAAAATTTTAAATTGCGTGAAAAATTAGTATAATAGAGAAAAAAAGCCGCTGAATCCAATGGAACAAACCGCACTGCTCTACGACTTTTAGTTTTCGAGTTATGAATTTTTGTAATGAATAAAATTTTTCACTATGACAAATGGCTACCCTAAATTTAGGCAAAAAATTTTAAATTTTTAATTCTTGTAAAAAATCGATATAATATGTAAAATGAGCCGTAGAATTCAATCGAACAAACCGCAATGCTCTACGACTTTTAGTTTTTTTTTTATGAATTTTTTTAGTGAAAAACTTTGATCGCCTCTGTAGCCGGAACCGTTGCCCGGAGCGGCTCCGGGTTTGGTCGAAAAAATAGATAAAATTAAGCGCTATCAGATGGTTTTTTGTTCGTTGCTCTAAGTCTTACAGTTTCCGAGAAAAACGCAAAAAAAGGTTTCCATTTTCACTTTTTTTCAATTTTCAATCGCCAATTACGGCGAAACTATTAAAGATATCGAGAAACGGAAAAATGGAGGATAACCGGAATAAAAAACTCTACAAAATGGCATAGGACTCAAGGCGATATCTCGCAAAAAATTTTTCAATTTTCAAACGCCGATTACGGCCAAACTAAAAGAGCTAGAAGAAAACGGTTTGTTCCATCGTAAAGAGCAGATCAAAATCTATAAGATAGAATAGGTTTCATTTGATTTTGAGACACTTTAAAAATTGACCGATTTTAAGGGGGGGGTGTTAACTTTTTTTTAATTTTTTTTATTTTCTCATTTACGGCTAAACTATTGTAAAAAGTGGAACTGTTTTGATCCATACCTATGCAAAATGATCCGGGGAATCGATTGGCATCAAGAAAATTGCCAAATTCCCAATAGTTTTTTAGTTATGAATTTTTTAAAATTTTACCAATTTTTGCATTTAGCAGCAATTTGCTCGAAAACTATTAGTCGGAGAACAATAATCTTTTTTGAAAAAAATAGATAATTTAAAGAGCTTTCCAACGATAATACACTTCATAGGGTTATCTCTAATAGTTCCGGAGCTATTGCTCGAGAAATGTTCCGGGTACCCAAAATCGACAAAAACTGCGACGAAAATTGAAAAAATCAAACATCAAAAAATCGAACATTTGGACTTTTTGTAGACTTTTAACAACTTTTGTGGGTTGTTAAGACATGTAGGAGTCCATAAAAATTTCCTAGAGTTAGTTAAAAAAAAAAATTTTTTTTTCACCTCTTGAAAGTACTCAGGAAATTTGAGCAAAAAAATTGAAAATTTTAAATTGCGTGAAAAATTAGTATAATAGAGAAAAAAAGCCGCTGAATCCAATGGAACAAACCGCACTGCTCTACGACTTTTAGTTTTCGAGTTATGAATTTTTGTAATGAATAAAATTTTTCACTATGACAAATGGCTACCCTAAATTTAGGCAAAAAATTTTAAATTTTTAATTCTTGTAAAAAATCGATATAATATGTAAAATGAGCCGTAGAATTCAATCGAACAAACCGCAATGCTCTACGACTTTTAGTTTTTTTTTTATGAATTTTTTTAGTGAAAAACTTTGATCGCCTCTGTAGCCGGAACCGTTGCCCGGAGCGGCTCCGGGTTTGGTCGAAAAAATAGATAAAATTAAGCGCTATCAGATGGTTTTTTGTTCGTTGCTCTAAGTCTTACAGTTTCCGAGAAAAACGCAAAAAAAGGTTTCCATTTTCACTTTTTTTCAATTTTCAATCGCCAATTACGGCGAAACTATTAAAGATACCGAGAAACGGAAAAATGGAGGATAACCGGAATAAAAAACTCTACAAAATGGCATAGGACTCAAGGCGATATCTCGCAAAAAATTTTTCAATTTTCAAACGCCGATTACGGCCAAACTAAAAGAGCTAGAAGAAAACGGTTTGTTCCATCGTAAAGAGCAGATCAAAATCTATAAGATAGAATAGGTTTCATTTGATTTTGAGACACTTTAAAAATTGACCGATTTTAAGGGGGGGGTGTTAACTTTTTTTTAATTTTTTTTATTTTCTCATTTACGGCTAAACTATTGTAAAAAGTGGAACTGTTTTGATCCATACCTATGCAAAATGATCCGGGGAATCGATTGGCATCAAGAAAATTGCCAAATTCCCAATAGTTTTTTAGTTATGAATTTTTTAAAATTTTACCAATTTTTGCATTTAGCAGCAATTTGCTCGAAAACTATTAGTCGGAGAACAATAATCTTTTTTGAAAAAAATAGATAATTTAAAGAGCTTTCCAACGATAATACACTTCATAGGGTTATCTCTAATAGTTCCGGAGCTATTGCTCGAGAAATGTTCCGGGTACCCAAAATCGACAAAAACTGCGACGAAAATTGAAAAAATCAAACATCAAAAAATCGAACATTTGGACTTTTTGTAGACTTTTAACAACTTTTGTGGGTTGTTAAGACATGTAGGAGTCCATAAAAATTTCCTAGAGTTAGTTAAAAAAAAAAAATTTTTTTTTCACCTCTTGAAAGTACTCAGGAAATTTGAGCAAAAAAATTGAAAATTTTAAATTGCGTGAAAAATTAGTATAATAGAGAAAAAAAGCCGCTGAATCCAATGGAACAAACCGCACTGCTCTACGACTTTTAGTTTTCGAGTTATGAATTTTTGTAATGAATAAAATTTTTCACTATGACAAATGGCTACCCTAAATTTAGGCAAAAAATTTTAAATTTTTAATTCTTGTAAAAAATCGATATAATATGTAAAATGAGCCGTAGAATTCAATCGAACAAACCGCAATGCTCTACGACTTTTAGTTTTTTTTTTATGAATTTTTTTAGTGAAAAACTTTGATCGCCTCTGTAGCCGGAACCGTTGCCCGGAGCGGCTCCGGGTTTGGTCGAAAAAATAGATAAAATTAAGCGCTATCAGATGGTTTTTTGTTCGTTGCTCTAAGTCTTACAGTTTCCGAGAAAAACGCAAAAAAAGGTTTCCATTTTCACTTTTTTTCAATTTTCAATCGCCAATTACGGCGAAACTATTAAAGATATCGAGAAACGGAAAAATGGAGGATAACCGGAATAAAAAACTCTACAAAATGGCATAGGACTCAAGGCGATATCTCGCAAAAAATTTTTCAATTTTCAAACGCCGATTACGGCCAAACTAAAAGAGCTAGAAGAAAACGGTTTGTTCCATCGTAAAGAGCAGATCAAAATCTATAAGATAGAATAGGTTTCATTTGATTTTGAGACACTTTAAAAATTGACCGATTTTAAGGGGGGGGTGTTAACTTTTTTTTAATTTTTTTTATTTTCTCATTTACGGCTAAACTATTGTAAAAAGTGGAACTGTTTTGATCCATACCTATGCAAAATGATCCGGGGAATCGATTGGCATCAAGAAAATTGCCAAATTCCCAATAGTTTTTTAGTTATGAATTTTTTAAAATTTTACCAATTTTTGCATTTAGCAGCAATTTGCTCGAAAACTATTAGTCGGAGAACAATAATCTTTTTTGAAAAAAATAGATAATTTAAAGAGCTTTCCAACGATAATACACTTCATAGGGTTATCTCTAATAGTTCCGGAGCTATTGCTCGAGAAATGTTCCGGGTACCCAAAATCGACAAAAACTGCGACGAAAATTGAAAAAATCAAACATCAAAAAATCGAACATTTGGACTTTTTGTAGACTTTTAACAACTTTTGTGGGTTGTTAAGACATGTAGGAGTCCATAAAAATTTCCTAGAGTTAGTTAAAAAAAAAAATTTTTTTTTCACCTCTTGAAGGTACTCAGGAAATTTGAGCAAAAAAATTGAAAATTTTAAATTGCGTGAAAAATTAGTATAATAGAGAAAAAAAGCCGCTGAATCCAATGGAACAAACCGCACTGCTCTACGACTTTTAGTTTTCGAGTTATGAATTTTTTTAATGAATAAAATTTTTCACTATGACAAATGGCTACCCTAAATTTAGGCAAAAAATTTTAAATTTTTAATTCTTGTAAAAAATCGATATAATATGTAAAATGAGCCGTAGAATTCAATCGAACAAACCGCAATGCTCTACGACTTTTAGTTTTTTTTTTATGAATTTTTTTAGTGAAAAACTTTGATCGCCTCTGTAGCCGGAACCGTTGCCCGGAGCGGCTCCCGGTTTGGTCGAAAAAATAGATAAAATTAAGCGCTATCAGATGGTTTTTTGTTCGTTGCTCTAAGTCTTACAGTTTCCGAGAAAAACGCAAAAAAAGGTTTCCATTTTCACTTTTTTTCAATTTTCAATCGCCAATTACGGCGAAACTATTAAAGATATCGAGAAACGGAAAAATGGAGGATAACCGGAATAAAAAACTCTACAAAATGGCATAGGACTCAAGGCGATATCTCGCAAAAAATTTTTCAATTTTCAAACGCCGATTACGGCCAAACTAAAAGAGCTAGAAGAAAACGGTTTGTTCCATCGTAAAGAGCAGATCAAAATCTATAAGATAGAATAGGTTTCATTTGATTTTGAGACACTTTAAAAATTGACCGATTTTAAGGGGGGGGTGTTAACTTTTTTTTAATTTTTTTTATTTTCTCATTTACGGCTAAACTATTGTAAAAAGTGGAACTGTTTTGATCCATACCTATGCAAAATGATCCGGGGAATCGATTGGCATCAAGAAAATTGCCAAATTCCCAATAGTTTTTTAGTTATGAATTTTTTAAAATTTTACCAATTTTTGCATTTAGCAGCAATTTGCTCGAAAACTATTAGTCGGAGAACAATAATCTTTTTTGAAAAAAATAGATAATTTAAAGAGCTTTCCAACGATAATACACTTCATAGGGTTATCTCTAATAGTTCCGGAGCTATTGCTCGAGAAATGTTCCGGGTACCCAAAATCGACAAAAACTGCGACGAAAATTGAAAAAATCAAACATCAAAAAATCGAACATTTGGACTTTTTGTAGACTTTTAACAACTTTTGTGGGTTGTTAAGACATGTAGGAGTCCATAAAAATTTCCTAGAGTTAGTTAAAAAAAAAAAATTTTTTTTTCACCTCTTGAAAGTACTCAGGAAATTTGAGCAAAAAAATTGAAAATTTTAAATTGCGTGAAAAATTAGTATAATAGAGAAAAAAAGCCGCTGAATCCAATGGAACAAACCGCACTGCTCTACGACTTTTAGTTTTCGAGTTATGAATTTTTGTAATGAATAAAATTTTTCACTATGACAAATGGCTACCCTAAATTTAGGCAAAAAATTTTAAATTTTTAATTCTTGTAAAAAATCGATATAATATGTAAAATGAGCCGTAGAATTCAATCGAACAAACCGCAATGCTCTACGACTTTTAGTTTTTTTTTTATGAATTTTTTTAGTGAAAAACTTTGATCGCCTCTGTAGCCGGAACCGTTGCCCGGAGCGGCTCCGGGTTTGGTCGAAAAAATAGATAAAATTAAGCGCTATCAGATGGTTTTTTGTTCGTTGCTCTAAGTCTTACAGTTTCCGAGAAAAACGCAAAAAAAGGTTTCCATTTTCACTTTTTTTCAATTTTCAATCGCCAATTACGGCGAAACTATTAAAGATATCGAGAAACGGAAAAATGGAGGATAACCGGAATAAAAAACTCTACAAAATGGCATAGGACTCAAGGCGATATCTCGCAAAAAATTTTTCAATTTTCAAACGCCGATTACGGCCAAACTAAAAGAGCTAGAAGAAAACGGTTTGTTCCATCGTAAAGAGCAGATCAAAATCTATAAGATAGAATAGGTTTCATTTGATTTTGAGACACTTTAAAAATTGACCGATTTTAAGGGGGGGGTGTTAACTTTTTTTAAATTTTTTTTATTTTCTCATTTACGGCTAAACTATTGTAAAAAGTGGAACTGTTTTGATCCATACCTATGCAAAATGATCCGGGGAATCGATTGGCATCAAGAAAATTGCCAAATTCCCAATAGTTTTTTAGTTATGAATTTTTTAAAATTTTACCAATTTTTGCATTTAGCAGCAATTTGCTCGAAAACTATTAGTCGGAGAACAATAATCTTTTTTGAAAAAAATAGATAATTTAAAGAGCTTTCCAACGATAATACACTTCATAGGGTTATCTCTAATAGTTCCGGAGCTATTGCTCGAGAAATGTTCCGGGTACCCAAAATCGACAAAAACTGCGACGAAAATTGAAAAAATCAAACATCAAAAAATCGAACATTTGGACTTTTTGTAGACTTTTAACAACTTTTGTGGGTTGTTAAGACATGTAGGAGTCCATAAAAATTTCCTAGAGTTAGTTAAAAAAAAATTTTTTTTTTCACCTCTTGAAGGTACTCAGGAAATTTGAGCAAAAAAATTGAAAATTTTAAATTGCGTGAAAAATTAGTATAATAGAGAAAAAAAGCCGCTGAATCCAATGGAACAAACCGCACTGCTCTACGACTTTTAGTTTTCGAGTTATGAATTTTTGTAATGAATAAAATTTTTCACTATGACAAATGGCTACCCTAAATTTAGGCAAAAAATTTTAAATTTTTAATTCTTGTAAAAAATCGATATAATATGTAAAATGAGCCGTAGAATTCAATCGAACAAACCGCAATGCTCTACGACTTTTAGTTTTTTTTTTATGAATTTTTTTAGTGAAAAACTTTGATCGCCTCTGTAGCCGGAACCGTTGCCCGGAGCGGCTCCGGGTTTGGTCGAAAAAATAGATAAAATTAAGCGCTATCAGATGGTTTTTTGTTCGTTGCTCTAAGTCTTACAGTTTCCGAGAAAAACGCAAAAAAAGGTTTCCATTTTCACTTTTTTTCAATTTTCAATCGCCAATTACGGCGAAACTATTAAAGATATCGAGAAACGGAAAAATGGAGGATAACCGGAATAAAAAACTCTACAAAATGGCATAGGACTCAAGGCGATATCTCGCAAAAAATTTTTCAATTTTCAAACGCCGATTACGGCCAAACTAAAAGAGCTAGAAGAAAACGGTTTGTTCCATCGTAAAGAGCAGATCAAAATCTATAAGATAGAATAGGTTTCATTTGATTTTGAGACACTTTAAAAATTGACCGATTTTAAGGGGGGGGTGTTAACTTTTTTTTAATTTTTTTTATTTTCTCATTTACGGCTAAACTATTGTAAAAAGTGGAACTGTTTTGATCCATACCCATGCAAAATGATCCGGGGAATCGATTGGCATCAAGAAAATTGCCAAATTCCCAATAGTTTTTTAGTTATGAATTTTTTAAAATTTTACCAATTTTTGCATTTAGCAGCAATTTGCTCGAAAACTATTAGTCGGAGAACAATAATCTTTTTTGAAAAAAATAGATAATTTAAAGAGCTTTCCAACGATAATACACTTCATAGGGTTATCTCTAATAGTTCCGGAGCTATTGCTCGAGAAATGTTCCGGGTACCCAAAATCGACAAAAACTGCGACGAAAATTGAAAAAATCAAACATCAAAAAATCGAACATTTGGACTTTTTGTAGACTTTTAACAACTTTTGTGGGTTGTTAAGACATGTAGGAGTCCATAAAAATTTCCTAGAGTTAGTTAAAAAAAAAAATTTTTTTTTCACCTCTTGAAAGTACTCAGGAAATTTGAGCAAAAAAATTGAAAATTTTAAATTGCGTGAAAAATTAGTATAATAGAGAAAAAAAGCCGCTGAATCCAATGGAACAAACCGCACTGCTCTACGACTTTTAGTTTTCGAGTTATGAATTTTTGTAATGAATAAAATTTTTCACTATGACAAATGGCTACCCTAAATTTAGGCAAAAAATTTTAAATTTTTAATTCTTGTAAAAAATCGATATAATATGTAAAATGAGCCGTAGAATTCAATCGAACAAACCGCAATGCTCTACGACTTTTAGTTTTTTTTTTATGAATTTTTTTAGTGAAAAACTTTGATCGCCTCTGTAGCCGGAACCGTTGCCCGGAGCGGCTCCGGGTTTGGTCGAAAAAATAGATAAAATTAAGCGCTATCAGATGGTTTTTTGTTCGTTGCTCTAAGTCTTACAGTTTCCGAGAAAAACGCAAAAAAAGGTTTCCATTTTCACTTTTTTTCAATTTTCAATCGCCAATTACGGCGAAACTATTAAAGATATCGAGAAACGGAAAAATGGAGGATAACCGGAATAAAAAACTCTACAAAATGGCATAGGACTCAAGGCGATATCTCGCAAAAAATTTTTCAATTTTCAAACGCCGATTACGGCCAAACTAAAAGAGCTAGGAGAAAACGGTTTGTTCCATCGTAAAGAGCAGATCAAAATCTATAAGATAGAATAGGTTTCATTTGATTTTGAGACACTTTAAAAATTGACCGATTTTAAGGGGGGGGGTGTTAACTTTTTTTAAATTTTTTTTATTTTCTCATTTACGGCTAAACTATTGTAAAAAGTGGAACTGTTTTGATCCATACCTATGCAAAATGATCCGGGGAATCGATTGGCATCAAGAAAATTGCCAAATTCCCAATAGTTTTTTAGTTATGAATTTTTTAAAATTTTACCAATTTTTGCATTTAGCAGCAATTTGCTCGAAAACTATTAGTCGGAGAACAATAATCTTTTTTGAAAAAAATAGATAATTTAAAGAGCTTTCCAACGATAATACACTTCATAGGGTTATCTCTAATAGTTCCGGAGCTATTGCTCGAGAAATGTTCCGGGTACCCAAAATCGACAAAAACTGCGACGAAAATTGAAAAAATCAAACATCAAAAAATCGAACATTTGGACTTTTTGTAGACTTTTAACAACTTTTGTGGGTTGTTAAGACATGTAGGAGTCCATAAAAATTTCCTAGAGTTAGTTAAAAAAAAAAATTTTTTTTTCACCTCTTGAAGGTACTCAGGAAATTTGAGCAAAAAAATTGAAAATTTTAAATTGCGTGAAAAATTAGTATAATAGAGAAAAAAAGCCGCTGAATCCAATGGAACAAACCGCACTGCTCTACGACTTTTAGTTTTCGAGTTATGAATTTTTTTAATGAATAAAATTTTTCACTATGACAAATGGCTACCCTAAATTTAGGCAAAAAATTTTAAATTTTTAATTCTTGTAAAAAATCGATATAATATGTAAAATGAGCCGTAGAATTCAATCGAACAAACCGCAATGCTCTACGACTTTTAGTTTTTTTTTTATGAATTTTTTTAGTGAAAAACTTTGATCGCCTCTGTAGCCGGAACCGTTGCCCGGAGCGGCTCCGGGTTTGGTCGAAAAAATAGATAAAATTAAGCGCTATCAGATGGTTTTTTGTTCGTTGCTCTAAGTCTTACAGTTTCCGAGAAAAACGCAAAAAAAGGTTTCCATTTTCACTTTTTTTCAATTTTCAATCGCCAATTACGGCGAAACTATTAAAGATATCGAGAAACGGAAAAATGGAGGATAACCGGAATAAAAAACTCTACAAAATGGCATAGGACTCAAGGCGATATCTCGCAAAAAATTTTTCAATTTTCAAACGCCGATTACGGCCAAACTAAAAGAGTTAGAAGAAAACGGTTTGTTCCATCGTAAAGAGCAGATCAAAATCTATAAGATAGAATAGGTTTCATTTGATTTTGAGACACTTTAAAAATTGACCGATTTTAAGGGGGGGGTGTTAACTTTTTTTAAATTTTTTTTATTTTCTCATTTACGGCTAAACTATTGTAAAAAGTGGAACTGTTTTGATCCATACCTATGCAAAATGATCCGGGGAATCGATTGGCATCAAGAAAATTGCCAAATTCCCAATAGTTTTTTAGTTATGAATTTTTTAAAATTTTACCAATTTTTGCATTTAGCAGCAATTTGCTCGAAAACTATTAGTCGGAGAACAATAATCTTTTTTGAAAAAAATAGATAATTTAAAGAGCTTTCCAACGATAATACACTTCATAGGGTTATCTCTAATAGTTCCGGAGCTATTGCTCGAGAAATGTTCCGGGTACCCAAAATCGACAAAAACTGCGACGAAAATTGAAAAAATCAAACATCAAAAAATCGAACATTTGGACTTTTTGTAGACTTTTAACAACTTTTGTGGGTTGTTAAGACATGTAGGAGTCCATAAAAATTTCCTAGAGTTAGTTAAAAAAAAAAATTTTTTTTTCACCTCTTGAAGGTACTCAGGAAATTTGAGCAAAAAAATTGAAAATTTTAAATTGCGTGAAAAATTAGTATAATAGAGAAAAAAAGCCGCTGAATCCAATGGAACAAACCGCACTGCTCTACGACTTTTAGTTTTCGAGTTATGAATTTTTTTAATGAATAAAATTTTTCACTATGACAAATGGCTACCCTAAATTTAGGCAAAAAATTTTAAATTTTTAATTCTTGTAAAAAATCGATATAATATGTAAAATGAGCCGTAGAATTCAATCGAACAAACCGCAATGCTCTACGACTTTTAGTTTTTTTTTTATGAATTTTTTTAGTGAAAAACTTTGATCGCCTCTGTAGCCGGAACCGTTGCCCGGAGCGGCTCCGGGTTTGGTCGAAAAAATAGATAAAATTAAGCGCTATCAGATGGTTTTTTGTTCGTTGCTCTAAGTCTTACAGTTTCCGAGAAAAACGCAAAAAAAGGTTTCCATTTTCACTTTTTTTCAATTTTCAATCGCCAATTACGGCGAAACTATTAAAGATATCGAGAAACGGAAAAATGGAGGATAACCGGAATAAAAAACTCTACAAAATGGCATAGGACTCAAGGCGATATCTCGCAAAAAATTTTTCAATTTTCAAACGCCGATTACGGCCAAACTAAAAGAGCTAGAAGAAAACGGTTTGTTCCATCGTAAAGAGCAGATCAAAATCTATAAGATAGAATAGGTTTCATTTGATTTTGAGACACTTTAAAAATTGACCGATTTTAAGGGGGGGGTGTTAACTTTTTTTAAATTTTTTTTATTTTCTCATTTACGGCTAAACTATTGTAAAAAGTGGAACTGTTTTGATCCATACCTATGCAAAATGATCCGGGGAATCGATTGGCATCAAGAAAATTGCCAAATTCCCAATAGTTTTTTAGTTATGAATTTTTTAAAATTTTACCAATTTTTGCATTTAGCAGCAATTTGCTCGAAAACTATTAGTCGGAGAACAATAATCTTTTTTGAAAAAAATAGATAATTTAAAGAGCTTTCCAACGATAATACACTTCATAGGGTTATCTCTAATAGTTCCGGAGCTATTGCTCGAGAAATGTTCCGGGTACCCAAAATCGACAAAAACTGCGACGAAAATTGAAAAAATCAAACATCAAAAAATCGAACATTTGGACTTTTTGTAGACTTTTAACAACTTTTGTGGGTTGTTAAGACATGTAGGAGTCCATAAAAATTTCCTAGAGTTAGTTAAAAAAAAATTTTTTTTTTCACCTCTTGAAGGTACTCAGGAAATTTGAGCAAAAAAATTGAAAATTTTAAATTGCGTGAAAAATTAGTATAATAGAGATAAAAAGCCGCTGAATCCAATGGAACAAACCGCACTGCTCTACGACTTTTAGTTTTCGAGTTATGAATTTTTGTAATGAATAAAATTTTTCACTATGACAAATGGCTACCCTAAATTTAGGCAAAAAATTTTAAATTTTTAATTCTTGTAAAAAATCGATATAATATGTAAAATGAGCCGTAGAATTCAATCGAACAAACCGCAATGCTCTACGACTTTTAGTTTTTTTTTTATGAATTTTTTTAGTGAAAAACTTTGATCGCCTTTGTAGCCGGAACCGTTGCCCGGAGCGGCTCCGGGTTTGGTCGAAAAAATAGATAAAATTAAGCGCTATCAGATGGTTTTTTGTTCGTTGCTCTAAGTCTTACAGTTTCCGAGAAAAACGCAAAAAAAGGTTTCCATTTTCACTTTTTTTCAATTTTCAATCGCCAATTACGGCGAAACTATTAAAGATATCGAGAAACGGAAAAATGGAGGATAACCGGAATAAAAAACTCTACAAAATGGCATAGGACTCAAGGCGATATCTCGCAAAAAATTTTTCAATTTTCAAACGCCGATTACGGCCAAACTAAAAGAGCTAGGAGAAAACGGTTTGTTCCATCGTAAAGAGCACATCAAAATCTATAAGATAGAATAGGTTTCATTTGATTTTGAGACACTTTAAAAATTGACCGATTTTAAGGGGGGGGTGTTAACTTTTTTTAAATTTTTTTTATTTTCTCATTTACGGCTAAACTATTGTAAAAAGTGGAACTGTTTTGATCCATACCTATGCAAAATGATCCGGGGAATCGATTGGCATCAAGAAAATTGCCAAATTCCCAATAGTTTTTTAGTTATGAATTTTTTAAAATTTTACCAATTTTTGCATTTAGCAGCAATTTGCTCGAAAACTATTAGTCGGAGAACAATAATCTTTTTTGAAAAAAATAGATAATTTAAAGAGCTTTCCAACGATAATACACTTCATAGGGTTATCTCTAATAGTTCCGGAGCTATTGCTCGAGAAATGTTCCGGGTACCCAAAATCGACAAAAACTGCGACGAAAATTGAAAAAATCAAACATCAAAAAATCGAACATTTGGACTTTTTGTAGACTTTTAACAACTTTTGTGGGTTGTTAAGACATGTAGGAGTCCATAAAAATTTCCTAAAGTTAGTTAAAAAAAAATTTTTTTTTTCACCTCTTGAAGGTACTCAGGAAATTTGAGCAAAAAAATTGAAAATTTTAAATTGCGTGAAAAATTAGTATAATAGAGATAAAAAGCCGCTGAATCCAATGGAACAAACCGCACTGCTCTACGACTTTTAGTTTTCGAGTTATGAATTTTTGTAATGAATAAAATTTTTCACTATGACAAATGGCTACCCTAAATTTAGGCAAAAAATTTTAAATTTTTAATTCTTGTAAAAAATCGATATAATATGTAAAATGAGCCGTAGAATTCAATCGAACAAACCGCAATGCTCTACGACTTTTAGTTTTTTTTTTATGAATTTTTTTAGTGAAAAACTTTGATCGCCTTTGTAGCCGGAACCGTTGCCCGGAGCGGCTCCGGGTTTGGTCGAAAAAATAGATAAAATTAAGCGCTATCAGATGGTTTTTTGTTCGTTGCTCTAAGTCTTACAGTTTCCGAGAAAAACGCAAAAAAAGGTTTCCATTTTCACTTTTTTTCAATTTTCAATCGCCAATTACGGCGAAACTATTAAAGATATCGAGAAACGGAAAAATGGAGGATAACCGGAATAAAAAACTCTACAAAATGGCATAGGACTCAAGGCGATATCTCGCAAAAAATTTTTCAATTTTCAAACGCCGATTGCGGCCAAACTAAAAGAGCTAGGAGAAAATGGTTTGTTCCATCGTAAAGAGCACATCAAAATCTATAAGATAGAATAGGTTTCATTTGATTTTGAGACACTTTAAAAATTGACCGATTTTAAGGGGGGGGTGTTAACTTTTTTTAAATTTTTTTTATTTTCTCATTTACGGCTAAACTATTGTAAAAAGTGGAACTGTTTTGATCCATACCCATGCAAAATGATCCGGGGAATCGATTGGCATCAAGAAAATTGCCAAATTCCCAATAGTTTTTTAGTTATGAATTTTTTAAAATTTTACCAATTTTTGCATTTAGCAGCAATTTGCTCGAAAACTATTAGTCGGAGAACAATAATCTTTTTTGAAAAAAATAGATAATTTAAAGAGCTTTCCAACGATAATACACTTCACGGGGTTATCTCTAATAGTTCCGGAGCTATTGCTCGCTAAATGTTCCGGGTACCCAAAATCGACAAAAACTGCGACGAAAATTGAAAAAATCAAACATCAAAAAATCGAACATTTGGACTTTTTGTGGACTTTTAACAACTTTTGTGGGTTGTTAAGACATGTAGAAGTCCATAAAAATTTGCTGGAGTTAGTTAAAAAAAAAATATTTTTTTCACCTCTTGAAGGTACTCAGGAAGTTTGAGCAAAAAAATTGAAAATTTTAAATTGCGTGAAAAATTAGTATAATAGAGAAAAAAAGCCGCCGAATCCAATGGAACAAACCGCACTGCTCTACGACTTTTAGTTTTCGAGTTATGAATTTTTTTAATGAATAAAATTTTTCACTATGACAAATGGCTACCCTAAATTTAGGCAAAAAATTTTAAATTTTTAATTCTTGTAAAAAATCGATATAATATGTAAAATGAATGTAAAGTCCATAAAAATTTGCTGGAGTGAGTTTAAAAAATTTTTTTTAAATTTTTTTTGAAGGTATTTGCCTTAAAATTCTAAGCAAAAAAATGTTTAAATTTTAAATTACGTGTAAAGCTTATATAACACAGAAAATGGGCCGCTGAATTCACTAGAACAAACTGTTTTGCTTTACGAGTTTTTGTTTCTGAATTATGAATTTTTTTGACCATAATTGGCCAGGTCTTATACGGGGGTGTATAACTGGTTGCATCCCGGATAAATTTATAAAAATTAAAGTATTATTTTAATATCGGATATTTTTGTATTAAACACTATTTAATCTAACTAAATATAAAGTAAAAGATAATTAGAGACAGCGTCATAAATGATAATATTAATAAATAATAATAGCTTCAGTTTCTCAAAGAAACTCTACTCTGATTATGTAATAATAATCCACGTGGTGTTCCACTCACTTCAAAAGATGACAATTCACCCAAGCGATAAATTACACTTGACCGCTTGTTTAATCAAATTATCAACGTAACACTTGTCCGATAAAAAAAACGTCTCAGATAAGTGTACTCAGTAACACAGATAGAGAAATAACAGTACTCAGGTGTTATTGACAATGACTTTTGAACACGAAGACATTCTGAGCGAAATTCCTGACGACCAACTGCCCCAACTTGCAAATTTGTACGAAGAAAAAGCACCATGGGCTCCCTACATGGTGAGTTTCATTCACATGGCAATGAAATGGAAAAAATCGGGGAAATACCGCAACGCTTTGAAGATTTTTTCACCGAATAATTCATGGAAAACGGATGGTACCATCATTGCTAGACTAATTCTAGTGGTAAGGAGCTAGAACATGTTTTGAATAAATAATAATTGTTATAAATTTAAAAAAAACAGAACGTAAATCAGGACATAACAGTGTTCACTTTAGACGACCAGTGCACTAATCTTTACCAAGGACTTACCGAAACTAGTCTCCTGAACTACAACAACATCAGAACCATTTTCTACGGCGTCCATGAACGACACGCTCATGTCATACTGAAATATTTACAGGAAAAAAAAATTAAATTTGTGAATATTCCCTGTTACTTTTACTGCACTTCACCGGAACAAGCAAAGAAATTTACAATAGAGTATGACGATGAAATTCATTGAAATTAATAAAAATTCGGAATTGAAATTTTAGGTGCCCTTCTGATGTCTATTTAAAGAAACTGGAACCATCAGCTGGGCAACAAGTGGACACCATATGGCCCCACAGATTTCTAGGCTCCGATCAATATTTATCAAATTTTATTGAAGCGAATGGAGGATATGGGCTGTTTTTAAAGTCAACGAATGAGATGGTAGCGTGGGTTTTGAAGCATGCTTGGGGCCATTTGGCTATGCTTCAGACCGAAGAAGCACACAAAAGGAAAGGTTATGCCAGTTTGGTCACTAAAGCCTTATCGAAGGAGATAGCAGAGGAGGGGCATTGGCCCCTGGGGACCATTCTCTTGGAGAATAAAAATTCCATCAGTATGTTTGAAAAGTTGGGGTTCAGTAGTATTGGGGTTTGTAATTTTTTTGGAATGGATACGCGTGATAATAAATAGGTTTTGTAATTGGTGGATAATGAATAATAAAGTGATTAAGTAATTACTTTCGACTGAGCTTTGCTTTCTTAATAGACTGAGAAAAACTGAAAAAAAAACTTTAAGAAAAAAATATTTATTTTTAAATTTGCGCTTCGTCACATATTTTTCAAAACACTGCAAATACGGTTAAAGTCAAGTAACAGAAAGCTACGACTTTTAGTTTTTGAATTATAAATTTTTTTAATGAATAAAATTTTCCACTATGACAAATGACGACCCTAAATTTAGGCAAAAAATTTTAAATTTTTAATTCTTGTGAAAAATTGATATAATATGTAAAATGAGCCATAGAATTCAATCGAACAAACCGCAATGCTCTACGACTTTTAGTTTATTTTTATGAATTTTTTTGGTGAAAAACTTTGATCGCCTCTGTAGCCGGAACCGTTGCCCGGAGCGGCCCCGAGTTTGGTCGAAAAAATAGATAAAATTAAGCGCTATCAGATGGTTTTTTGTTCGTTGCTCTAAGTCGTACAGTTTCCGAGAAAAACGCAAAAAAAGTTTCCATTTTCACTTTTTTTTCAATTTTCAAACGCCGATTACGGCCAAACTAAAAGAGCTAGAAGAAAACGGTTTGTTCCATCGTAAAGAGCACATCAAAATCTATAAGATAGAATAGGTTTCATTTGATTTTGAGACACTTTAACAATTGACCGATTTTAAAGGGGGGGTGTTAACTTTTTTTTAATTTTTTTTATTTTCTCAATTACGGCTAAACTATTCTAAAAAGTGGAACTGTTTTGGTCCATACCTATGCAAAATGATCCAGGGAATCGATTGGCATCAAGAAAATTTCCAAATTCCCAATAGTTTTTTAGTTATGAATTTTTTAAAATTTTACCAATTTTTGCATTTAGCAGCAATTTGCTCGAAAACTATTAGTCGGAGAACAATAATCTTTTTTGAAAAAAATAAATAATATAAAGAGCTTTCCAACGATAAAACACTTCATAGGGTTATCTCTAATAGTTCCGGAGCTATTGCTCGAGAAATGTTCCGGGTACCCAAAATCGACAAAAACTGCGACGAAAATTGAAAAAATCAAACATCAAAAAATCGAACATTTGGACTTTTTGTGGACTTTTAACAACTCCAGAGGGTTGTAAAAAAGTCAATAAAACTTCTCTAGAATGAGTTTGAGTTTTTTTCTTAACTTACCTTAACTTTAGTCTGATAATTTACAGGAGTCAATTCAAAAGGTTGGGAGCGAAATGAATAACTACTTGAATGTAATCAACTGGATTTATTTTAACAAAATTTAGATTACAAAAAAATCTGTTCTATCATAGAAAACTGCACCTTACTAAAGTTGGCGCACTCAAAGTAAAATACAATAAAAAATAATTTCCCTTGTCCAGGCAACATGCAAATTTATACCATCCTTGGCTATTTAATCACAACTTTCTACGATTAATTAATGCGTATCACAAAACAACAGCATATTTCATATTTAACTTACAACAACAACAACAATAGCAGTACTCGGGAAAGAAATCCACAACACTAGATCACTTAAAATCGTCAACAACATTTTATTACAATGGAAGGCAGTTTCTTACTTTTGACTAGTATTACATTGAGCGATAAAAATGCATGTTACTTACAGACTCGTTGGAAAATGCACGCACAAGAACCACTACGAAATTAACTAACGAGACGACTATCCTTTTCAATACATCTAAAAATCCTACTAATTTTCCAAAGCTTCTGGTTTTGCTTTCTCTTCCTCATCCGCTTCATTATTCTCTTCGTTCAGTTGTCTTTTCTCGATTTCGGCTTTAAAATTCTCGATATCCTCTTGACTACAACACTTTTCTCAAAACAAACAAAACACAAACTCACTCACTCACCTTATCTGAACGAACAAAATCCCATTAATGACATTCAACATGTCCAAGACCGAACTCATGGAAGGCGGCTGGATTTGTATAGGTGGCAGTGAAGCTCCATTTTTCCCCGTATAGATCTCGTTCATTTTTTTCTGCAACACAACGGCTTGCTGTGTCAGGTGTTTGAGACACTCTGACGATTCTTTGGTCTTTTCGTGATTTTCCCCGAGCTGTTGTTTATAGATGGCGTAAGCTTCCTTTTCATTGGTTAACGCACACCGGAAGTTACCCATGCAACTTTGGGTCCTCGCCACTAGATGATAAGTGACGGCGACTTTAAGAGATTTGGCCCCGTAATATTTGATATTTAAAGCTAAGGCCTTTTCTAAGAAACGCAAAGAAAGTTCGTATTCGCCAACGGCGTGAAGAATTAAACTGATATTGCTCTAGAATTACAAATTTTTTAAAAATGGATTTTTTGTTTGTAACGAACTTTACTTACATCAAGCAAGGCAACTTCTGGATGATTCTCACCGCACACGAGTACGGCAAGATATCTCGCCCTGTATAACAATTTCAGGGCGGTACTAACTTGACTATTAGCGAAGCAATATAAGGCGAGATGTGCCTACAAATAAAATAATACAATGTGTTCGAAAATGGTTGTGCATCAAGTCACCTATAAAATTTGAACGTAATGTGCCGCTTAATTTAAATTGTGAATCCAAAAACAAAAATTACGGAAATATAAAACACAAATTAAAACAAATTCTACACTTGACACAACTTTAAAATAATGAGTAAAAAGCTAATTCAAAAATTTGACAGAAATGACAGTACTCAGAAACCACAAGTCATTTGGATGAAACGGAACATTAAATTTGATTTCCATAGTCGACTTGATGAACAATCATTTTTGAACACAGTGTACTTGTTACAGTCGAACCTCTACACGGTGATTCTGTTAGGGCCTACATTAAAAACTTTTTAACTTATAATATAGTTAGAGCCTTAAGATTTCGTATACGATCTAAATCGACCATTCTGAGTTCAACTTAATTATTTTCAAAATGGCTGAACTTCCGGAACTACGAGCAATTGGTGCCAATTTTGAAATTTTAAATAGTAACCATCTATTTTTATTAATTTTTGAATTCGCCTCTTGAAACTATACCCTAGTTGTTAGTACTTATCTGTCATAGTTTTTGACGTATGTGATTTTTTTATACAAATTTTTATTTGCAGGGGTTCATTTAAATAATAACAGCTCGTGAACTCTTTACAATAAGTGAATAATTCTTTTTGCATTTGATAGCCAAAGGTTTAAAGGGTCTTCTCAAGTTTTTGTCAACTGTCAAATTGCAAAGCTACTATGATTTTTTGAAAATAATGATTAAAAAATGATTATAAATCTGTTTTTTTTAATGGAATTACCCTGTTTTTTCAATGGCAATCAAAAGAACATCAATTGTTATGCAGACTTTTATTAACATCTTGTATATCTATGTCTTACAGTTTTTGAAATAATCGCAAAAAACAGAATTTTGGCTAATTTTTTTTATTTTTAATCAAGTAAACTTTTGAAAAATACGATAAAATTGTGCTATTAATTAAAAGAAATGTCCCATTTGTTCACCATTTTCATTCAAGAAATTCAAAATTCCATGGCACACTGACTGAGTTACTTTACATAATTCACTAAGTTATCATAAACTATAATTAAATATTATTACTTTATTGCTTATTCGATAACAGACAAGCTAAAAACTAAATAAAATATTAAAGTTTGACAATTGTTGACCATTTTGCAAGGTCTACTTGATTAACTATAAAAATTACGAAGTAAAATCCGTTTTTTGTGATTTTTTTCAAAAACTGTAAGAGATAGGTATACAACGTATTGATAAAAGTCACCATAATATCGATATTCTTTTGATTGCCGTAAAGAAAATAGGCTCGTTCCATTTGAAAAAACTGAGTTATAGCAGTTTTTTGAAAACCATTTTGAAAAAAATCATACTAGCCATGGATTTTGACAGAAGACAATTTCGAAAATTCTAGAAAACTCTTCAAACCTTTGGTTATCGAACGCAAAAAAAAATATTCATTTATCGCAAAAAGTTCAAGGGCTGTGATATATTAGATAAACCCTTGCAAATGAAAATTTTAACAAAAAAAATGACATATGTCAAAAACTATGACAGATAAGTACCAACAACTTGAGTACATTTTACTCAGCTTGAGAAAATGAATTCAAATATGCAATAAAATATGCCATTTTGAAAATAATTTAGTTGAACGCAGAATGGTCGATTTGGATCGTATACAAAATTTTAAAGCTCTAGCTCTAATGTAGGCCATACAAGAATCACCCTGTATTATTCACAAACACGCTGACTTACATATTCGGTAATTGTGTAGGGATGGTCGATTCCGTTGACCCTTTCCGACATCAAAACAGCCTTCTGCTGATAGGCCATAGCTTCAGTGTGCTCTCCCATGATATAATTAAGTCGAGCAATCATTCTCAAACATTGTGCAATTTCCGGATGCATCACCCCATACACATTATTCAACAAATTCAAGGCTTCACTAATTAACTCGTACCCATCTTTAAGATACCCTTGTTGTATCTTATTCTGTCCCGTTGTATAGAAATTATAAGCATCAGTTGCTCTCGGATTAATGTGTTTGACGATTGGGAAAATATTCAGAATATCTTCTTCGTAGAAAATAAGTTTATTCTTTGAATCGAAATTATAATCCCTCAATAAAATCTGGATTCCGGTCTTTAGACAAAAACCTCGCAATAATGAGATTTTTTGTAAACAGAATGTTTCGGTGGTTGCATCAATATCGTTGGTAGACAAATCATAATCGAAATAAGATTTCAATTCTTGTTTTAATTGCGACCAAAGCGATTTTGGGGTGAGATTCGCCCATTCGTTATTGTCGTTACAAGCCAACGGATTCAATTTACCTCGACGTTTGTTGCGCTTCCTGTTGTTTTTGCTCTGTAATTGGGGGTTAGATTCGATTAGAAGCGAGTTATTTTCGGTTTAACGCACAATATCGAAAAAAATATTTCGTAGTTTTGTATTTACTGACTTGATAATAGGAGCTACAAGGTAATTTTTTGTCTAGAATTGAAAAATATTTATACTTTGGTAGATAGCCAATTATTTATGAAGACAAAAAATTAAACAATACTGGACTCTAAACACATCAAAACCACCGATTTAATAAATAGTAATTATATTAGTGGAACTGATTTTCCACCATTCTGCAAAACTTTAGATTATGCATCTATTTTTCCTATTTTTTCAGTAAATTTAGTGTTTTTTTTTTGTAAATTTATAGCTTTGTTTATCGTCCACAGTTTGTTTTACAATTTATGTTCTCACTTTGACTCAATTATGCTGCATTTTCCCACTACTCTTGCGTATATTTAGAATAACTTTAAATTACAATAACTTAGTGTTAATAATAATTCTTAAAAAAAACTTATTTCTACTATTAGCTTTATTTCAACTGTATTATGTAAAAGTATATCTCTTAAAATAAAAAAGTTCTCGCATATTGAAAATTTCACTACACCTTACAAGAAAACTGCAATTTTTCTTGACTACTATGTAGTCTAAGTACAGTCGGACAAAATGAAAATGATGCGCCTATAAAAACACGCCTACCGTGCATTTTTGAATCAGGTACTTATTTATTTACAAAATTTGATCAAAAAACGTCTAAAACCCACAAAATAAGTTGATGGAGTTTTCACAAAACAGGTCTTGTTGATTTTTTATGCAAAATCTAAAGATTGCCAATAAGGCAAACGATCGTAGAAGAAATTAATTAATCCTCAATTTTGTTCATTAATTCCAAATGGAATCTTAAACAGAATGAAATTCTAGGCTGCGCCTCCTCACATTATTTTTTCCCTAATAAAAATAGATATTATTATTACTTAATAAAATTTGCAAAGAAATTAAAAAAATATATTTATTTAACGTTTTTATTAAACCGAAAACAAAAAAATCTTTAATCATTTTAAAGGATGATTAACGAAATGTCGAACTTTTTTCAAAACTAGGTTACGCGTTATAGACGCGACATTTTCATTTTGGGTAACTGTACATTCATTTGCAAAAGAAATGAAGTTTTTGGGTTTATCCAGAAGGAAGATAGAACAGAATAGAATAGACTATTCAGGTCAGGTCAAGTCAGGTCATACCAGGCGATCATTTGAGTTTATAATTAGAGTAGGCGGTTTTTTTTTTTTGGTGATTGATAAACTGAGGAAAAAAATGTATTCTAATTGAATATTACCGTTCAAAACAATTATTTACCACTTCAGCTTCATTAGTTATTACAATGGGCATTTTCATCCAAATTAAAAAAACAGATAAAAGCCTATTCTAATTATAAATTAAAATGATCACATGGTACTAACAGAGTATCTTACACACGTCACAAAATTAACTTAGGTTTAGATAAGATAAGTTCTACATAAATGAAATACTACTAAAATCATTCTGAAGATATTCTTCAATCGAATAAAAAGTCTTGTAAATTAAATAGGACATATTTTTTTTTAGGTTTATAAGGACATTATAAAATTTAATCGCATAATAGTTGGTTCAATGTCGGGCTTTTGTTAGCCTTACATTGTTTAGAGAAATATGATTTATTTCGTAGAATAATTATGATTAGAGCCCATAAGAAAAAATTCTTGGAAAAGTATTGAAGACCTATGAAGATGTAAAGACATATTTTTATCCCGTTTTATTATTTTTTTTTTAAGTGGTACACATCATCCTTTATCTCTAAACACATTAACTGATAATTTTTAACATAAAAAAAAACATTTACGTAAAATTTTATGCTGTACAATTTTTATTTACAACTATTTTTCCAATTATATTGAAAAAACACTTTATTTTTTAACCCCTTTCTCGGGAATTGAAAAACCAATTTCCTTAATTCAATATAATTTATTTAAAAAATTCGAGTAATGTTTCAAAAATTATTTTGACTTAGAGGCTTATTTGACTGGACTATAATCTGTCTAAAACGTCTGAACCATATGTTTAAAATTATGTTCAACACTTGAAATAAAAATCACCAAAGTATTAATAGACTCGTGACACTTTAATTATCACCGTTTCCGTTTTGGAATTTTTATTGGCAATTACGTGAACAGTTGCATAATTTGTACCACGTCAAACGACCATGAAAAAGTTGACAAAAATAATCCTACATTACCTCATCAACTCCTTGCAATGGATTGGGAACTTGGCCAGAATATAGGAAACAGTTGAGGAAGTGAGCAATCGCAACAGCCAAATTCATCATTTCAGACCCCTAATAAATCAAACTACATTAATGCGAAACCAAATTTTTTTTGGCTAAATACAAACCTGCAAATAAACGGTAAAGATATGTTTGGCGGCCCTTAGCAGCAATTCCGCAACAGCAATGCTATGCAAATATTCCAACTGTTTTACTTTTGCTAACAAATTTGTGACTTTACCGAGATATCTAATGTTAATTCCGCGATTATGCATCGCCTCGGATAAAGTAAAACCGTCCATTGGGGCCGAAGAATGATCTAAACAATCGCGAATCTAAAAAAAATTGTTGCGTATTTTTTCATTCAAATGAGGAGATGATTTACAAAAGTGGGAATTTGCACGGTGGGCAAAAATTCAGCAGCGTCTTTAACCAACTGTCTTTGCTTCGAAATGGTCGGGTCTAGATTATCACAATGTTTGATACCCGGTGAGTAAACATCTGGATTGAAACGAATATCAAATTCCGTGTCTTTGAGGGAGCCAACAGCCACAGCTGCAGTCTTAACAATGTTTTTGGTACTCTCTTCCACTACAATTCAAATTGAGACAATAACTAAGTGTAAATAAGACACACATACGTTCGATTTTGTTGGTTCCATCAGTTATACTCTCGACAATCTTCTTTGCTTCTTCATCTTCAATTTGTTCCTTCTTGCCGTCATCATTTTCACTCTTTTTGTTTTCCTCGTTTTCAGTCTTATTGTCTTCAATCGCTTGATTGTTATTGATTTTAGCATCGTTTTTACGTATATTCAACTGTTGCAAATGATATGCGGCATACTTGATGAACATCATGTAACGCGAATCGACAAAACTATCGATCAATTCTTGGCGCAAACAACACAATTTGTGTTTGTGTTTAATTGGAAAACCCAACAGTTTCACCTCTTTGCTCAATTCTTCGTCTTCAACTGTTGGAAAAACAAATTAAAAAAAAACGTCCAAAACCAAGTTTTGTGATTATTACGTTGCAAGAAATTAACATCAGGTGGGAAAGTACGTAACAAATCCAAAATATAGTGCCGTCCGTCGTTACCTATAATCCCTTTACATTCAACACTTGAGCACAGTTCAACTGGTTCATCCTTATCGTTAAGTACATGATGAGGTAAGATTTTCAATTGTTGGCCTGCTTTATTCAACAAATCTAGATACTTGGGGTGACTTAGCACAGTTTTCCCGAAATCAATCGACCCATAAACAACACTTTGTTCCTGTTCACGTTCAAGAATCCCCGGAATAATCGACTGTGCTGTAACTCTATACCCCCTATAATCAATAACAACAGTACCCAAAGTATACAGCCCTGGTAAATCAACAGCACTGTAAACACGAACGCCTTGTAAATCGTTTCGCTGAAAAAAACACCAATAAAAAACAAATCAATTAATTAAAAATAAATTACAGGTGCAACAAACGCTGCAGCATCGCCGCCCAACTCTTTGTAATGATCTCGAACGTCAAAACCAAGCGAGAAAAAGATGTTGTTCCAAATGAACATTTGCATTTTGGCTTCTTCGCCTGGATTTATTGCCATTACGTTACCGTCAATAACGGCCATTGCACCACGTGTTGCTGCCGCAACAAAATCGCTATGTACTTTAAAAATTGCACGTTCGCGTAACAAACGTTCAGGGAGGGTTTTACGCGGGAGTTCTCTTGTGGTTTGAAGTTCTTCGTTCCAGTCGCGAGTTTGGCCGGGGATGTGCTCCTCGTAGCCCAGTTTTGAGGAAAAAGCTACAAAAGGATTTTTTTTTAGCCAACTGACTTGATAAAGTGACTTTTTTAAAGCCTGGAATATGTAAAATATTTAGACTGAATCAAAAGTAACGCTCAAAATTCATAAATTTGTTATTTGTCAGTTTAAAAAAAATCTTCTAATAGGTCGATTAAATTTTTTTAAATGCTACATTTTTATGTCATTCGTTTTTGAGTTTTTTGTTTACGTTTAAACGTACACATCTTTATCCTCCTGGTAAGAAAATAAATTTAATAAAACGAAAAAAATATTGCCAATGAAACATATTGGGCTTTATCTTTCTGTTCTTGACTTATTTTATACGCGGCAATTGTTTTTTATAATTTATTTTTCATAATTAATTAAAAACACTTAATTGAGACCTAAATACACAAAAAAAACAAAAACAAAAAGATGAAAAGATAAAGCTCTTTGTTTAATACTTTCAATAACTTTTATGAATTATTTGTTTTATTTTCTTTTTTTTATTTTTTATTTATTTTTTTATTTTTTTTTAATAACCAGAAAAATAAAATGTAGCATTCAAAAAATTTAATCGACCTGTTCAAGGATTTTTTTTGAAAACTGACTAATAACAGAGTTATGAATTTTGTGCATTATTTTACACAAGTCACGAATTTAATTTAGATTTAAATACGCATTATATACACAAAAATCATTCCAATGAAAAGTTTAGGAAATTAAATAGTGTCGGTCTTTTGTTAGCCTTAGGTTTGGAAAAATATAATTTCCTCTTGTACAATAATTATGATCATAACACAGAAGAAAATACTCATTGCTGTGCTTGGAAGAGTGTTTAACACATTCAAAGATAATTATAAACTAGAAAGCGTAAGAATGTTAAAGCCTTGAGATAATTTCTACAGTCGGCTCTAAAGCGTAAACTTACAAATCTTTCTGAATTTTATAAACTATAACAACTAGTATAAATTAATATAACATTATTATTAGTTAGAACATTACATTATTTTTATTTTTTTCGAGCATTGTAACACTTTTTTGCCTAATTTTGCAAAAAAAAACGTTTAAAAATCTGTTTAGATTGACATTAGTACGATATTTCTCGTAGATTTTTCTTGCTTTTGAATGGGAAAATTACTTAATTATTTATCAAAATTACACCTAAATTGATGTGGTCTGTTTAATGATTTTTTTCTAGCTTTGTTAAATGAGAAATCTTTTTTTACTAAATTGCATGAAAATGTCGAATAATCACGTAATTGGTTTAGAATTTATTATTTTTTATAATCTGAACACATTTTTAATGTAAAATTTAGCTCGAACAAACTGAGAATTTATGTATGAAGGACAAAAACTGTTATTTTTGATTTTTTGAAATCACTAAAACACGATGAAAATTATAAATCATTAAAATTATAAACTCTTCGGTTTGTATCTGTCGAAATTTCTTCCAAGTATTCACTCCAATTTGAAGAATTTTAATCATTTATGTTTTTATTTGCACTTTCTGCACTAACTCTAATCCAAAATTAGCACTGCATATTATGCACTCTAGTCTAAATAAAATTTTGAAGGTGTATCAGTATTTTGAATAATAAGTTCTTCCTGAGAAATATTTGAAACATGTTGTAAATTATACAAGGTGAGTCAATAATCGGTTACTTCTGACTGCAACCAAAAATACTAATTGCATTTACCACCTGGACACTTTGATTTTTAAAAGGTTTTTAACCTTTTAAATAATAATAATCCATAATGAAATTTTAGTAAAACTGTCAAGACAAACTTGACACTACTCAGAACAATGTAATCGTGGATTAAATTTTTTTTTTAACAATTACCCATATGGTCAGCTGGAATCAGTATTAATGGTTGCATATTTATACAAATTCTGAAATAACCCACCATTGACTCACCCTGTACAATGAGCGACAAAATTATGGTATAATCATTTCGATAGACCTTTTAACTGTAGAAATGACAATGACAAAATATTAAATTTCACGTAAGAATTTTCCAAAAAATCATGGAAGTACAATAGGTTTCAAACAAAAACTTTTTTGTTTGTGTTTTTTGTGACAAAACAATTAGATATTTGTTCGCTTTAAAAGAAAAATTCGTCTAATAGGCTTTTTTTTCCTCTCACCAACTGTATTCAAGCTTCAGTTTTAAGGTTGTTTTTAATTTGTTTGCAAAATTTTTGCTGTTAAAATCACACATTTATTTGTTACAAAAACAATCAGTTTTATTAGATAAGTACCTTTTCGGACTGGGAAATATTATTATTTTTTTGGGTTTTCTTTTTAAATTTGTTGATCAAATTATTTGAATGACGTATAAAACATGCAAAAGGACTTAAAGCCACTTTAAAGCAACTTGAATTTTTAAATATAGGGGGCCTTACTGTCTTCAGCTCTTATGGCATCTATGGTATGCTCCATCATGGGTGCAGTCCAACTATAAAGTTGATAGGGAGTTGCCACACGTTCAAACGGGTGTCTTTGACTCCTCTTCTTCTGGAGTAGAGCAAAATTACGTTTGAATTGTGGCGAAATTTGGTTAAGAAGCTCAATTAAAGAATGGCACAAATGACTAGGAGTTGCCGGTTTAGGGTTAAATTCTTCAGCTGTAGATCTACAAAATTCCACTTTTAAAATCAAGTCAAAAACAACAATCTAATAAATTACTGATTAATATAAAAACCACGTGAACAGGCCGATATGTAGTAGTGTTTATCCTCCAAAGTGACAACATAAAGATACATCAGATCACCGTGGATCTTCCTATACCCCGGTGGTGGATTCCAAGCCGAAGTGGTCAAAACTTTAACACACTGCGCCACTTTTTGGTCTTTCAATTGTGGCTGAAGGGCCGTCAACGGTCGGTCTTTACTATCCGGCATTATAAAATCAGGAGGAGTACAGTCAACACTTTCGGGACGCATTTTTTTCTTCTCCAAAATATCGCCCTGAGTGACCGTATTAAGGAAACTCAAAGAATTGCACTCAATCCCATTGTAGGCATCGGCCGGATCGAGAGATTTGAGTAAATCTCTCACATGTCTCACGTGAATTCTTGCTTCACGCATGGTGTAAGGTTCTTCCACGACTTTGATAACTGAACCCTCTTTCAAGCCTTCGATGTTTTTCAATTCGGCGAAATTATCAAGCGTATTGCCGTCCAATTGGAGCGAGAAACACGTTCGGTGACACGTGTCTTCACGGTCCATCAACAACTGGTGGATTTCTTGGACGAGCTCCATACTGGAGACTTGGATGTCGAAGGGTTCAGCTCCGGGACTTAGGATTTTGATTGAAAAACCTACATCTTGGATGAAGACGACTTCGTCTTTGTTTTTATTTTCTTCGTCTTTTTTCTCCGATTCTTCGGCGTCTTTGGTTTGTTTTTCTAAAATTTCAAACTTTGAAATTGTTGTGAATCAACACACGTATTTTTTACCTGGACTGACGTCCACGTGGCCGTTTTGTAGTGGTAATTCTCCATTTACGACTGCAAGAGAGATAAAATTGTAACAAGAAATCAAATATTTCTTTTTCATATTAACACTAATCGTGATAATTGAGCAACCATTGGTAATACTGCAATTATTACGGTATTAGATTCGGTAAGTTTCACCTTGAAAAAAGTAGCGTTAAAAACCAAAAATGGATGCGGTTTAATTGCATTGTTTAAATTTCAATAAAACAATTTTAAAGCTCTGTTATTCGGTTAATAGTTCACGTAAGAGATTTTCAATGCCATAACTAAATTACTTGGGTTTTTAGAATAAAGAAATAATTAACTAATTTTTAAATGTTTTAATTCGATTAAACGGTGAACTTTCTAGTCGAATAGAACGTTTTTGCCACAACTATTTCATTTAAGAAAAAACTAGAACCATTAAAAAACTACGAGTTGAATTCAGTTTAAATGTTTCATACTTTTTATACAACCTGTATGTTGCTATAACATACCCATAATTCTTATCCGCCAAATCATTTATATTTATTAATCGTAAGAATAACCATTATTCCATTTTTGTGTTCAATGATAATTTAGGTAAATAGCTTCCTGTATAACCATATAATTTTCCACAATTAAGTAACAATAGGTTTTCTCCATTTTATTGGCTATGTGGCTGTAGAAATAAAAAAACAGTTAATTTTTAAATACCTACTACTTTTTGCATTTCAATTTCATCAAAATATTCACTTATTATCTGACTGCTCATGTTTCCACGTTTAATCTGAGGTTTAAATTTAACCCTCCCTTAACTGAAGATGCTGTCGATTAAAAATAAAAAAATGCACGTTTTTTGTTGTCCCTGTTTTTTAATTAAATATTGGTAATCGAGTCTAAACGGGGAAAAAAATTAAAAAAATAAGTTAAAATTGCATGAAACAATTATCGTAATTTTCTGAGTAACAATATACAGGGTTAGGCAAAAGTATGGTTAAACTATAGTTCATTTTTTTAAATAATCAACTGTCAGTGTCAAAATTCTGATAAAGACCAGACTGTATCACCCTAAAAGTTCATGTCCAACCACTTTTGAAACTGGCTGTATTCTGTATTTGACATTTGGAACAACAGATTTGACATTTTTGAAAATTGAAAAATTTTGAAATGAATTTTCCAGGTAAAAAATTACACCAACCTTAATTAAAAAAAAAACCTATTTATGATAATGCCAACCTGACGGCTCTTAGACGGTTGATTATAAAAAAAATCGACTATATGTATAAGCTGTTTCAAAACTATAGAAACGCCAACGTCGCAGTTTCTCGCAAAATTAGCTGTTATAATTATTTATACACTTCAAAAAAATAACAGCTAATATAGTTTGTACCAAAGAGAAATCTAATCATTAATAACTATTTTACAATTTCTTTAAAAAAGTATTTTGATAAAATGCGACTTTGGCGTTTTTATAGTTTTGAAACAACTAATATCTTGCAAAAAATTAATTAGTACATCAAATACTTTAAAAAAGTAAATTTAAAGAATTTTTTAATTCCTGTTAATTTTCGTGTTATTAATTTTTTTAAGACATCCTAATACGACAATTTTTTTGGCAATAATATTGCTTTTGAAGCAGTGTTTTTTTAAATAAATTATGTATTAAAAATACGTTTTTAAAGCATAATGTTTTACCAAAAAAAAATCGACGTAGAAAGGTGCCAATATTTTTTTTTATTACCTCGAAAATATTTGTTTTTGAAAAATGATCACATGTACTAATTAGTTTTTTTCGTAAGGTAGATAATTTAGGCACAAAATGCCTGGTCCCCTACTTTTGCCCAACTCTGTATAGAAATTTGAAAAAAAATCCGCGTCATTTAAAAATAAAATGAAAAAACTCAATTATTATTTTTTTTATTACAATGGTACGTAATTTTTTTCAAGCCATTTGAAAAAAAACATTTCCATAAAAACACTAAAATCATTAAAGGCCGGTTTATAAAAAGCTTTGTTAAAATTTAATTCGTTGTTAAATGGACGCGAATGGACCAATCAAATTGGTTCACTTTGGTCACGTGATCAATTAATCACGCATTTAATTGCAGATTAACTTAATGACCGACCCTAAGCTAAAATTTGGTTATAAATATTTAAAGCGAGATAAAAACTGGTCAGTGAGGTAATAACGATTTTTTTTAACTAGACATCAACATCCTCTTGTAAAAGGAAGGTAGAAAATGATAGGTATTTTATGATGAAACCGTCGAAAAAATCATGTGTTTAACACTGGAGGAAAGCCTCATTTCTCCCTTAGTTGATGTATAATATTAATAATAATAATAATACAAAAAGCCATTTATCAAATCCTTATTGTAATAGATTTATCGTTAACTCAAACTTCATACAAAAAACGTAAATAATACAATTCCATATCAAAGTCGTTGCTTTTCCACGATATTACATTCTTTAGCTTGTTTACAAAATTCTTATATAGATAACTCAAGCTTCAGAAAATGTCACATGGATCAACTTTTAAGAAGCAGTCACTGATGCATAATAAAACATGAATTTTGTTACCGAGACAAACAAATTTTTAAATTTAAATGTAGTACTTTTACGCCACGAGCCACGAGTTATTTTGGTCTAGTAAAAAATAAGATTTTAAGAGATTGTTTTCAAGTTTAGAAAAATATGTACGTATGAAAAGGTATTTACATTAAATTTACATCTCATAAGAAAATGTTTTGAATTTTAAAACCCCGTCAGCAGTATGGCAAACTTGAACAAAAGTTTTTACAACAAAAAAACTACTATATTTCGGCATTGAAACCTCGTAATGTGTAAAAGCTGATAACGTTTGTTCTCATAACATCAATGAAAAAAGAATGAATAAACCGATAATTTGTTAAGCAGTTTTTTAACTTGTTTTACTGAATGACAATTATTACAGTTCAGTGATAACGGGGAAAGTGCCGGTTAGATTAGGCAACGACCATGTGAGTGAATGAGAAAATTAATGGAAAAAATTCGTATAATTAGATGAGAATAAAGTTGAACGTCCCCTGGCAAACATCCGGCGCTAAAATGCCCGACATTTTCGGTGTTCAAACAAGGATGACAATGCACAATAAGTGAAAAAAGGCCGAAATGATAAGAAGTTCACGCTGCCAATGTACCACTTCTTGCAAATAGCAGACCGGCTTATAGCCGAGCCAAGGTCCAAGTTCATCAATAAATATCCATTCCAAATGGTAAAAATTATCACCCGACTGATTTCCTAACAGGACCCGACCCCCGTGACGCCCCACAGCCCCCCAGGCCCCCCCAAAACCCCATTTTGCGCCAACTGTGATTACGTAACCGTGTCGTAATAACGACCGGCGTCCAAAGCGCTCCCCGTTTTTTTTTTCCAAAAAGCCAACACTGACCTGCAATTTTCGCATCCCCTGGCGTGGTTTTGCCGACTTTGTCGCCGTCGAGGTTATTGTTGGTCTTTGGTTCCGAATTGTTCACTGCTGCACCAAGAGCCATTTTGTACCCACGTTGAATGTTTATCACACAGTCGTTATTGTTTCAATTAGCGAGGAATAGACGCGTTTCTAATTTAAAAAATGTCCAACGATACGATATTTTACAACGACAGGAACATTTTGTTTAGCACGTGCTTCGAAAATAACCCCCCCCTTAAAGCACTAGATCTAGTGCAGGCGCACATCGCTAACGAGCGGAACGCACTAGTATTACGTGGACGCCCTTCAGTATTATTTCAAAACCGTTTTTATCACAACTATTATCACACAAACACTTTGAAGAAATTTTCCAAATTTGACGCTTCACTTGTCAAAATGACGATTTTTTTCGACACGGCAACGTGCAGCCAACTTTTAGGATAAATGGGTCAGAAAAAGAACCTTACGTAAGATAAAATTTATTTGCGAAATGTGTGTTACGATTCAGTATCGAAAAATAACAAAGATAAGGAAGGCTAAAGATATTTTCCCAACGAATTCTTCAAATCAAATTTCATGCAGGCAACCAGTAATACACGCCCACGCCAACTATTGCTTCTGGACGATCATGGAGCGCAACAATGAGCCACACATTATTCTTATTGGAATCATGGTCTGTATAGGTGACTCCAAATACTGGAAAAAGCAAACATCAACTAATTAAAGCACGGCAAAGTGACAATCGAACCTTTTTCAAATTTTTTTGCCCCGGGTCTTTCTGGTACAAGTGTTTGATCGGTTCTTTTGACCGATTTTTATCGACTTTTGACTGTGGAATGGTCATACTGAACAAGGAATTGCTGATTTCGTCAACTGTCGGTGTTTCGGCATTTTCTATTTCACCACCAAGACAATGTAATTGCTGAAAATTAATTCAATAATTATTTGAACATTTAACAACAATTAGTTACCCTTTTTGAATCAATGAAAAATATTGGTGACCTCTGATACCACCTTAATTTTACATCGTTACTGTATTTGCTTGGTACAAACACAGCAGCACTAATGCGACTATAGGTTTTTAGGAGTTTGTCACTTGAAAATACTGGTTCTGGTGAGATTGGTGTAAAAACATAAACTAGAAGCAATTAGATGATATTATACAGGGTGATTTTTTAAAACGGCAGACGCTGTAGAATTTTTATTTAAGCCCAGACTTCAAAAAATAAAAACTTGATTAAATTTTTCTAAATGTCAGTATATTTTGGGCTATATTCAACGTTATATTATTTTCATAATTTGTAAGATATTAATTATTTTACTCTACTTTTACTAAAAATTGTTTAAAAAAAAATTGAAATGGAAAAAACATTAATAAAAGTTAATTAAATCTAGTTGCCTGGTGCCAAAAAATATTGACGTAAAATGATTTAATTACTTAACAGATATATTACAAGTACAGGTTAAGTCTGTTAAAACTATATCTTTTTACTATACAGGCTGTTTCATGCGCCAAAAATACACATTTAATTGTATAATTTTTGGAAACCCATGACAGAAGTTGACAGACGGTTGCTAAGGAAAACAAATTAAATTAAAAATCAAGTTGCTTGGAAAAAATCTGACTGTATTTCTAGGGTTTACTGATTGTCTCTTCGCCATAAGAGAGTTGGTTTGACATTTTTGAATCACCTTTATAGTAAAAATATGCTTTTCGTAGAATTACCTTATTTTTCAATTTTTGAAATCGGGCCATAAAAAAATTCTACACCGCATTATTTTGGAAAAAATAATAATTACTTCTGTTATCTTTTGTAATGACGGCCATATTTGTGGTGACTGTGTCTGCAGTTAAAACAGACACGTGCACAGGTACAGTCCAGATCATAGTCAATGTCAGCAAATTCCAAACGCTTAATCTTCCATTACTGGCAGCTACAATCAAATGACACTGATTGCTATTTCCAAATTCAATCTGATTGATTTCTTCTTTATGCCCAGAGTGGACTAGAGCACATTTTAAATTGCAAGAGTCCGGCTGCCAAGTTGTTACAATATTATTAAAACTGACTGCAAGTAAGGATCCATCAATTGAAAATGAGAGACTTTTGCAATCAAGATCGTGGTAAAAACCAACACAAAGGCAGCGCCAAATTTGACTTTTACCTAAATAAGAAAACAGAAATCAGTTTTTTGGTTTGGGAAAAAAATTACACTTACTATTTACAGTTTCAGTTTCTGACAAATACCAAACTTTGAATTTTTTATCACCACCTACGGTCACAAGTTTGAGTTCGTCCATGTTATCAGTGGGTTGGAAACTGACAGCATTGACGTGGTTCAAGTGAGGGTCTTCGACACAAGTGTTTAATTTATAACTGAAAATTTTTAATTATTTAAAATACAAGGACTAAAAATAGGACGTGGAAGGAGATTCAAAATCATTCAAAACCAAACTAAGAAAGCCAGATTGAACAAAACAAGCCCAAAAAAGTTCAATCATAAATTTAATTTTTTCTTTTTGAGAAGTTATCGCGAGAAAAAATTGATTGACTAAGAAATTTTAAAAAATGGAAAATACTTCTAAACTAATCAACTAATAAAACAACTTGGAAAGTTGGAATAAGAACTTTATTGCAATTTAGAAAATCTTGTGACTTCTGATACTTGTTCAAACAAGCCAAAATAAAGCATATTCTGGATAAATTAAACCACTTTTTTCTAAATAAAGGCTATAAGAAAAAGCGAAAATAACTCACTTCAAATGAACATATTTTGCAGAAATTAAACCACTTTTTTTTCAAAATAAGGGCCACTGTTGAATAAAAAAATGTAACGAAAATAAAAATTAGAAAGTTCTTTTTGTAATCCTCCAAATCAATATTTTTTTAACTTTTAAGTAAAATTTTTAGAAAGCAGTTAATTTTGTATAAAAGTAATAAAATTGAAAATTTGTCACCTCCTAACATTTTAGTCCTCTGTGGTGATACTTACTTTTGAATATTTGGATCAAAGTTCCAAAATTTTAGTCTCAGTTCGGACGAATATTCTGGATCTTTTCGGTTTTCAATAGTTGCCATCCATGAACTGTTTTTACTTATGGCAATTTTCGACACTTTTGTATTCTCAATGTTACAACTTCTCTCATTACTTATTTTATTTTGCCCCACAACATCCACCTAATTGTGATCATAAATCATTAAACAAAGTAAAAATAATTAAATTAAAAACTTACGTTATATAAGAGACTGTTATCACACGGTGAATAAAACTGAATATGTCCAACATTTCCATTCATTACCAGAGCCCTACTTTTCGAATCCACCACAATCCCGCTCTCTAGACTATCCCCAATAACTAAATGTTGAATCAAACTAACATTATCCAAACGAGAATCGACAATTCTAACAGCATTATCGTCCGTAGAAATGGCAACAAAAATATTATTAGGTGAGACAGAAATTTGTGCGATAGTTGACGGTAATCTGGGCAGGAATTTTTTCTCAAAGTGATTATCAAGTTGCCATTTGACCAAAACAGACTCATCTCCGCCACTGTAAAAGCACGTTCCAGTGGCCGAAAATCCAATACACTTAACTGGAAGTGTGTGCCAATGAAAAACAGCTTTTGTTGGTTTTGTGGTCAAAAATTTCTGCCACATTAAAACACGCCCAGTGTTATCACCAGTTAAAATCACTTCGTTTAGTGGATGACAGGCTACACAAGTGAATTGTCTGGGCTTCTCCATACAAAAAGTGTACGTTTTTAACGCGTCTTTAAACGGAACAACATTTAGCGAACTTTTTTGCACCACAGCAAAATATTCGGTAGCGACGTCAACATGGTACAAATGTGGGCCGAGAGTTAAACCACAGGACGTATTTGTGTCCGTCATTAAATCGAAAACACTAAACGAAAAAATATTTTTCTCTTTATGCGAAATGAGTGCCTTGAGTTCGTTTGTCTCAGATGGCACGATGTGAAACGTGACCACGTTTTTTTTTCCCAATTTCTACAAAAAAAAAATTCGAGAATTTGGCAACTGAAATTAGAAACAAACCTTGTTGAGTAATTTGAAATAAGTTACAACTTTCCAAGTAATGACTTCGCCTGATGATGAACATGCGGTTACACATTCGTATGAGTCGAGATAGTGGACTCCAAAACCGACAATTCGGTCTTTGATTCCCTTAAATTGGACAAATTGGGCCCCCGTTTTTGAACTGTAGCCCAAAATTTCATTTTTCCATGCTACGTAAATATTCCTAATAAAATGGAATTTTGTGGTAAAAGTGTGACAAAATGAATGAGAATTTACCCAGAATCGGACGAAAACTTGGGGGGGAGCTCAACAAAGGAGCCCCCTGCCCTAAAATTCACTTGAATGTCCATTATTTTTTCAAGTTTTTTAAAGGTTAGGACAACACATGTCAAAAACTAATCGCAGGACTCGATCACTGACTGATCATAAAATAAGAGATAGATAGAATTGACTCCTTCCTTGTTGGTGGCGCTTGAGAGTCTGCAGCGCCATCAGTAGGTGGTCGCGAGCGTAATGGCGGTAAATTTAAATGACTCCAGCCTTTACTTAGTCATAAAATATCAGGCGTTCATTAAAAAAAAAACTCGCAGCATGCGTTGAATTTTTTACGTATTTCTTAGCTAGTGCCCATGGTACAAATTTGGCATTGTATTGTTGGTTGCCTATTAAACCAGAACCTGACATTTTTTCGTTCTCGCCAGTTTCCACCAAAACGAGCTTGGTTTTTGTGTGATTTTCTGTGGTTGTTGTTTCTGTTTTCCGAACATAAACCGAATATACCGAATAAAAAAAACAGTATTTTTCAATACTAAATTTCGTGTTTTCTTGATTTGTAATCATGGTGTATACCAGTGAACAAAAAGCCTTTTTGTTGGAAAGTTATTTCCGAAATGGAGAGAAAGTGAACGGTGTTTGGAAATATTCAATTCAACCGTGCCTGGAGGAATTTCGAGAAGCTTTTCCTGAGGTTATCGTCTAAGAAGAATTTAAAAACCCTCTTCACTGAAATGTGAGCTTGTCTCGTGGAACTGCGTCCACCTCGCGTACAACAGAACATTTTCATGAAGCTGTGGAAGAACCTCTTTATCCAGAAAAATAGGTGTTTGGGCGGCTATCAGCAAAAGAAGAATTGTCGGTCCAATTTTCTTTCAAGCTTGAGTGTTTTTTCGTAATGTTAGGGCTAAAACTACAGTTTGATGTAGTTTTCAGGAACATTAACTGCAGTACGTTATCGCGAAGAAATTCTTACGCCTTTTATCGAAGAACTTCACGATGAAAAATTACGAGAAGGTTTGTTTCAACAAGATGGTGCAACAACGCATTGCACAGCAGAAACTTCAGACTTTCTGAGAACGTTTTTTGATGACAGAATAATTAGCAGGAATACAACAAATGATTATCCCCCAAGATCATGTGATTTAACGCCTTACGACTTTTATCTTTGGCCACGCATTAAAAATTCAATTTTTGTTACACCAATTCCAACTATTGATGAATTAAGACGACGCATTCAACAGAAAATTGATGAAATTAACGAAAATCCACTTGAACTGAGTAATGTGTTAAACAGTGTTCGAAGGCGTTGTGTTATGTGTGTTGAGCAACAAGGAACACATTTCCAACAGTTTCTATAGTTAATAAATAAATATTTTTACGAAAATGTGTTATTTTTTAATTGTCAAAAAGTAAGGTTATGACATCTTTCAATTTGACAAGTAAGTGCACGAATTAATCACAGACATACAAAACAATTGTTTTTTAATTTCAAAGCACTCTAGAGTTTTTTTTTAAATGAACGCTTGATATTATAATTTTTCGTAATCTTTGCAAATATTTGCAACAACAGTTTTTAGTAACAAATTACTAAAAACTGTCATTGCAAATATGTGCAAAGAGTACAAAAAATGTTTCATAATAAAAAATTGTAATATTGTAAAAATTTATTAATAACAGTTTTTATTTGACATAGGTACATTCATCTTAAAATTATTGTTCTGTAATGCAAATTTACACACAGGTTATTATTTTTCACATCTGATGGCAACTTGCCGGTTTTAGCTCTTGCAAAGCGGTCTTCGGTCATTCGACGCTGTTTAGTTTAATTGAAACACCGACGTGAAAGCCTCGACTTATTGGAGGATTGTTTTGTTGTTATAACTGACTGAGGCTTACTGTTGTACGGTTAAGAAATACGATCTGAAAAATAGAAAAAAAATTATCTACTTAAATTCTCCTATTATTTTCCGAGAAAATTTGCTGCAATTACAAAGTTTTAAATAAAACACGAGCAAAGAATATTAGTTTTAAGGCCTTAAGGAAAACAAAATTGAGTCGAAAATTAAGTTATGATGTCAGGATGGTGCCTTTTTCAACCTTTCAACTGTTTTGCCAAATTCCATAAGAAATGCACCAAATTACTTCAATAATGAAGTAATTCTATCAGTTTCGATTGTTTTAAAGTGTTTTTTAGGTCATTCAGAAACGCAATTTCGTGAATTTCTTTCAAAAATACTCAAAAAATTGGCTCTAAGGTCTCAATACTACTGTTACTCGCTAAATTATAAGTGATTACTTGTGTCGTTGCATCTGGTGGAACATTTATTTTTCAAATGTTGAATCTGTCCACACGTTGAGCAAAAGGTTGAAAATCCAGTTCTCTTAGCAAAATTAATCACTCATTTTGCAACAAATTGCTGCTGTTGTCCTCCGGCACCTTGGATAGCCAACTGGCAATCCAAACTACATTATCCAGGGTTCTTGACGGCCTGTATCTACTGATGGGATGTGGGAAACCAAATATGGGCCTTTTATTGTTGGTACACCCTTGTACCGAACAAACAACAGTGTTATAGTCCCATGCCCACGTTCAATTTTCTAGAGTCAAGTTTTGTTATACGTTAATTTACTTCTATTGGTTTACCTCTCACGAATTCAAAGAGTACTTTATTAGTTGTAAAAACTAAAACCAAAGTAAATGCACTGCTGTATGCATTTTGTTGAATAACAAGGTAAAAAAAACCACATACAAAACCGTTAAAAATGGCGTTCGACCATTTGATACACAGAATAACAGGTTTTACAGAAACGCATCTGTCCTTGTCCGGATAGAGCGAAAGTGTCACTAGCACATCTATTGTTGCCAGCGCGTACTAAGCGTTATCGGCGGGCGATTTGAATTGCCCGTAGTTACTTTTCTTTTAAAGTTTGATTGCATTTTTCGTATTGTTTGTAAATATTCACAACAATAGTTGCTAATAACACTTTCTGATGTTAGACAACTATTGTTGCTGAATATTTACAAAGAATACGAAAAATAAAATATGAGAATAAATAAAGACAATAAACTTGTAATAAAAATTTATTATCACTAGTCAATATACACGATACGATAACTATAAACTAATGATTGATCCATCAAATTATTTATATTCCCACAATAAAAAAGTTCAAAAAAGCACACACACGAAAAAAACCACAAAACAGTACTAATTTCACATAAAACAAAGCCGAGGGCGAACACCAAACAAACCAAGCACAAAATGGCGATTTACACAATGGCAACTGTCACAGGTCCACTGTTAATTTCTGCCGATATTATAGGTAGCTTCGCTAAAATTGACTATACGTGTGTGCGACATCTGCGATAGCAAGCCGAACTACAGTCGATTTTGAATTTGGCGCCTATACTTGGCTTGGTGCATTTAGGTTTCACCACCCTGATTTGATAGTTTTGTTTGACATTTGTGCTGTCGGTATTACAGACTTTGACACCAGAGCCCACAGCCAAAGCATGTTTAGGTAACACAGTAACACAACAGTGCAATTTGTGCTGCCTATTTATTTCTACCGATGCGCTCCCTTGCGGTGGCTGAAAGCTTTATTTTTAATCGACCAATAACGTCGCTTTACATTCATAGCCCTAGAATTACTTCCGAGTCCGTGCGTGCTTTGGTTGCTGTTGCTAATTCTAACTGAGCGTTATTTGGCAAACCAGAAAAACGGAACGAAATAGTTGTGTCAAGCACTTTGTTGTGGTGCTTAATATCGTAATCCTCCGGCTTGAAACCCTGTTTGCGACAAACTTCTTCAATAATCTGAAAAGTAGGTGTTTTTTTTGGGGTTAGTTTTAATGTTTTTTGTACCTGCATTATGGTCGTGTTTGCGGTACATTTGACGGTCTGTCGACGGCCGTTTGGGGCCAAGACTGAAACGGTGCTACACGACATTTTGAACAAGTGATTATTTTTATACAATTCTTAAGCAATGTTGATGATTTTTCATTTTGAAGTGACAGTTAACCTAACAATTTAAACGTCATCTCACCAGTGACAATTCAGTTTTGTTTCATCAAAATTAAAATGTAAAATTATTACTGCGATTTATATTGATGTTTTAGTTTACGCATTATTAAGATAATTGTTTATTTTAACTAACTAATATCTTAAGTATTAGAATATACAACATCTCATAATAGCTATTCTGAAACAATTTCAAAAGCTTTTTATCGTTTACAACAATAATCATAAACAGTACAGAAAATCATCATTTTACTTTAAATTATTTTATTAATTTATTTTACTTGCGCAGAGTCTATGGATCCACAACAACCAAATTCTGATGATGAAGATTTTCTCAATGTATCTGCCGGTAGCAACGTAAGTGAAATTATGCCCCTATAAACCATATTCTATTTGTTATTTCACAAAATAGCCACCGTCTGGAAAACCAGATAAGATGCTCGGCACATCGGACTTTATTAGTCTTCTGGGGACGAGGGATGATTCGTATTACATCGATAAAACCACTCTGTTAGAAGTTTTCCTTAAATGCGGTCGTAGCCGAGTGCTGCTGACAGCTCCACGCCGTTTCGGAAAGACTATAAATCTCTTGATGCTTAAGACTTGTTTTGAGTTGCAAGTACCACCAGAAGAATATAAGATGCTATCAGAAGATGAATTCCAAATAAAGGTAAAGGAGACAGCTAATTACAAGCTGTTTGAAGAGCTTCAGTTGGAAATAACTAAGAATCCAGATTTGATGAACAAACATTTTGGAAAATATCCTACATTACACATTTCATTCAAATGTGACATGCCAATCGCAAGTTTTTCTGATGGAGTTGCATTCTGTTGTGGGATTTTAAGTAAAGCCTTCAAGAAACATAAATATTTAATATCGGAAAAAGCATTAAGTCAATCGGACAAAAATATATATGCCAAATGGTTGAACCCCGCCGACTGGGATGAAAGGAAAGCAATGGATAGAAGGTTGATATCTGACGGTTTGCAAACTTTAGTCTATTATGTCTTTGAGAGCTTTAACAAAAAAGTAGTACTACTTATCGACGAGTACGATTCGGTTATCATGCAAGCAATATTGTTTATAAAGGCAAAAGATGAATTAGCGAAGATCATACAGTTTTATTTAGGTATAATCCAAGCTGCTGTGAAAAATGAGATTGAGCAACATATAGAATATGCATTTATCACCGGAATTTCCCATATTTCCGGAATGGGTCTTTCTGGTTCAAACATAAAGCCATTCAGATTTCTGGAAAATCACTCTTTTGTTCCTTACTATGGCTTGACAGTTATGGAAATTCGGAATTTGTTAAGGAAGACATATCAATTTGATGATCAGCGAATTGCTGAAGCAGAAAAAAAATTCAACGGTTATTCTACAGTTTGTGGAGTAAAGATATACAACATCTGGTCTGTGCTAGAACATGCTAGCAGAACTCAAGAGGAACATTTTATATATGATTGGCAAGACACCGGATATATTGTAGGTCTCGAAAAAGCTTTAAGATTCCCTACAATTATGAAAATAATTCAAACAGAACTACTGTTGTATAAACCTATAGAGATTAAAAAATCTAAAACCTTGGTTTTAGAGGATATCCTGCAGTTGGTAGAGATAATTGGAAATGTTGACCCTCAGAACGTCGAATTTCCACGTTATGACCTTTTTTTCTCATTTCTTGTTGAGCAAGGCTATTTGTCATTTGTAGCTAACAAGTCTGGGCTGCTCGTAATACCCAACGAACAGATTAAAGAGAAAATCGAGGAAAAGATAACAGACTCTAACATTAAAGTATTTAATAGGAATAGTATTCCTACAGAGGACTGCAGAGAATTCTTTCTGAAAATATCTGAGAGGGATTGTGATTATGATGACTTTAAAATATTTCATACGAGTCTTGAAGATGTTTTACAAAACTATGCAGCAAAATGGATTAAAAAGAACGAAGAAAACATCCGTTGTACAATAAAAATTCTGATCAGTACTTTGAAATTTAAAGACAGTGCTGAACTCAATTTTAATTTTACAGAAAATGGGGTAAAACATAGCAGAAGAATCGATGTTGTCATTATTAAAGATAGTTTTTTAATGCTTATCGAAACGAAGTATAAGGAGAGCAGCAAAAAAGCAATGCTTGACATGAGGGACAGGAATTACTTAAAAGTACTTGAAGATAAAGATGTTATCAGGAATACCATAACACGTTTTGTTCTAATGGGGATAAACATGGATGAGAATGGACAAGTGTCAATCAGTTACTTACAGAATAACCACAACTTTGATGCTATGACATTAATTCCTTAGGTATTTACTAGTATTTCATTCTAGGTCTAGTTATGGTATGTCAGATGAGTTTTAGTTTTTTCCGTTGTTTATTCCGGTAATTTTTTCTTTGCTGCTTATGTTGATGAAAAATATATAATTTTGATGCATGGTGTACTTTTTTTATCTATTTAAAATTGCCCTTTTTTCTAAATTACTCGTAAACTTTGAAATTTTTCCAGACGTTATCAATTAATTTTCATCAGGGTGACAATTTTTCTATGAAAAAAAGTGTGGAAAAGGTATGTGAAACAACACGTAAACAAAAATGAGAGATTAAGAGAACACATAGATGTATAACAGTAAAGCGGAGCATAAAACTGACAGAAATAAGAAAATAATGCGGAAAAAGGTAAAAGTACGTAAAGGCGCTAAATTGTAAACATACTTTTTGTTTTGAGAGAAAAAGAGATGAAGGTAAGGGTGAAACATAACTTCAAACTTTAGCGTTGAATCCTTAGATAACTTTTTTCTTAAACGATGATATTTAAGTTATGTCTAAAAATTTTTAGTTAACTGAGTTTGTTTAGGAAAGTCCCGAAAAACATTGTTAATAAAAAAATTTAAAAAAAAATCCGGTATTCCACTATTTTTGACTAGAAAATACACAAATAAACCAAGTATCTATTTTACTATCCACGTTATCTATGAAATGTAATGTTGGTTGCTTCAAAAAATTTTTCAGGCTGATTATTACTCGTGTATTTAAGGATTGTTCTAATTTGTCCAGCAAGGACTATATACGTGGAGGTTTATAACATTTTTGCCTGGAAAAAAGGAAATAAGGATGAGAAATAGGATTCCAACATGTTCTTCGGTGAACATTGAAGGTCTCTCCTAATTTAGTTTTTTTGTCATCATTGTTTTTTTTTTGTTGGTAACCCAATATTTTTGACATTTGAGAGCACAGTTTGGACGCGTTGTTTGTATTCGATTGTAAAATTCTAATTTATTTATCCTTTCTTTGGATCAACATGGACACAGCTATAAAAGAAATTGAAGAAAAAGAAGCTAGTCCTTCTGAATCTGTTGAAACGGAGGAATTGGACATCGAAAGCGAACCTTTCTTTCAGGATATTTACATGCTGACCGAACACGGCGTCCCTCTTCCAGATATCGAAGAAATGCGAAACATTGGCATAAACACAGTCAAGGGCCTCCAAATGACCACAACCGACAAACTTTTGGCTTTGAAAAGCTTTAATCCGAGTAAAGTAAGCAAAATTCAGGAAATTTGCGGAAATATCTCTTTCAGCAATCGCTTCATGACCGCTTTTGAAGTAAGTGAGGCATGCAAGCAAGTTTTTAAAATAAGTACGGGAAGCGCAAATTTGGAGTAATTTCTGATCAAGCACTAAAAAAATGCGGATTTTAAATTTTTAAAAGGATACGGGTCGGTTTACAGAAAATGAAATTATTCAGAATTACATTGTTATTTATTTGGCCATTGAAATGTTCCGTAAATCGGCTAAATTTATACAGAATGATCCACGAGTAATAATGAGCCTGAAAAATTTTTTTAAGCAACCAACATTACATTTCATTGACTAACCCGTATAATTGCAATAATTCACCTAAAACGCAAATACATTCAGTTCAAAAGTCGGCGAATTAGCTCTAGAAAACATTTTCTTCCACTTTTTTCAATTTAATTCTCTAATTTTTCATCAAATTCCATCAAAAGATAGCGGGCGTATAAGTTGATTCTACAATTTTAAAATTGTTTTTACCTTTTTTGTGACTTTCAGCACGTTTTTAACCGAAAATGGACATAATTTCTCCAAAAATCACCAAATCTGTGTATTTTCTAGTCAAAAATAGTGGACGTGCGCAAATCCTACTGGATTTTTATTAACAATGTTTTTCGGGACTTTACTAAACAAACTCAGTTAACTAAAAATTTTTAGAGATAAATTAAATATTTTCATTTAATTTTTTTTATAATTTAAGAAGTAAGTCATCTAAGGATTCAACGCTAAAGTTTAAAGTTATGTTTCACTTTTACGTTCATCTCCTTTTCTCTCAAAAAAAAGGTATTTTCCCTTTATTAGGATGTGCTCTTACGTTTACACTTTGGCGCCTTTACGTACTTTTATCTTTTGCCGCATTATTTTCTTATTTCTGTCAGTTTTATGCTCCGCTTACGTTTATACGTCTATGTGTTCTCTCAATCTCTTATTTTTGTTTACGTGTTGTTTCACTTACCTTTTTTAAACTTTTTTTCATAGAAAAATTGTTACCCTGATCCGGGTTCGAACCCCGACCTCCCCCGTCGTAAGTGGCGCTTATACCACTGAGCCACCAGGGCCCCAAGTACTGACCGGCTTTAGCAGATATTTTAACACAAACTTTTTAAATAAATCAACATTACAAACTATGCAGGTGGTCCACGAGTAATAATGAGCCTGAAAAAATTTTTGAAGCAACCAATATTTCAATATTTTCAGCTCGGTTTTGCAAAATTTCTGCAATAATGTGCTTAAATTAATGCTCACAAAATGCAAAAATTGCTTCAATTTTGAACCAATTCAAGTTTATTTTTCGGTCTTTGTCGGTTAATGTTTGGCAAAAGTTCACTAAAACAATAGAAAAGGAAAATAACTGATTTTTGAAATCATTTTGCATTTTTGAAAAACAAGATAAAACGCAGAATAATTGCGTTTCTGACTAAATAAAGTGCTCAAACCACCAAACCATTTTTTTTACTAAAAATAGTGATACCAACGTGTAAGTTGTGATTAATTTATATTGTTAATTAAATCTTCAGTTTTTGAATACTCATTATAGTTAATAATAACAACTTTTCGTTCCATTTTAAGAAAATCGCGTTCAAGCGCCCAAAAAATTAAAAATTACACCATTTTTGCCAATAATTGGCGAAATAATTGAGTTTCTATGACTTTTGACTAAACAAGGTGTTTAGTTACATCACTCTATTTTATTGTCGATGAAAGGTCGCACTAATGGATCTTCTGCCTTTCCCCTTAAAAAGTAGATAAAACCGTGTAACACATAATGACTCCGTTTAACGAACAAAAATAATCCATTTAAACCGCTGATGTAATTTGTGAGCATTTGGTATAAAATAGCTGAGACAATGTTAATGTTGATATCAGTATTACTACTAAACAAATTAGATTTAGTTACGTCCAAGCAAAATAAAATAGACGCACTATCCAAAAAAACCTTGCTGGAATCCGAAATTGAACATTTTTTTACCGAATATTCAAAAACTGAAGACTTGGATGTAGACATTACAATAATTATCACAACTCACACCGTTGTTATCAACGATCTTGTAAACAGTTTCTTGAACACAAACCAATTTGAATACATTATCACTACTAACTGTACGGAAAACACAACAAAGAATCGCCAAGTTTCGCCAAAAATCTTCATTTTTTTGCAAATTAACGATCTGGTGCTAACCCTAGACCAGATGGAGACTTGCAACTTGTGGTCACCTAAATCCAGGATATTTTTCATTATCGCTGGAACAGTCAACAATTTTAGTGTGATTGAGGAAAGTTTGGAAATAATATGGTCCCGAAAAATCCTAAACTTCGTTCTGGTCTTCGTCAACACCCAAATAAACGTCCTGTCCTACAACGGTTTCGCACAGGAAAAAATCGTCAACTTAACAAATTCCCGGGATTTTTTCCCCAACAAATTGCTTGACATCAACGGACACGTCCTAAAGATCGGAATGTTTAAAGACACGCCAAGAAACACGAAAAATTCCAAAGGGCAGTGGTACGGTCCTGACTACGAGCTCCTTGAAGCCATCACATTTATGATGAATGCAACTTTGCAAATTGTTGAATCGGCGCAAGAGGAACATTTTAACGGGCTTTATGACAACGTTTTGAACGGAATTGTTGATTTTAGTTTCATTCCGTTGTACAAATTCGATACGTTCTCACAAATCGATTTTTCCTATCCAAGGAAATTGGAAAATTTGGTGGTTTTGGTGCCCAAAGCTGGGCAAATACCACAAGAGAGTTATTTATTTTTGATTTTTGACTACAAAATATGGTTGAGTGTTTTAGTGTTTCTTTTTTTGATCAGTTGTGTCTTAAAACAGGCACAATTTGTGGTAAAGAAGCGACAAAATTCGTTCATTTACTGGCTGTTTGAAGCCTGGAAGTGTTTCATAGGAAGTGGAGGAACGACAAGTTTTGGGCGAAAAGAAACGCCAGTTAAATTCATTTTAACGGTTTGGATGTTGGGTTCTATTATTGTGAGTGCGTGCTTTCAATGCTCATTTACTTCATCGTTCACTAAACCGAAATACTTCGATGAAATTAACACTTTGGACGATTTGAGACAAACAGGATTGAGAATTTTTTGTGCCGATTATTACAAAAATTATCTCCTAAAAGTTGAAAGTTACGGTCTTCACACACAGTTAGTTTTCGTGAGTACACGAAAAATGTACGAAATTAGGAAAGGTAAAGACGCTGGGAAAGTTTCGTTTGTTGAGGTTTTTAGCCGTGCTGTTATCTTGGCGAAACTTTACGGTTACCACATTGTTAAAGAACCACTGGCAACGGGGTACACGGTCAATTATTTCCAGAAAAACTCGCCTTACATGGACGAAGTCCATCGGTGTGTTTTACTGGACCAGGAAGTGGGTTTATCGAAAAAAGCTGACCAAAACCTAATTATTCCACCCGACCATGAGGACGCAATCACAAGTGTTAATATAACGTTCTCCCATTTGAAAAGTCTATTTTTGATACTGTTGTGTGGCTACCACGTCAGTTTTGTCGTTTTCCTTTGTGAATTTTGTGTAAAAGCGAAAAATAAATTTTAAATTTGAATTTCCCGCCTTATTGTCACTGCCGCCATTACCGCAAAAAATGACAGGTGTGATTAATCCGATGTGACGTCTTGTAAAAAAAATACCATAATTTACAGTGTGTTTTATCTAAATTAAATGAAACGATTAAAGTACTGATAAGGGATAAAAATCTACACAATGGTGAGTTTACTGTTTTGGTGTTACGTGCGTATCACGAGGAACTTTCACTTGGAAGCAAGTCAAGATCGTTGAACTGTAAATAGTGAAAGAATCGTTACAGTTCTTTTGCAAAAATTGTGATTGTCAGTACCATTTTTAGGTGTACAAATGAATGATGGAAAAATATCCATTGAAAAGGGCCGGTACGGCAGTTCCACAGAACTCACCAAGCTATCAGTCAGTTGATAAGAAGGTAATTATTTTTTATACAAGGATAAGCGAGGGCTTGCTGCTGATAACACTGTTTTGACTAACGAATTATACGTAAAAAACTGCGGAAATATTGCAATTGTTCTAGAAAAATTGCGTTTCATTAACTTAGGTACTTAGGTTATGTTATTAGTCACAAATTATTATTATTCTGCAGTGTTACTGCGTGTTAATGCATAATTAACATATACAGGGTGAGTCTATTAAAAGTATAGTACTACTTTCGGTTCACTTTCATAAAAACCATTGTGGTGGAATTGATTAACCCATTACCATGACAACTCATATAAAAGCCAAGAGTACCCAATTTCCACCACAATAGTTTTTATGAAAGTGAACGAAATGTATATCTCTAAAACTAAAAGTCGCACTGAATTTAGCGTTTTTCAGCTTTTAAATACTTGCGTTTTTCTCTATAACTGTGATTTTTTTACGATTTTTTATGATTAAATTAATTAAGTACTTTAGGTTCATTTTAATAAATATCATTGATATTGCCATGACAACTCATATAAGTTAATGCCAAAAGTAGGCTATTTACACCACAATGGTTTTCATGAAATTGAACAGAAAATAGCTGCAAATATTTTTAATTTCTTGTATCATATGTTGATGATTTTGTCTGTAAACTAAATGTTGTTAGCACTAAAAAATTGTTAAGTAAGTATAAATAACATTCAAATAAACGTAATTAATTGAGATTTTTATTAGTTTTTGAAAAAGATACCTTTAACAGACTCACCCTGTATCCCAAAATACAGTATACCTACTTGATTTTTTTTTTAATAAATGAAACTTTAGTTTTATTTATTATCTGTTATTATTTTTATAGCATAATTATGTTATTTTATTAATCGTATTCATAATTATCTTTAAATACTTTAAATTCGGACAAAAATAAATTCCAAATATATTTTATATGAATATAAATATGGCCAATATTCAACACCAGTGGTTATTTTAATTGAAATTGACTTCTGATTGACCTCCATTATTAAGTATATCTTTATTAGCAAATTATCATTATTTAATTACACTTTATTTAAATGAAAACTGCTATATCAGTTGTTTCTAAATATTAAAGGGAATTACGTGTCAGTGTTTTAAATATTGTTTGCAAAACTGTGAAAAAACTGACCGTGTAGTGAACGCATTTGTATATTATTTAAGAACATATTTTTTTTCTGAAATCGTTGGTATTTTATATTATTTTGAATCGAAAATCGTTCACCAAAACTACAATAGTACATTTTTATTATGAGATCATTTCTGGTGGTTTTTACTGAACAAATTATCAGTAATTTTTGCATTAGATATCCTGCTTTAGTGCATTGGTACTCAAAATAAGTAACCATTTTTGAAATCATCTGAAAAGTTGTAAAAAATGGAAAAAAATTGTCTCTAATGTGACCAAAATAGTTCACCAAGTGTTGGTTGAATAATATTTTAATTTTTTAAAAGAAATTGTTTTAGACAATATGGCAATTTATTAAGGTAATTTTTTATCCACGTCTGTTTATCTTAAAAGAATTTTTATTGCATCTCAAAAACTAATTAACACACTGAAATCAGCGTTTGTATTAAATCCTTATTTTTTTTAAGTTTTCCAGAATTTTTTATAATAAACGTTAATTAATTCAAAACATAATAATTCATTAATTATTTTTATAAATCAGCTACAGTCATCTAAAATGAAAATGACGCGTCCATAACGCGATACCTAGTTTCGGGAGAAGTTCGAAATTTTTTTACTATTCTTTGAAATGATTGGGGATTTTTTTTTTGGAAATGATTTATTTAGGTAAAAAACTCCAAAACGTGTTGAAAAACCTTTCTTTTCGACCTATTTGTCGAATTTTTCACTGATTTTCTAATGCGTGTTTATCAAAAAAAAAAACAAATCACTCGTTTCTTCAATTAAGACAAAAAACGAATGAAATTTATTGCATGAAGTATTAATAGTCTAGTCCTCGAAATCATCTTAGGATCAGCTTGCTATGATCGACCAATACATACGCTTGAAATTTTTGGTCAATGCATTTCAGTATAAAAAAACATCAGAAAAATAAAAAAAATGATCTCTTGATTTTAGTTTTTGTGTTTTTTCAATTCAAAAACGTCTTTAAAAGCATTAAAAAAGTAAGAATAATTCATTTTTCGACCCAATTTTATCATTTTTTTTTGTCTGTTTTTGTCGAAATTTCGCTCAAAAACGAATGAAATCAAGTGAAACACGCAAAGTAACGCCAGTTTCATTTTATTTTTGTGTGTTTTGACTTATTTTATGGTCGCGTCATTTTCATTTTGGGTGACTGTACATTTTTTGGTATGCCATTCTTTAAAAAAAAAAGTTGCAGCGACTTATACGTAATAGGTATTATAGGTAATGTTAATTAATTCTGAAAAAATTCACCAGAAAATGATAGAATCAGGTCACTATCTAATTAAACTTGACAGTGAGAGCATAATCGATATCACTTTTAATCAAGTTCGCAAATTGCATTACCAGCCTTGAAATAAACTAAACCACTAACCACTTTCAAGTAACATAAAAATAAAAATAGGACCAATACACTGCCACATATCAAATTCCAACATTGATAGTGCATCCTTGATAAGCACATGTCAGAGTTTAATAAGTTATTCGTCTTTTCGGTGTTGTAATTTTTCCATCATTCGCATTGGAATGTTCAAGTACAAGGTCAGTGCAAAATTGTCAAACTCGTCCTTGGTAGTAAAGCCCCTTGATAGAGGAGTGTGTGGTAAAAGCTGGACGCGTCCATTCATGAACCGTAATGCAGAATGACCTGATAACATATCGATCTGTAGGCCGCGCATGCTGGCTGTTAGAAAATCATCGGCGTAATTGTCATGTTGTGGTGTGCTTTAATAAATTCTCTTTTCGATGTAGTACAATACGAACAGAGCTGCTTTCGCACGATCGTCGGATAATTTCGATGCACCAGCACATGGTGACGATATGATCGACATTACGACTTCTGGAGGCGGCGGCGAGAGGACGACGAGGTTGGGGGAGGATGAGGATGGCACATCACATTGTGAGTATATGGGAGTAAACAACCTGGTTTGGGGGCGGTTTCCACTATTCACTAATTTCATTGCAAATAATTATAATTAGGAGGCTGTTTATGTATTGGGTTTTTTCTCTAAAGTTTGTTTACTGTGTTTATATTAATTAATTGTTTTCATTAATTAGAGTTTCCATCAAGAATACTTTACATTCAAACATAATACATTTGAAGCTTTTTATTACAAATAGCTAATGCATCGTGTACGAGAGTATGCTGTTTTTTTTTTTTTTTGGCGTCAGGTCAGGTCAGGTAATTCTCAATGTTTTGCCAAAAAAATTAATTTTTTTTTGTGTGTGTTGCAATTTTTATCGTTGCATGTCTTTAATTTGTTTGACCAGCAATACCTGTTCTGTAAGTCATCTTTTTAAGCGTCACTTTTTAGTTAGGTGCAAGTTTCCATGGTTACCCTGGAATAATATTTTACTTACAGTTCGTAGGCTGTAAGTAAATATTACATACCAACGTATGCCACTTGAAATACCTTCAGAACAGTATTGAAGCGTTGATTTTGCAACAAATGTTGATTGAAAGTGATGTTTTTTTGTTTTGTATCTCTAACACGAAACAAACGCCACACAAATTTTTAATTTGTTTAAATATATATTTAAACTATGTATATATAATGTATAAAAATAACGTTTATTTCATAATCTACATAACACTGGTCTGCAATGAAATCTTTCTTTAAATAAAATTACCTAGTAGAATATGAAAATTTCTGTTTTCAGTCTTTTAGATAGATTTTTTGAATTTCTCAAAATTATCGTTTTGTGTTTTTTTTATTGCATTTACGAAAATTTACATCGTGTCTGCACGTACATCAGTTGATGGGAAGATAAAACTGCTGAGAACTACTAGGAAATTATTTGAGTATTTCCTTCTTATAAAGGTTTTATATTTTTTTTACTCTCACTTGAATTTCTTTACCGAAAATTTTAGCGTAGTGTCGATGAAATATTATACATAACTTATATAAAGATCATCAGAAGCAATGATGGGTACTTTTTTTTTGTTAAGACTTTTATGGAAAATATGAAAATAAAAAAACTATAAAGAAAAATACTAAATATGCAACTCCTAGTTACATTTTTTAACGATTTTTGGTTGGAACGAATTAGTTTTAACTAAATTAACGATTTTGTATAAGAATCTATTACAAAAAAAGTTTATGTGATACATAATTTTTGTTATTAGATTCACAAGCATTAAATTTATAATAATCATGCATAATAATAATAAAAAGGAGGAAAAAAATTTCACATTAATTCCTTAAGATAGATTCATAAAAATAACAATAAAGAAGATTGTTAAAAAATTTTAATAATTTATTTTTTATTTTTGAAAGTTATTTGTATTTATAAACGGTCTGTCTGTCTATCGGAGACGTTGAAATGGCTTAAGAAACAAAAGAAAAGATTTTGTATTTTTTAATGATAACATGAAATTAAAGTTGTTTTAAAATAATTATTTATAAATTATGTATAATCTCGAGGTTTATTAAAGCCTATGGGTTTTTTAAGAACAAATCTTATTATAAGTTGTCTAGAATCTATTTTTAAGGATGAAGAATAGTTTTCTGCAAACTTGAAATAGGAGATAAAAATATTGTGACCGTAAGCTTTGTAATTGACGAAACCTGTTTATTTGTAATTTATAATAAGAATTTAAACAGTATAACTACTTCTTAATAAATTTGAAAATGCTGTTTGTTGTTATTATCACACGGAGTGACGAACAACATTACTTTTTTATTATATTTTGTTTTCCTTCATGTATCAGTGATAATTTGGTACCACATACACGTAGTTTTTTATATTTAAAATTGAATTAACCAGCCTGGACTTTACATAAATAAATGACACTTGATTATTGTACATAATCTATTAAGGTTGCGATAAAAAAGCAATAAATATGAATATTTTAATTAAAATGCTTCTTCAAGATTTTTATTAGTAGCTATCCTAACTTGACGTTTCATAAATTTTATTAAAAGCTAGTCAGTAAGTACATTTGGGAGATTTTCGCCCCATTAGTTATAAAATATTTCAATCTTTTATTCATGTAAGATAATTGATTTCGTACAAGGTCACACTGTAGATTAATTCAAGCGACGTTATTCGACCATAATGTCGAAAAATTTAACACTTTTAATGAAATACCACACAATACGAATTTATGATTTGAGTCATCGGCTACATTACTAATGCTCTCTTCGATCAAACAAACAGTTATTTGTTTGTTATTATAATTTATTAATTGATTTACATAACCTAATCGAATTCCAGATTCGGTCTCGTTCGGTGGAATGCAAGGAGGTACGTTTTGTAACAAAATAATGATTTTTTTTAGTGTTTTTTTTTTATAGAAACGGTCGATATTCCGGGCATTGGCCAATATGACGATTTCCACACGATCGATTGGCAAAGGGATATCGCCAGAGATCGCATGCGACATCGACATCTCGTCAAGAAAAAACAAGACTCTATTTGGAACCTAATTGAGGGGGCACATGACGCCTGGTCAGGCTGGCTGTGTGTCCTTTTAGTAGGTCTCTGTACTGGTATGGTGGCTGGAGGGATTGATATTGGAGCTAGTTGGATGACAGATCTTAAATTTGGTATTTGTCCTCAAGCGTTTTGGTTGAACAGAGAGCAGTGTTGTTGGTCGTCGAATGAGACGAGTTTTGATTCGGGGAATTGCTCACAGGTTTGCCAACGTTTACAAATTATTGTGGGTTATGATACGAAACGACATACAAGGAGCAACGATTTCAAAGAATGTATTTATTCGAATAATAAACAGAAAAATAAATTGATAAATGAAGAAATGAACGAAATGAAATTGAAAAATAAAAAATTGAAAACTGTTTAGCTCAGGTTATTAGGGTATGAAACTCAGAAAAGCTTGGATAAAGTAAAGGAATAATTTTTTTTCGACCAAATATTGTCTTTTTCCAGTTTATTTTTGACGAAATTTTGCTCAAAAATGAACGAAATTGGGTGACTTAAGTTGGTAAACTAACATCTTTTTTTTATTTTTTTGACCAAATAAAAGAGTTTTGGGTTAAAAATCAAACTATTTTGAGTGAAATAAGATAATTGTGATTAAATTTCGTGATTTTTTATCCACTTTTAGCGAAATTATTCGAGAAAAAAAAACAATAATTCTTGCTTTTGGTTTGAATAAATATTTTCGAAATATTTTTGTTTCTAAATAAAAATTGTGCTAAATAACTAAAAAATTTTGACATGATTTGGTGATTTTTTGATTTGTTTTATCGCTGAACTTACTTTTTAATTTATTTTATGATTCTTTAAGTGAGTTTTGACAAGTTCTTGCATAATAAACTAGTCAAGAGCTAAAAAAGTTCACATAAATTTTGATTTAATTCTATGATTTTTCTTCAGTTTTATGTAAAAAACATAGTTTTTTCTTCAACAATGTTTGAGAGATAAAACATTGTATTTACCACTCGAAAAGTAAAACAAAAATTACAATTTATTTCAACCTAGCTTTTTTTATTCTCCTGTTTGATCTTTATAGAATTTTGCGAAACATTTTTGCATTTGGTTGAAAAACTTAAAAAAAAGGCAAAAATTGAAAATTTTAGTTGACAAATGCAAAGCTTAACTTTTGTGTATTTTTTCCGAATAATTAGTGAATTGGTTGAACTTTAATTAATTGGCCGGACTATTTTTTGCACGATTTTGTATCTCGTTTCGTCTCCTGATCTCTAATCAAAGTTTAAACCAACGAATCCTTGTAGTGGCTGACGTGGCCTGAAGTCCTGGGCCAGTCAAGAGATGGAGCCGGTGCTTACATCATTTCCTATCTCTTTTACATAGTTTTGGCGTTACTTTTTGCCGCATTATCGGCCTCTTTAGTGAGAATGTTTGCACCATATGCTTGCGGGTCTGGTATACCAGAGGTGCGTTTAAAATTATTATTTTTTTATTATTATTATTATCAGTAAAATTGTTTTAGATCAAGACCATACTGAGCGGTTTTATAATACGGGGTTATTTGGGCAAATGGACTTTAGTCATCAAATGTGTGGGCTTGATTTTATCGGTTTCGGCCGGTTTGAGTCTCGGGAAAGAAGGACCAATGGTTCATATAGCCTGCGCCATAGGTAAATAAAATTTTAATAATAAAACGTTCGATTTGTGTGATCAATACACGGACATGTAACAAAACGTGTTTTTGTTTTCGTGGTATTGAGAAAAGTATAGCATTAAAAAAATTGTAGGTAATATTTTATCATATCTCTTTCCCAAGTACGGGAGGAATGAAGCAAAGAAAAGGGAGATTTTGTCGGCTTCGGCAGCTGCAGGAGTTTCGGTGGCTTTCGGAGCGCCCATTGGAGGAGTCCTCTTTAGTCTTGAAGAGGTGAATAACATTTACTCATTTCTTCCTTCTGGATAAAGCTAGAAACTTAATTGTTTTTGCAAAAAATTTCTCATTGAATTTCGATTCTAACGAATGGACACAAGCAAGAGTTTTAATAAAAGAAAACAGAGAAAATTGCAGTTTTCTTGTAACATCTAATCTTTTTTTATTTTAAAGATAGACCTCACATAATCGTGATAAAATTAAGTTAATAGCTCAAATAAGTTGTAACACACCCCAACTAAAAAACTTACTGATAACATAATTGCAGAAAGTCAGTTACTATTGTAATTATTAATAGATCCTTGATTTTGATTCGTTAACAGTCTGGTATTGTTGCTTATTTAAAGTTGAAATTTTTTTCTTCATAAATAATTGACTAAACACGCGTTAAAAGAGCCAAATTTTTTTCAGTCTCTTATTTTCATTCTCTTTCGATATTCTAAATAATTGACAGGCTCACAAAGCACTTTCGTCCCTGATTTTCTTTTGTTGGACGTAATTATTGTGTTAAGTGTTTCCTTTTCTGTCATATTCGGTGTTTGGCTGTTTTCTCTTCAATACATCAATTATTTGTGACTTTGATTTGACAAACTTCCGGCCAAGAATTAAATCAGCATTGACCTCTTGCATAACAATATTCAACGACACACCTTAATACTTATTTTTTCTGTTAAGGTCAGCTATTATTTCCCGCTGAAAACACTTTGGAGATCGTTCTTCTGCGCCCTAATCGCCGCCTTTATCTTAAGGTCGATCAATCCTTTTGGAAACGAACATTCGGTACTGTTCTACGTTGAATACAACAAACCATGGATATTTTTCGAATTGATTCCTTTCATCGGCTTGGGAATTATCGGAGTAAGTGATCCCAGATCGTGTTTTATTTTTATTTATCGTGATTTGTGATCAAGGGTATCATCGCAACGATATTCATCAAGGCCAACTTGTACTGGTGCCGGTACCGGAAGTACTCCAAACTCGGTCAATATCCTGTGACTGAGGTGCTAGTCGTGACCGTAATGACGGCCATCATCGCCTACCCCAACCCCTACACTCGCATGAACACGAGCCAATTGATTTATCTTCTGTTCAGCCAGTGCGGCATCTCCAACTCGGATAATCTCTGGTAAGTGTGAAAAAAATTGGATTTTTTTTTTTATCAAAAATCTTTTCAGCGATTACAATCGCAACTTCACCGATGTCAACTCAGCCATCGAAATCGCGGCAGCCGGCCCTGGCGTCTACAAAGCCATCTGGCTCCTAATCCTCGCCCTAATCCTCAAACTAATCATGACGATCTTCACCTTCGGCATGAAAGTCCCCTGCGGTTTATTCATCCCGAGTCTTTGTTTGGGAGCGATCGTGGGCCGAATAGTGGGCATTGGAATGGAACAACTCGCCTACAACTACCCCAAAAATTGGCTATTCAGTGGGGAATGTTCAACGGGCGATGATTGCATTACACCAGGTCTATATGCAATGGTAGGAGCGGCTGCAGTGTTGGGAGGTGTCACCAGAATGACCGTTTCGCTGGTGGTGATCATGTTTGAGCTGACAGGAGGTGTGCGATATATTGTGCCCTTAATGGCAGCCGCTATGGCCAGTAAATGGGTGGGTGATGCCTTGGGTAGGCAAGGTATTTACGATGCGCATATTGCCCTGAATGGGTACCCGTTTTTGGACTCGAAAGATGAGTTTCAACACACGTCGCTGGCGGCGGATGTTATGCAACCGAAGTAAGTAAAGTTTGATGTACTCGCTACATTCGGTCGTGTCTCAAAATTATTTTTTTAATAATATCAGAGCCGGATTTTTCCTGAAATAATTAAATCATAATTTAAAAACTGGTCGGCAAAAAATTCGACCAAAAACGATTTCCAGGTCTCAAAAGCGACTATTTAAGTACCACTTGAGATAAACACTTGATTTTGGACATTTACTTGCTTAAAAATGACAAAACTCGCTACCAAATACCTCAACTCGCTTTAGATTATTGGAAAAATTCTGTTGAAATAAGTTGATTTTGAACGATTTTTTTTTCCCAAAGAAATAAGGCAAATCTCGTTGTAGAAAATATGAAATCGCCTTATTTTGGCCCTAAAAATTAATAAAATCTGTGTTTTTTATGTTGAAATCAGTTGATTTTGGACGATTCTTTGCTTAACAAAAACAAAACACGCTGTTGAAATGCTAAAATCAACAATTTTTTACCAAGTGCAGTAACTTTTTTTCTAGCAAGTTAATTGAAGAATTAACCTTATTTGAATGTCGAAATATTTAAAAAAAAGGGATGAAAATGAGGCAATAAGTTGATGGAATTGGATTTTTATATAAATTTTTGTTTAAGCACTTAATGCATACTAAAAACGCATTTAGAGATTTTCCTAAATTGAGTCGAAACTACACTTTTCGATTTATTATCATGTTTTTAAGTTCTAAATGCAGCTATTTTAATTTATTATTATACTTTTTTCGAATGCTTAGACACATTTTTGAGCTCAGAAAAGAAATTAATTAATTAGGTCAAAAGTTACGTACAGAAAGTTAACAATTTTTTGAGGGCTTTTGCCAAAAATAAGCCGAAAAGGCACAAATCGGTTTGAAAATACGTATTTTTTTTAACTTTTTTTGAGCCTTTTAACACTTATTTATCGATGAACGTAATTGATTTGAAAAAAATTGTGAAAACTGCCCAAATTATATTTTTTTCTATTTTGGGTGTTTTTTTTGAGCCCTTGAATAGATTTTTGCGGTAAGAAAACTCAGTGTTTTTCAAGAGATTTTATTAATACGGAACAGAATTAAGTAAAAAATTACATTATTTTTCTCTGCTTTGGGCCTTTTTATTGTTCAAACAGAAACAGGAATTTTGAAAAATTCGCTCAAAAATAAGCCGTTTTCGATTCGAAAATGGTATTAGTTTACCTTTTATTGCGTTTTTTAAATTATTTAGTAAAATTTCGGCAAAAAATTGCCAACTTTACGTAAAATGATGTTGTTTTCCAATCAAGCAGTCAATTATTTGTAAAATCTCGTCCAAAATTACCGATTTTTTGGCGAATGACGTAGGTTTTGCTTTATTTAGCTTTTGAATAGATTTTTACGCTAAAAAACCTCAGTGTTTTTCGAGTGATTTTGGTAAAACGGAACAGAAAACTACTAAATTAACTTAAAATTAATTATTTTTCTTTTCTTTGGGCCTTTTTGTTGCTCAGCCCGAAACAGAAATTTTGAAAAATTCGGTCAAAAATAAGCCAAAAATATCGGTTCGAAAATGGTATTAGTTTACCTTTTATTGCGTTTTTTGAATTATTTAGTAAAATTTCGACCAATTATGTATAAAATGATTTTATTTTTGCTTTTTTGGCGCTTAAATTAAGTGATCAACGACAATATTGTCCCAGTTTTCAAGTGTTTTAAGTGTTTAAGTGCTTTTATAAGAAAAGAATTAAGTTGAAGAATTTATTCAAAAATAAGCTGAAGAGTGAAGAGTCACCGAATTTGTTTACAAAATTTTAAGGCATAGTGATTTTTCAGGCAGATATTCAAATATTTCGTGAAATTTCATCAAATATTTTCCAAACTGGTCTGAAAATGTTTCGGGACGAATTGGTTGTCATTATCCATATATGCAATTTCTTTTTCATTTAACTTCATGTTATTTGTTATTCAAGTTGGTTTTATTTTTTTTTTTGTCTTCCTTTTCCTTAATTGTTATTCCTTCCTCTCATCCTCGATCTGGCTCTGGTCTGCAAAATAATTTCCGGGAAGCAAAAACAATTGTTAAAAATTTTCTTTGGTGTATCAAATTTTGGGGCGGTTTTATGATTTTTTCTTAATATTAGACGCAACGAAACGTTGAGCGTCATCACGCAGGATTCGATGACAGTGGACGACATCGAAGCTCTGTTGAAAGAGACAGAACATAACGGATATCCTGTTGTGGTATCTCGAGAATCTCAATATTTAGTGGGTTTTGTCCTTCGAAGGGATTTGAATTTGGCGATTGGTAAGCCTGTCTAATCACCACTTGAATAGTTGGTGATATTTAATGTTTGCATTGTCTAGCCAATGCGAAACGAATGGCTGACGGAATTTGCGGCCAGTCAATAGTGCTCTTCACTAGTGGGAATCCCCCACAGACTTTAGGACCACCACCTTTGAAGCTTAAAAAGATCCTAGATATGGCACCAATCACCATAACTGATCAAACTCCAATGGAAACTGTTGTAGATATGTTTAGGAAATTGGGGTTGAGGCAAACACTAGTCACACATAACGGGTAAGGTTGTTGTGAGGTTGGTAGCAGTGCGGATTGTTGGTTTGTGTGGTTTTGCAGAAGATTACTAGGAGTTATCACGAAGAAGGACGTCCTAAGGCATATAAAACAGATGGATAATGAAGACCCGAATTCGGTTCTGTTTAATTAAATAAATTTTATTGTGTATATTATGGTTTATTAATATTTGTGCATATTAGTATTGTATTGTTAATCCCCTATTATTTATTACGGACTTTTTACTTCTATTGTGACGTGATTTTCAACGTATTGTCTTCCTGCCGTAATTTTATTAACTTGCAGCCTTGTTTTGCGATTAAAGTTATTTAATCAAATTAGTTGTCAATAATGCTCAGATTATAATAATATATATAATAAAAATTTTCTAAAGAAAACCGTTCTTTCATTTAACCTTCCACCAGCAGAGACTTATCACATTGACGTAACAGTTTTGTTTAATTTCCTTGTTGACTCTTTTTTTCGATCACAAGTTCAAAGATGTTTTCGTTTCTTGACCTTCGATTCGGTGTGCGATTGATTGGTGTATAACACGTCCAATAGTTTGGGGTCTTTGTTGACATTTGATTGTTTATTCACATTTTCGACTCGCTTCCTAATTGGTAAACAACTCTATTAAATAAATTTATCTCCAAGATTTAACGATCGACATTTTTGTCAAAAAGCAATGAACTTTTTACTACTAAAAGTATTTTTACTAATTCTCAAAAAGAATAGTAATAAATATCAATTAATCGAATTTTTATTGTTTTTGTCCAAAAATTCTCAAAAAAATTTCGCTAGCACCAAAATTATTTTGAATGAATTTTTAAACTTTACTTAATTCAATATTTTTTGGGGCCACCGAAATTATTTACAACATTTAAGCATAAGATAACAATTTTTTGCAGCTACTTCATAGTAATTATTTATTTCATTAATTAATTGATTTTATTTATAATTGTAGAAAAAATCTGTAAAATGCACAAACATAGGGAAAGTACAAAAGTATTTAATGGCAAAGGCTGAAGCCGGTGCGGTTATTAGTTTTTGAGATACAGTAAAATACACTTTTAGTAGACCCACCCTGTATACAGGGTCCTTCACTCCTCTTCTCATTATTTATTACCAAAATTGAATTTTTTATATTCTGTAGACATTATGCGCCCTCTAGGGCGCCTTTTATTAAAATATTTTTGATTATACAGAGTGTCCCAAAAAAGCGTGACGTCACAATTACATATTTTTTTAATGGCGTGCTATTATTTTTTATGCCCATTCGGATGCTCTTTTAGTTACTTACATATGCTTAAAAAATTTCAAATTGGTTCAGGGATTACTTAAAAAAAATAAAAAGAAAAAATTGATATTGAATTTTATTAGTTTTAAAAATTAATAAAAAGCCCAAACAGTATTCCTTTGATAATATTATTACTAGGTACGTATTAAACACGATCTAAAAGACATATTAATCAAGTTTGATTGATTTGAGTTAGTTCAGGGTGTACAAAATCAAACTTTTCAAAATTTACAATTTTTTTCTCATTTTAATTGGGAACCCACAAGGGCCTTGTGACTTCTTAATTATAAATTATAATCAGAAAAGTGACTACCAATTTACGATGGTAATAATAATAATTACTGGTTCAAATAGAACTTCCGGATAACTTTGTCCGAAAACGTGGTCAAGGGTGCTATGAAAATTTCATGAACACCTGTCTTAGTTGAGTTGATTACTGATGGAATTTTCACTGAATTTGATAAAAATTCACTTCCTCATTTCGGTTGCATGTCGTCCATAGCATTAGTCATAAATTTGCAATAAGCTTTCACTTTTATGACATCAATTTCGCCCGTGGATGGCATTCAGTGATACATTTTTAGCGGGATAATTTAATCCGTTTATGGCAAAAAAATGTCAAGTCCTAGCCAGTGTATTTTTAGATTGAATTAAATTCCGTCTGTCTGGGGCACGTTATCACAACCGTTTGAACTCTAATCGATTAAATTTGAAGTATTTGGTGATAATTTTTTCGGCAGTTTCTCCTTATAGTAACCTTCTATAATCTTGGCAGGCGTCCTGTTTTATTTATAATGTTGAAAAATATTCAAAAAGGTTATCATGCCACCAACTAGAGCCCATCTCGTGTCTGTTTTACTCCACCAATTGTCAACATCTCATATCACACGGATTGACACCGAAAAAAAAGTACTAGAGTACAACTGCACATTGACCGGTCGTTGGCAAGTGACTTCATATCGTAGATAACGATTTTTAGTTCGTACTAGTTTCCGTTAGACCATCGAACAGAAAATTCGTGTAGTGTGTATCCTTCGAGTTTTACCAAATGCGGCTCTGAATGCTCTAAATTCGTGCAAGGTTTCCATCCGGCCTTACTTGACATGCTGGTACGTATACATAACTCTATAATCGGATTTTTATTACAACTAATGATTGTTAATTCGTGTTAAGTCATCGATTCCACCTTGTATTATTTTAGAGCGATAAATTGGCCATCCTGATCCTGATTTACGCACAGTCACTGGTGATTCATTTTTGTTTGAATTGGAAATGTGCGTCAAAACTAGAAAAAAACTAAATCCTCCAATGACCTTAACTTATGGTAATTCGTTTGTTTCCAACTTGATTTATATTATAATGCCACAAAAGTTGGCCTAATTCGATATTTCGTTTGTTTGCAATGTAAACAATGTTGACCCCACATGAAAACAAGAACTTTGAGACTTTTGATTAAGAGAAAATGGTACAGGATAAGAATTCAGGCGGTCGTGTCAACAAAGTTGACATTTTGTTTATTCCAAGCGAAAATTGGCAATATTTCTGCAGAAGTGTTCAAAGTTCAAAGAAACAAAACTCGAAGATTATTTTAGTCTTACTATGTTCGTACATTTTATTTGAATAAAAAAGACTAGACTGAATTCAGACAAAGTAGTAAAGAAATTCTGAAACAATTAATCTCATTTTTTATGTAGATTCTTTGTATAACAAAGCGTTTAAACCACTTATTGTTTAGGTGTTACAGCGTCATTAGTTTTTCTAATTCCTCTTGTTTGCAGTTTGTTAACACTATAAATTTGGATTAAAATTAAACAAATTTAAACTAAAATTTACATCTCTTGACGCAGTGCTTTGTTAACTGCCAAATCATACAGTTCTCTTAAGTGAGAATGTATTCGTACGGTTATTGTCATTTAAAAAGGTAAAAAGGCACAAAAAATACAGTTTAATTTTATATTTCAATGTTCTTTTAAATTTATAAATATGTTATAAAGTCAGCCTTGTGAAACTAGTTCTTGTACGTACTCATACAGTAGTACTATTTTACTCAGTATTTTACATATTTTTCTGACATGGAAAATAAGGAAACGAATTCTTGGATAAAAATTATGTTGTTTATTAAGTTTATTACACTTTAAACACAAAGAGAATGTTTTAGCGGCTTGAAAAAACTTCTACTTCCATTATTTATTCGTAAAAAAAATTCCAACCTAGTATACCGGGTGTCTCAATTTGGTATTTGCACACTTCTAACTTTTTTATAGAAAAAAAAACAACATAAACCATATCAATTCTTAAATGAATTGACGAAATCTATTAGATGAAATTATCAACTTACCTTGACGATGACATTTGTCAAAATTGTGACTGTCACCTTTTTTTTCTCAAATGGCACCCTGTATATTTTTTTGCACTTCAAATTCCAAATATGTATCACACCCCAAACATTAAAAATTGTGTGATCTAAATAGTTAATTTCAAGAAAAACTTAGTTACCTATGAAAATAAAAATATCGCAGCTTATCAGTTAGTTGAAATTTGGTTAAAAAAATGGCCAGTTAATTGAATCAAGAAAAGTTAGACATTATTTTAATCTACGGGAAGTGCCAAAAAAGTAGGTATTTTTGCTTAAATTAGTAAATAAAAGTTTATAATCATTGTTTTTCTTGTTATCATAGCTCTTTTTTATCTAAAATAATTTATTTTTTTAAATTCCTTCCAATTATTTACTATTATTTTATCACATTGTGACATATTTAAAATTAGAATATTAAATTATCTATCAAATGATGCAAAAAATTATACAGGGTATGCCATTAAAAAAAAGGAGTTGAGACATTCACCGTTTTGTCAAATGTCATAAAGGTAAATTAATAATTCTATAGATTTTGTCATTTCTTTCAAAAATGTACAATGATTCTCATCTAGTCGTCTGTGAATTTTTGATATAAAATCAGAAAATGTCGCTAGGTATTTAGACATTAAATATTACCACTGTCATTTATTTAAATAACAAGCTTTGATAATAAAAGTGTTTTCTTGTACGGTGTAACAGTTTAGTTGCATTTTAACGATCAATTGAATTTTTCAACTGACATATTTGACATTTATTAACAGAGGATTCAATTGAGCAGAGCGGCACACATTTTTTTTTACATATAAACCAAGTTAAATAGATGAAAATCATTTAAAAACACATTGTATGGTTTGTACAAAGTGTGTTAAAATGATTCTCATTTAATTACCTTTGAAATTGATTTACAGTAAAAATGACATGAGTCCGCTGTCAATAAATACTAAACTGTCAGTTGTAAAATTTGCATATTGTTTGTTATTACTTTCGTTAAAACGCAACTAAAATGTTACACTGTGCAAGAAAATACCTTTATTATCGAAGCCTATTTCCGAATTGGAGACTTAATTCGATGTCTGAATGCCTATCAGTAGTTCTGTAAAGTGGCATTTCTGATTTTAAAAGAAAAATTGTTATGCCACTAGATGAAAATTATTTTAATACACCGTGTATTACTTGCAAAAATAAAAAAATACAGGGGTGTTAATTCCAAACTGAAACACAACAATTGTATACACACAATTTTTTGGTTTAAGTACCAATGGAAACTAGAGTCTTTTTCTTTTACATTTTTGCGCTTTCTTAATTTTTTTTCGAATTTATTTAATGATCGCTTGTATGTCCAAACGACTTTGTAAAAAATGTGCTTTGAAAACAACCTCAAAAAAATAATTTAAAAATCTAGAAAAATTCTGTATCTCCCTCTTGAGAGTCCTGTGACATGATGTTATAACATTTTTTTAACAAATTTAACAAAAGTGCGAATAATATTGTCAAAAATAATTGTCAAATACAAAAGCAAAGAAAATTGAGTGTTTTGAATTTTTTTGTTGATTTTTCTGTGATAATAAAGCAAGTGATATTGTCAAATCCTTGTTAAAAATTGTCTAACCAGCAACTGTAAATAATTTGTAAATTTTATTTACATGATTTTTATTGAAGTACATAACTTAGTTTAGACTCAGTTTAAAATGAGCAGAAATAAAATGTAACTCTGTACCTTCAATAATAGACCGAGGAGATAAAGGCCAGCGAGTGTGTTTCCGCGTCATTAAATCTATATCCGACTTACTTCTTATTAGTAATGTAAACACGTCTCTGCTCACCTGCGCTAAGGTCGAGGGTGTTCGTTCGTTGGCTACCACCTCTATCCAACCGGCATTTAAAAACTTCTTACTCTTAATTCCACTTAGTCGAATTATCGTTGCCGTGTCAGATGCAGTAGTGTAAAGGTAGATGAACCCGCTTTTTACGAACACGTAAAAAAATGAGTGAGATATGGCAATCGCAAGACGGTACCATCAACATCCGGGAGTCTCTGGCACTTGCAGAGACTCTATCCAAAATTAGCCTGATGACATCTCCAGCAGTCAAGAAACGTTTAATGGCAAGGAGTTTAGAACTCAAGTTCGGTCATTTGGACGAGGACTCGGGGACTTTCATTCCGCCGAAGCAGTTCCTGCAATATCTCGTCAGGTATTGTAAAAAATCTGACCTAAATCGGAGCTGGAAGAGCGCCAGGGTAATGCCCTCGCGTTGATTAAAACGCATTTTGCGACGCGAGATAAATTTAATTAAGTCGGCGGTATCGGGCAAAAAATTATCTCAACTAGGAAATTTTTGATTGGTAATTAAGCACAATTTTATGACGACTTCCTGCAATGCCGAAACATTACCTCGTGTCTTTTCCGACACATTCTGGGTCATACGTTTGAGAAAAATGCGAGAAATAATTAAATGCTTATCAATATCACGTATAAATCACGTTGCCATTACTTCCATAAGGAAAATTCTGTGATAAGAGCACTTTGTAACTTCTAAAATTTTTTACATTATTTAACTTATTTATTTCAGTAACTTTATTAATAGATTTATATGGACGTAATAAAAAGAGGTCTTTTATTGGAAATATCTATTTTTTTTTTCAAAAACTGACGATTGACACTTGATTGATAAAAACATAGATAAGCCAATAAGACTGTGCATGAAAGAATAACACTGTATAACTAAAATAGCACTTATAAGTGGTTATCAGATGCAAATACTCAATTAATTAAGGTATAATTCTCTGTGTGAAATCTGACAAATAAACAATAAACCGGTAAAAAGAGGAAGAAAGGTAAAGGAAACAATTAGTTAAATCTTTTCCTACGCATGCTATCTTCGATACAGAGACTGAGCTAAAAGTGACGCACAAAATTCTATGACTAATAGATAGAATCATTTTTATCTCCACACGGTATAAAAAAATAAACCAAAAAAATCCCAAAGAAAGTATTTTTTTTGTTTATTTTCTCCTCAAAAATACAGGGTGGTTCAAAAATGTTGGAAAAACTCTCGTTTGGTGATAAAAGATTTTCACTTAAACATAAAAATAAAGTCAGATTTTTTTTCAAGCAACTTAATTTTTATATATTTTTTAATTTGTTTTCCTTTGCAACGGTAACACTTTTTGCTCTTTTGTTTTCTATGATGTCGAATTAATTTTTTTCCAAAATTGCATATTTTTTAATTGTTTTGTACATCATACTAAGACATTAATTGTTGATTTTTTTTAACAGAGAGATTGTCCGATATTTTTGAATCACTCTGTATATAGCCCATTATGTTTGAATGTCTATATTTTCCTATTTTATTGAATTTATTTTTTTTAATATTCAATTTCATTTTTTATTCTTTTTACCAGACAGGAAGATGTGTACTATTTAAAACAAAAAATATTAGTCCATTAAAAAAGTTAGGAATGACGTCAGAATCCAAAAACAAATAGCGTCATAAATGTCACTATGATGTTAAAATGCAGCAAAAAAAAAAAATTGACCGGTTCCAGGATTTTTTATTTTTTTGATAAATGACTAACAATGAAGACCTTTGTGAAACTTTGTAGCTGATGATGGCACTTTATGCCGAAACGTTTCAAGTTGTAAATTTTGTAAAATTGTGTTTTTTTTTTAATTAAAAATGGAAAATAATATCATTATTAAATAAAAAGGAAAAATTAGTAATTTTTAATCTAGAACTGATTTATGAGTTCTTTGCCAACTTTTTGGCATTATAAATAATGCCTTAGATCGTAGAAAATACAATGGGAGGAAATGTAACTTTGCTGCATTCCATTTTATTATGCATCCAAGATATAAATGCTAATTTTTGTTCTTATGTGAAAGATTTCTTTAATCTGAGAAAATTCAAGTGAACTGTCACTCAGTAAAAATTGCAAATTTATTTATTAATTTTTTTTTCTCTTCGGAACACACAACCATTTAATTTTTAAGGAAACGTATTAACTACTTGTAGTGAAGGATTAACATGATCTTTTTAACTGACATAATAGTTATCACAATTTAATAAAAGTTTTAGTGTTAACTAAAAAAAATGGGTTTTCTGTAACTTCAAAGAAAGATTTTTAGTGGTTTAGAAAAACCCAATAAATGATTATCATGTTTAAATATTAGATGAAAAGACGCAATTATAATTTATTTAATGGTTCTCCTTTCAAAATTAAAAAAAATTCAAAGCACCTATTTTATTACGTCAAGTGGTTCCTTTGATAAGTTATTTCAAAAATGCAATTTAATTAGAGGTTTACTTTTCCACAAATTTAAACCAAATACGACCTTGCAATATTTTACAATTGTCACGAAATGATACTTTTACTACTATCAATACCATACTTTTGCAAAAGAATAAACAGGTAGTAAAATACTTATTAAAAAACGAGTTTGTAACCGCTATAAATTTAGTCACTGATTAACTAGATAAGTAACAAAAAGTTTGGGAACTCAATCAATCAGATGAAAATACAAGGTCTCATAATCTCGCTGTAATCAGCCAGAAATTGTCTGTATTGTTTGCAAATTCTCGTCTCTCGTTTCATATAAACATTTTCCTTGAAGCCATAAACAAACGTCTACATTAAATCAGCTTTTACGTGCGGTTCATTTGAAAATCAGGCAGTTGTGGGCGAAACATCTGTCGAATCCCAATATGTTCCCATTGTTCAACAGACAAATAAAAAACTGCCAAAATAAAACTTATTTTCAATATGAAACGCAATGAATTAATTAGGTAAGTCACTCCTGTTTATGTCATACGAGGATTTAGTGAAGATTATGTAAATATGATAATGTGTTATACAACAATCAAGTCTAGAGTCTAGACAACTTGTGTGTGATAGGATAACGTATTTTTTGTCAAGCAAACTTGCTGATAATATTTTAATTCAGAGGATAATCAATTTCGATAAACAAGCAAAAGCGAGGTGGAAGCGCAAAATATTTTTTCAGTATTTATATCCTCCTGAATCCAGTTCGAACCAATGAATCAATTTTAACCAGAACGTTCCAGTGTCAACTTATCTCATATTGTTGAATTTTTGGTTTTCAATCATTAGTTGTGACTGAAATATCATACGCTCCTAACTGTTTTTTCCTCCTCAGGACACGCTCAATTTTTTAATGCAAAATCTTCCAAGTAAAGTGATGCCATTTAAGTGGAATCTTGTGCAAGTTTACAGTAGACATTCTTTTCCTTGTAATTTATAGTAATTAGTGTTTGAAACAAAGTGAACGGAATGGCTGTTAGAGGGGGTCAATTTTTCTCACCGATAAGAAGATTTGCTCGTATGCTGGCCTTACCAAGGTAAGAGGAAGCATAATTTAAGCCAACCTTTAACTTGACCTTAACTAGAGTTTTGTGAACCTATAACGAATTTTGTGAGTGCTGGCTGCTCAAGGAGACGCAATTCTGCACAGTCATGCGCTTATTTATTCAAAAAATTTATTCGAAAGTACGGCAGTTTTGCTGCGGTCAGGTCAGGTCAGGCCAATGAAAAGTAAACTAGTGAAATGTTCAAACAAGTTATTGGGTGCTGACAGAGTTGTAGAAATAAATTTGCAATTTTATTGATCTATAAGCGACATTGTTATATCAATGAAAACGCTAAAATTAGCACAGTGCTTTAAGTTTGTTCGCTTGGAGTTAATTTGAATAAAAATGAGTTCGGCGCTGCCGCACTTTTCAAATAATCCAATTGTGAACTTGTATTGTCTCCAAACGTCTCAAACGTAAGTCCTATAACATTTAATTGAACACATTTATTTTTAGTTATTTGAGTTGGAAGTTCTAGTTTCGAAGTGCCAAAAAAAACTACAGCTTTTGCTTTATTATATTTATTAGAATTAGTGATTATTTAATTAAAAATAAATTAGAAACGTAACCTAAAAAAACTGTCAGTCGTGTCGCGATTCCAGAAAACTTCCTAACGAATTGCGTAGTTGTGCACGTTGGCAATAGATGTCGCGTGGATGTTTGCAGCGCGCATTTAAATATTCAAATAAGATGATTTGCATAGTTCGGTCCTTTCGTTTGAATGTTTGTCGTCACCTACATTTTTAGTTTAATGACATTGAAGTAATTGCAAACAACAAGATAAGATGTATCGATAATCCGTATTAGTTGAGACCTTTGACTCGTTGTAAAATAGCAAATCGTCGAACAAAAGTTGAAGCAGTATTACCATATCTTTTCATATGCAGAATCTCACAATAAATCAACGAATATAAAAGAGCGTCGTAGGGCTAACGTGCCAGTTGGCTTCAAAATGCTAGAATTTGACATCGGTGAGGAAAAGATCTTAAAAAATGTTCGATTACAGAAAGTTATTTTGCAACGGTAAGTCGTCGCAACCGGATAACTGATAATCGATCACAAGTTTGGTTTTTGCATCATTTTATTTTTCAATCAATTATTAGGATGGGCAGCTTCAGCTCAGCGCCGAAAATCCAAAATGACGATAACCAAGACAACGATATTCAAATACCGATCAACTTTGGCCGGTTTGAACTGCTCCAGTATTGCCAGACCCAGCCCCAAGTCCAGCCCATGGTGAAGAGGGCCTTCAAGAAAGCGGGACAAACCAACGACGATACTTATGGTTTCAAGTGCCGGAAGTTGAACGCCGTTACCAAAGGTTTGATTGCTAAAGTTTAGACCTTTTAGAGCTAAATGTTGTTACAGGTTGTAGTGATTACGTTTCTAGTCCTTACTCGTTAAGAGTTTTTCAGTGGAATATACTCTCACAAGGTATGACCGAATTTACCACTTTTCCGTTTAGTTTTGTTATTTTTTACTGTTTATAGCGCTGGGACAAATGAACGACCATTTCGTGAAATGTCCAGACGAAGCGTTAGAATGGAACTCGCGGAAATTCCGGATTATTGAGGAAATTGTCGAGTATTGTCCCGATATTATTTGTCTACAGGTCAGTTGCCATTTAATGACACAATTTTTTCTACGACCCGACCAGTCATTAAAAATGCGTTTTCTTCAAAGCTGTTTGTGTACCAAGGAAGGAAAGAACTTTTTCTTTCTAAATATTTCAGACAGAACGTTATTTACAAAAATGTTATTTACTTGTATTATTTTGCACAGGAAGTGGATCATTTCAATTTTCTGAAGTACATCCTCGGCACTCAAGGTTACACGGGGGTATTTTACCCAAAACCGGACTCACCTTGTGTTTACATCAGTGGTAATAATGGTCCCGATGGGTGTGCAATTTTTTATCGAACCAACAAATTCGATGTAATTAACATTGAATCCCGTATTTTGGAAATCTGGAGAGTACAAAGCAATCAAGTGAGTAACAAAACGTTGATCAGAATTTAAGTAATTTTTGCACAGTAAAAAAATTAAATAAGTAAAGCACGCAAAATTATTTTCCAAAAAAAAAACTCCTGAACGGGCATTTTTGCTTGGTGTCGTCTGTGTCCCATAATAACCTCTATTCAACGGACTCTCTTTTGAACGGACAGGGCGTACGAATTAAGCAAAAAGTCTCTATTCAACGGACAGCGATATGAGTTATTTTAAAACCAGGGGCCAGTTTCATTATAAATTAGAGTCTAATATTTTTAGACTTGTGTTTTTTAGAATTTTGTTTCATAAAAAGGAAGCACAAAAAAAAGGACAGGACAAGTACTCGTAAGATTAAAAACACATACAGGTAATTAATAATAATAATAATAATAATAATAATAATAATAATAAAATAATAATAATAATAATAATAATAATAATAATAATAATAATAATAATAATAATAATAATAATAATAATAATAATAATAATAATAAACCTTTATTTACGGTAATAAACTAATAAACCTTTACAAGAAGACTTAACAATAGTATATTTTTTACAAAATGTTTAATCAAAACACAAGAGCAATTAATTTGTAAAAAAATATTTAGTATTACAATAACAATTACATATATAAAGAACAATATTAAAGGGCGAACTTAAGGAAGTTGACTTTACAGAATAATAAGGAACACAAAACTTTAGTAAACGAAAATTATTGAAAAAATTAAACGTAGAACAAATTGAAAAGTAGATTCTTCTAGTTTGCGCCCATACTCTAATATAGACCGAACAAGTGTAACAAATAAAGTTTTTAGTGCTAATTTTTTTTAAAATCTTGTCCATATCTTTTACTTATTTTTCTTGTATAATTTTTAACAGATAATATTAAGGGCACAGATTTACCTATATTTTACAAGTCTATATCCCTATTTTAAAATACTAGTATTTTTTAAATGACGAATTATTTGGCAAAGAAAAGTTTAAAAGAAATTCATTTTCAAAATTTAAAAAATAAATCACCTATAAGGCAAAAACACAAAGACATTTTTTGGAGTTATTAACTGTTTCAAAACTATAAAAACGCCGACGTCGCATTTTTTTCAAAATTAGTTGTTATTAATTACTTATTAATACTAGACAAGGATTTTCAAATTTTTTCAAAAAACATTTTAAAAAATTATAAGTGCCATAAAAAAATAGTAGCAGTGAGTTACAGTAATTTTTAATTGTCCGCTGTTGAGAGGTGTCCACTAATGGGAGGTAAGAAATTTTAATATACGATTTGTTACGTTCCTACAAACATGTCCGTTGTGAAGAGGTGTCCGTTTTTCGGAGCTGTCTATTAAGGGAGGTTTCACTGTACTTAAAAATAATAAAAAGTTATTTTTTACACGGTCCTGTTTTAAAATATTGATATTTAAATAAAATAATTTGTGCCGGTGTATTAAAAAATCATGTCTAATTAGGTGGCCCTTTTGGCGAACCTGCGCATCAAAGAGACCGGCCAGGAGGTCTGTGTGACCACCACGCACTTGAAGGCCCGCCAAGGCGCCTTCCTGTCCACTTTGCGCAACGAACAAGGCAAGGATTTGCTCCAGTTTGTGTCGCAACATTGCGGCCCCCGACCTGTTGTCATCTGCGGCGATTTTAATGCAGAACCTATTGAGCCCATCTACAGTACCATCTTATCGGACGAATATCTAAATCTTGGTAGTGCTTACGCTGACTGTGATAGTTCGAGCGCGAATTCAGCGGCGCGAGAACCCCCTTACACCACGTGGAAGATAAGGGACGAGGGCGAAGTCTGCCACACCATAGACTATATTTTTTACAAGAAGGGCTGTTTAGAGGTTGAAGCTGTGCTGGAGTTGCCCACCGGGGAGGAAATTGGAGAGGATAGGGTTCCCTCGTTTTCGTATCCTTCGGATCATTTTTCGCTCGTTTGCGATTTTAAGATTGGTCAAAAGGCGACGCTTTGATTTGTACATTGTGATAATTAATTTTAGGGAAGTGTTGTGTAATGTCTGTAAATTATTTGTGCCTATTTCTTATGTAAGACCTTTTTCAATAACTAATAGGATTTTAATAAAATTCTAAACAAACGTTCAGCTGAAAAGCTTGTTTTATTATTCATACTTGCTAATATTTGAATTGGGCGCCATGTCTTTGGCCATGTTGGCGGTACTGTACAATTTTGACAGACGGTTCAAGTGTTGAATTGTGAGCGAAAACTGCAGTAATGAATCAAAAAGACGTTTTTCCACGCGTTTTAAATCAAAGTGTTGGTTTTCTGAGTAATTCCCTAAACATTTTCTATTTTCGGCCCATCACCGTATTTACAAACCCAAGTAAAATGTATGGAAGATATCAAGAACAATAACCCGAAGTTGTTGTGCCGTTGCATGTGCCTTTAGACCTAGATCACAGGTAAGTAATCTTAACATGTATTTTTTCTATTCTAAAATACTATTTTCATTTGAATATGCTAGCCATGCCTAGGGTTTTTATTGCGTCGGTTGGCAGCACTTATTCACTGTTACTTTTAGTTAATTTTAGAGATATACTGGGGGGTCTCACCTAGGACTTTCGAGCCTGATATCTCAGATATTTGTCAACGGATTTTTATGAAATTTAAAATGTAGTTATTTAAAAAAATAAAGATTAAATTGAAGCAATGCAACAACTCAAGTCTTAAAAACTTAATTTTTACATTCCTTTTAAACTTACATAAAAAAAACTCATTGTCAATAAATGCTGTAAGAAAAAACTCATCTTTGAAAAACGTTTATTTTACATGAAAAAAAACTGTTACTATAGTCCGGGACATTTCTATATGAGATACGTCATACCGCATACCTTGACGCGAGACTATATAGAGCACAAAAACTAGATAAGAGCTCAAATTTAGGGAACTTGGTTGTTTGATGTGTTTGACAGATGACAAATGTAAACAATAATAAAAATTTAAATATTTCTTTATTGTAGTAAAGTACAGCAAAATGTACCAACTAGAACACTTAAAAACAAATGGAGAAACTTTCAAATGCTTTGAAGTACCGTTGCTGGAGTACTGTTGGGGTTATGTTTGACCTTGGTATGACTGTCAGGTTTAAAGTTGAAATTTGCATTAAAAAGGCCATAAAAGCCTCGAAGTGACTTTTAGGGTAGTCATCGTCATGTTCCAATTGCATGCCCCCTCTCTGACACATCAGTAAAATTTGCCACAAAAGTTTTAAAAAACGACTTTAAACAACAAAAAAGGCCCTATTTTCATTAACAATGAAACATATCTCGCTGCATGCGGCACGACATAGGCCTCATAGACCAATCTCATTGTGAATGGTTTTCGCTGAGATCACTTTGAGAGGGTTTCACTGAGACTGACGTTGGCGGAAGGCTGAAACCTGCCTCGCGACAAGTCTTTGCACCAACATTCGAAAACGCTGTCAATGGCTTAAAATGATGAAACTGTGTCAGTTTTTTTGTGTCTTTTGGGATTAGTCTTTGAGTCCTGTCGCGCCGCATGTAGCGAAGCAGATCTCATTGTGAATGGGTTCTTTAAGAAACAGTTTCAATGTACACCACAAGACATACACTGAGACGGCCTCATGCCTCATATCATGGCTTGTAATTGACAGCATTTTATAAAATGATTTGGAATCATAATGCAGAGATTGTTGCGAGACAGGCAGGCAGGTCTCAAGCCTACTGCAGAAGTCGCTCTCAGTGAGTCCATGTCTTAGAGATGCAAGACCAATTTAGACCATTTACAGTGAGATTGGTGCCCGAAACCTATGTCATGCAGGAAGCCAAACTTCGTCGTGAATGGACCCTTTTTAATGGGGGTGTGCTTTTTGAATAAATTTGAAATGGCCTTTTTGAAAAAAGCAGTTGTCTCTCTTTTATTCATCTATTCAACACGTTTGTATTCGATGCACTTACACCAATTTCATTATCAGTGTCTTGATTATCAGGCAAGGGCAAAGTGGAATTGGAGGTAACCCAGAAATAAAAACACTTTAATTTCCTTTATTAGTAGGCTATATTTTTTATACAAGACGACTACTCTCAGATAGAGACGTACAAAAATGTAAACAAGAGTAAAAGTTGGTTTTTCGCAATATTTCACACTATTCTTCCACACGTCCACAGTAAAATCAGAAAGCGCTTCTTGTTATAAAGCCCTTATTATGTTTTTCGACGATGGCTGAGACTTTGTGACGTATTTGTTAAACGTAAGTTTTCAAATACCCCATGCCAGTGCAACGGAGTTATATTAACAATTTTATGGGATTATTTTTAACTTTACACCCATTCTGCTTGAAACAAGAGTCGCTACCAGGAAATAACAACGAAAAAAGTGGACCCAAAAGGCTTCAGCTGCAAATTATAAACACTATCTGTGATTTTTTTAATAATTAATTAATAAATGTCGTGAACTTACTTTGAAGTAAACAGTGAGCTCCATCTATAACTCATAATTACTTGAACCGCAATTCCCATCATCAAAATGTGCAAAACTGCGATAAGTGAGGTTATGCAGTTATGCACTTTGTTTTCCAGTTTTTCACACAAAATATATCACAAATCGTACAACCAGCGATAGTCAGTACTGTCAGTACGTCACAGCAGCTTTCTCCAGCACAATCACTGACTGCAATTCTGTGTTGTGCCATTCCCGTCTTATCATATAATCTATAATTGTTATATGACAAGTAATGTTTCTACCTTCAAAAATACTTGCGTAAATATTTTATTATCCCGTTAGTACACACTTTTAAAGCAGCCACTGGTTATATAGATTAAAATTATAACATTTCCTTTGTTATTGTGTTATTGTTTACATCAGTCAGCTGTTTACTGTCATTTTCTAATGCTACCAATTTAAAAAATGTCCCTTTTATTAAAGCTCAAGGACCATAGAATGAGAGAGAGAACATTTTTTGTTCACATAGACGCTGAATATACGTATAAATGTCAAAAAATTCAAATTTTTTATGTCCAAATAGAAATGTCCCGGACTGTACCACTGAATTTTGGTCACCCCTACTCTCATAAATGTGTTACTCAAGTAACATTTCACATTTATCTCTCACCCCTACAAAGTTAAAAAACAACATTTTTGACTTACTTTTGGTACTGGATGCTTTAATTTTTTTAAAAAAGGACAAAAAGCTTGAAAAACGCGCACAATTTTGACAGTTTTTTCAGTGGTGCACAAAATGCTGCTTAGCAATGCTTGATCAATTATTTCCAAAGGTGACTGCTCAAATACTTTCAAAATTTGGATCAGGTTTTTTACAACAAAATCTAATTTAATGATCTAATGGTAATTTGACTTAATTTTAAATAAAAGGAAGGTGTTTTAAAATTACATATTTACGGTCCACTCTTTTCTCAGGTAATCTCACTGGTTTTTGTGCTTAAAGAGAAATTAATCACCACTTAAAAAGTCTTTTTGAGATTTTCGGGATATTTTTTAGATGGTTGTCTAGGCATTTCCATTTTTTATGAGAAAATAAAATTCCAATTGTAAAAAATAAACTTTATTACATCCTTAAAACATACAATAGACTTTTGCTTACACCTAAAGCTTTACTGGACAGTTTTTCACTCCTCCTTCGAGTCACACATTTCCACAAGCCCTGCAACAATAATTTAAGTAATTTTTCAAAAATTAGTCTCTTTTATAAAAAAGAGTTGAATAGTTCCGAAACAAAAAGAGATAGACCTATAATAGTTTATATAAAGTTACATTATTTTTTTGGTAAAATCTAATTATGCAAAAATATATAGGGTGTTTCATTTAAAAAACATATAACTTTGGTTCACCACCTTGTGTACAATGAAAATATTTTTAATTTGTGGACTTTAAGTGTATTTATCGGGTAATGATTAATGAAAACGACATGGCAATATCTCCAATATAAAAAAAATTATGGATCGATTATGCACCCCAGGGTCACGCTGTGTGTATTACTGGTTGCATCTTAGAGGCGTAAAATTATGTGTAAAAATTTGTCAAAAAAAACCGTATCCGGGTACAGTGTTCCAAATTACAAACAAACTTGTTACCAGTCTTTCTAGATCACTCTGTATTATGTTTTTTTATGAGTGAGCGCTTTTTTCAACACATTTTTTTAATGTTGCGTTTTATGTTGGTAGCACTTTATATTAAATGACAGTTAACAAGAAAATGGCCGCGTTAGGTGTTTTTTGAAATTTCTGTTTTCTATTTGCAAAAGACTAAAATCCTGTATTTCTTCAATAATGGTGAGAATCGCAATGTATTAAAAAAATCCTTACTTGTAACAATGCCATTCAACGCGTCCACCGCTGGCGAATTCGGTAAATCCCCGACAAAATCCCTCCCTTCGTCACAATACCTCGCAATCGTGGGGTCCAGGGGCAAACTCCCCAAAAACGGCACTTTCAAATCTTCGCACATTTTCTTCGCCCCTCCTGTAGCCGCTGGAAAAATCTCCGACAATCTCTTACAACACGGACACACAAAAATCGACATATTCTCCACAACGCCCAAAATCCTAATATTGACTTTTCGACAAAAATCAATTTCTTTGCGCACATCCAATAATGCGACTTCTTGTGGCGTTGTCACAATCACAGCCCCTGTGAGCCCCGCTTGAGACAGATAAGTCGATGCTGAAAGATGCTCATCGGATGTGCCAGGAGGCGTATCCATGAGCAGGTAATCAAGGGTGCCCCAATCAACCTCACTGAGGAATTGACGGATCATGCCGTTTTTTTTGGGGCCTCGCCAGATAACAGCATCGTCAGGGGACGATAATAAAAAGCCGATTGACATCACTGATAAATTATCATCCACGTACTGAAAAATTGAGTCAATTGAGTGATTCAAGGGGGCACAAGGAGCGTACCACTGGCGACCAACCGGAGCCCGATTGGTGCACTTGCTCGTTAAGGGCCCCCAAAACACGGGGCTGCGAGGGGCCGCAAATGTCGATGTCCAAAACAGCCACCTAAGAAAAATTATTAAAAAAAAAACAATAATATCATACCTATTTTTTTATTTTCTTGTTTTATCCTATCATTTAATTTAATTATTTAGACACCTGCATGAGCACCGGGTGGATAAAAATCGTATAAGACACTCCTTCAACCCGCTGAGGAAGACTTCCAAGTCAAATCTCTGATGAAGCTGTACAGACTACCCAAAAATCCTCCAAGTCCCAATAGCCCGTCAGATATGAGTTGTAAGTGTTATTTAATTTTAATTCTCACTTTAAAATTACTTTGCGATTTGATTTTTCGAACTTTGTCAATTTGTTTTTTTTTGTATTAATTATTTGTGGAAGATGTAAATAGATGTTCAGCCGTACAACCTATCGGCTGCTGATAAAGAACGTCAAATTGAATTAAAAATTCCTATGACGAAAAATTGTTTGAGCCTTTTTTCACGAGATATAGCTCTTCAAAGTTATTTTTTTTATTCTTCAGACCTTTGTCAGGGAAAACGACAGCTCTTGTAAATGAAACAAATACCTCTTGAAAAAAACAGCAATTAATGTCTTAACGAAGCACAAAATAATTTAAAAAACTTTTAAATTCGACAATAATCCGACGAAACAAAAGAGCAACAGTCGATAGCATTGCTAAGGAAAACAAATAAAAATATATATAAAAAAGCATTTTTGTGTTAAACGTCTTTTATCATGATATGAGAGTTTGGCCGTCATTTTCGAATCACTCTGTATAAATGCGAAAATTTTAAAAATCTTTAAAAATGTGTTGAACTAAATATTTAATTCTTAGGTGAGATCTAGATGGCTTGCAATAATTAATAAATATAAACAATTCCTCTCTATTTTTTTTTGTCGATTTGTTTAAACAGATCAAAATATTTTATGTTGTAATACTTTTTCATAAAACGGGAAAACTATCGTTCGAAAATTTATGATGGTTTTATAAAAAAAATTGGTGTCTGAAAACTTTTACTGGATTTTCCTTATTTAAATTAAATGTCGACTTTAACTTTAATCTTAAAAGTGTTTAAATATGTGTTGAAATAATAAATAATTAATTAGATAACATCAAGACTACTTGAAATTAGAAAATTAAATTAAAGTAAATTTAAACGAAAATATTGTAACAACTCCTCTCTGATTTTTGTTGGATTTATTAATTTATTCTTATGGAATTTGGAAAAATTGAAGAAAAAGTCGTAATTTTTATTTAAATAATTTAACTTAACTGGTGAAAATATTTCATAATTTGAATAGTTTTGTATAAAACGAGTTCTAATATTTCTGATTTATTTATTTTTTTATTTATTCCTTATTTATTACAATTTAATGTATTTAATTACTTTAATGGGACATTTAAAAATTAATGCTCCTTTAAATTAAGTTTCGTCTATTAATGTAGTAAATTGTCGAATTTGCTTTTAATCTGCTCCAAATTTCTGTGGCATTTTTTTTTTTTTTTTTTTTTTTTGATAAATGAAGCCAGTGTTTTTTGCTTACTTTCTCATTTTGAAAAATGTAAATACCTGTCTTACAGATTAGTTAATTGTAATGATTATTATTAATTGTATCAATCATTTTACGTTCAATAAGATATTTCTTCAAGCAATAAAAGTTCTTTCACTTTGAAAAAATTGCTTCCACGTTTTTTTTTCTTCTAATCTTTAAATGCAGTTTTACACACAAACAGAGCTTGACAAATTCAACAGCGTTCAACAGAAAATCGTCTATTTTTTTATACATAAAGTGGTACTAACACATATAATTTAGATTATCATTTATGCCAAAAAAATTTAAATATGAGAGCCATAAAAAAATTATTAACTTTTTATTAACCAGAAAATTGAGTGTGTGATTTTGAATAACAATTCCTTATTTTATAGTCAGTCACAAGGTTGGTCAAAAGTCGCTGATATCGAATGAGGGAATCCTGTAAACAGGACAAAGTGCGAAAAAAATAATATTTACACAATGGATCTTTGCATACAAAAAGATATTTTTAGAATTTTTATTTGATAATGCGGTCGCGTAATCATCATGACAAACAAAGAATTGATTTATTTACGTAAACAATAATAAATTCCCGAAAACATCGTCTCAAGGCCCTTTTAAAAACACAATTTTTTCAATTAAACTAAATGCAAAATGCATTCTAGTCAGTTCAATCTAACCCCGTCTGAGCAAAATAGGGCGCAGTGCCAGGCCGTGCCTGGCACAAGCCATTCAACTTTGCCCTGTACCAAAGATAGTACACTAGTCTGTTCTACCAATTGACACACAAAAAATGATTTTCGGATACCCCGAAACACGTCGAAGTCGTTACAACCGAGTGAGTCAAAAATAAAAAATTGCACTTTGAGTAACAATCACACACACTTACATTGCGCTCCTTATCGGCCGCAGCCAAACTTCGGCCAAGTAACGCCGTTACGGTGCTTTTCCCCACGCCCCCTTTCCCAGACAAAATCAGAATTTTGTTCCTAACTTGTTCGAGTCTCTCCTTTACCAGCTGAATGCCCGGGTCGGGGCCCTTGGGCCCCGACGCGCAAATCTGCTGGTTGGGGCACCCCGCACAAGCTGAGGCTTTGCCAGCGTTGGCGCTCTCAGTCCCTGGACAATCTAATAAAAATAACCCCACAAAAAATTATTATTAATTGTCAGCACGTAAACAAAGCACGAAACTCACGTTCGGGCACACTTCCGGCTTTTTCAACACTTGTTGCCATCGTATTATCGTCAAAACGTACGAAAACGACGAATTGTTATCACAAATTGTGAGGTTAAGTGCTTGACGTTTCGTTTTTATTGACTGGTCGGTGTACCAACTACGGTAAAAAACCCCAAATCGGTTCAAATGTTTTTGTTGACGGAACCAAAAGTCAAAATTATTTCGCTTTTTTAGATGTTTAGTGAGTAGTTGGGTGAATGGCGGTAAAAAACGAGACAGTGTTATATTCAGTAAGCGATTAATTTACGAAATTACAACGTTGATGCGTTTTTCTAGCAACTTCAACCATGGAGTACCGTGGGGGCCGATCCTTGCATGGAGCAGGTCGGGGGGCCGCCAGTGCCGGTCCGCATTGGTCAGTACTACCAAACTCCAAGGCCCCACCCTTGGAGGCCCACGCTGGGTTACGAAAACGTGGAAGTGACCCCATTGTGAGCCCTCTTATTTTAATTTAAGAAAAATGTGCATAATTTTGGTCATAGGCCGAGTCAACCGGTCACAAATGCGCTCATCGATCCCTGTTATACTCCGCATGGGATGGCCACCGAGCCGTTGAAATTTCCGAATTTGGTGACCGGTTTTGAGCGAAATCCGGCCCATGCAGCTAGGGCTGCCCTTTATACGAGATATACGCCCATTGAGTGGACGCATAATAATTTGCGGAATTATGGCGAGTCGGATACGAATCGGAATTATTCGGAGCGGCTCAGGGGCGAATTTATTCGGGTCATGAGGTACTACAAAAATTTTAAAAATATTGCTAGTACTACTTGGTTTTTTTCCCAGAGAAACTGATGAAAAAACGGCGCAAGGTCAGCGCGAGGTGGGCCGAAGACTTGGTGAAAGAATCACCGATTTGACGTTTTGGCGGAATGAGGCCCGCACTGAGCTCGAGAGACTTTTGACTGAGAGTGATTTGCTGCAAGAAGCTCGCAGGTAAGTGAACGTTTCTTGAATTTTTTTAATTATGACAAAACTATTCGAAAAAGTGGGGCTATTTTGATGCTAATCTATGTAAAATGATCTGGGGAATCGATTGGCATCGAGAAAATTGCTAAATTCCCAATAGTTTATTAGTTATGAATTTTTTTAAATTTTACCTATTTTTGCTTTTATTTGCAATTTTCTCGAAAACTATTAGTCGGAGAACAATGATTTTTTTTGAAAAAGATAGATAATTAAATGACCTTTCCAACGATATTAAACTTTGTAGGGTTATCTCTAATAGTTCCGGAGTTATTGCTCGATAAATGATCCGGGTATCCGGATTTGACCAAAATCGCGACGAAAATTGAAAAAAATCAAACATCAATAAATCGAACATAGAGACTTTTTTAGACTTTTAATAACTCTAGAGGGTTGTAAAGACATATAAAAGTTCATAAAACTTTGCTAGAGTGAGTCTAAAAAAAATTTGTTTTCAGTTTTACGGTGACCATACCTAAGCAAAAAAATTCAAACTTTTAAATCTCATGAAAAGCTGGTATAGCACAGAGAATGAGCCGCGGAATTCACTAGAATAAACCGTTTTGTTCTGCGACGTGTAGTTTTTGATTTATGAATTTTTAATAAATTACCCGGCGCATCCACCATTTTTCAAGATGGAATAATTTTTTAATTATGTTCTCGAGTAAGCTAGTGTTGTTTGAAAGCTGTTATAACACGTGAAATGAGCCACAGAATTCACCGGAATAAACCGTTTTGCTCTATAACTTTTAACTTTCGAGTTATAAATTGTTTTCTGTAGCCGGAACGCGGCGTTTTGAAAATTTGGTCAAAATGTATTGTCCGTCGTAGTTACTTTTCATTGCTGCATAATTATTGGTCACAATTGTTACTTGCAGGTCTTTAGAGAAGGCTATTTCGGACATTGAGGGGCCCCTCCATATCGCTCAGGAGTGCCTCTACCAAAGAGAAAACCGCCAGGGAATTGATCTAGTCCACGATAATGCCGAACACTCCCTTCTAAAAGAAATCGAAATTTATCGAAACTCTCAGGAACAACTCAAATGTCTCTACGAACGCATCAAGGACCAGCTCAGAAATAACAGAGCGGCTCAGCACGAACTCGAAACTGACGTTCGGAGCAAAGAAGGGGCTCTTGGAATTGACAACATGTGCCACCAACTCAATAATTTCTCCAAAGGAATCAACTACTACGGAGGGATAGAAAAATACGACCCTACGTAATTTATTTCCAACATTTTTTTTTAATTTTTATTTGGTGTCTAAATTTATTAGGGTTTCAACGGTTCAAACGTGGGCCGAAAACAGCAACCGAATCGTTCAAAGATCACAATCAGAAAGAGGCAAATCGGCTCAGTTACGTTCCGATATTGAAAATTTAATAAACACAGTTGCTACTCAAATTTGGGATGCTTGGAGTAATACGAATAATGCGTTAGCAAGACGGGCAGCAGAAACATTAGAAGCCAAAAGTAAACTCCAAATGCATTTGCATAAAATCCAACAGGAAATTTTCGATGTTGAGAAAAATATCGAATTGATCAAGAAGGCAATTATGGATAAGAGCAATCCAATGAAAGTGGCACACACAAGACTTGAAGCGAGAACTCATCGGAAAAACGTCGAGTTGTGCAGAGATACGGCCCAAGACAGGTAGGCAAAAATTCTCCATTCACTTTAGTATTCGCACCCTTGTTTTTTGATTTTTGTGAAAAAGTATGAGACTTGCACTTTTCACACGCCAAGTCCTAGTAGAATGCAGCAGAACGATTTTTTTTCTTAGTTGTGTCTTGAGTTCGGCCTTTTTTAAACGGCGCCAAAAACCAAGTTCCTGAAAGTAATGTCTTGATAATAATTTCAGACTTGTGCGAGAAGTGGTTGATATTCAAGACAGCATTGAATATCTCCACAGAAAGCTCCAAGAAGCGGAAGCTCAGCATCAACAACTGCTCAAAACTCGATCAAATCTCGAGTCAGATTTGCACAATAAAGTCAATTCGTTGTTTATTGATCGAGAAAAATGCATGGGGATGAGAAGGTCATTCCCTATCACTGCCACCATCAAATACTAACACATTCAGTCCAAAAATAAATCGTGCACTAACAAATTTTTATTTAAACTTAAAACTTAAAATTATTTAACAAATGATGGTACAGGTAGTTGTAGTCCTTCCTTTGCCTCGAAAAATGTGTACGACAGAGTTATTTCATCAATAAATTCCATCAGAGGATCGTCCACAAATTCAGGGTCAATGTAAAAAAATACAGGCATGTCAACCTACAAAAAAGAATTTTAGAGATAAATGAATGTTTATGATTTATCCACCTCTTCATGGGGGTTCAACTGCTGCTCTTCGAAACAAAAACACTGAATTTTATTAAAATACTGTCCCGCTTCAAAGGGCACTACATTATAAGTACTAATTCCAATCACAGGTTTATCGGTTGGATTTTTGGCGGTGTAAAAGGCAAGAGCTGTCTCGCCTGGATGTACCGTAATTTCCGTTTGTTGCGGATGGAAATTCCATCGCATGCTGGCGGCAGTGTCGGCATTAAATTTGATTTTTAACAAGCGGTGTTTTATCGATGGCATTGTCTCAACTTTATTGGCGTCGTGACCTGCTTGGGTTGTGCCCCCATAACTATAAGCTTGACAAAATAGCCGATAAAGGGGCACAGCTGCGTAGCTTAGGCCTGCTGTTACGACACCAGCTGCGGTTACATAGTATAAGGTTGATCGGATGCGTTTCTTCTGGGCTTCGTTTGAGTTTTGAGACAGTCGGGGGGTTGTGTGAAATCGCCCCCGGAGTATGTTGTATCCACTGTTGCGTAAAATGTTCGTCAGTCGGTTCATCTTTATTAAAAACATTGCAAATTCCGGCACATTATTCGAAGTTACATAACCTCACTTATGTTTATTTACAATTTTATTTGGAACGTAGTCTATTTTCCCATATTTACATTATAGAGGTTTTTTTACGTTGGTAACGAGCACGTAAATCAGTTTAAACAAATCAGTTAATTGGAATTAATCAATTTTATATTATTATAACCTCATTTTTTAGACTTTATGTGGTGATTAATATCAAACGCCAAATACCAAAAATGGTGCTGGCACCATGAATATTACAGTCGACCAGACAATTGCTGCGCGCATGGAGCTAGCACCATTTCCGCCAGGAAAAAAGGAAGTAAGGATGAGGTAAACAATGATTATTGAAAGATGAAGGAAATAAAGGAATTATTGGTTTGTGAAATAAAAAACAACGCAACACTATAAATATGTATAATCTATGTTTTCGATCATACGCCCAATGAGCCACAAGAGTTATATTCGTAATTTGGGTTTTACAAACACTTGAATATTTAAAGCCCAAAAAAGTAATTTAGTCAATGTAATTGTACGTATTAACAACAAATACACTACTACTGCATTCAGTGAGTTATCTAGAACGGTTTCGTGTTCTCGTAACTTTGGGAATTTTTGTAGAAATGAGTTTGAGGTTATGTCACAGTAGACTTATCAGCACGGTCACTAAAAGGCTCTTTTCGGCCAAATTCCCGGACCATAAGATCGTCTTAACTGACGACGAAAGCACGTACGTGGCGTGGCACCCAAAACAGGACTTTCCGTACGAATGTACCCAACCTTTGCCTGAAAAACAAGTCGAAGACACTTCCGTTCTTAAAACGCAGCTTACGCCCCAACTCAAGGAAGTGTTTAATAAAAAAACACCTGAACAAGCCCGGCAAGAGCTGATGAACATCACGCACACGACGAAACATCGTTGGTTCCCTCGTGCGCGTGATAAACGCGCTAAAAAGACACCAATGGATCGCGAATATTTGTAGAATTTATTTAAATACAAAATCGTAATAAATTAGTTGGTTAGAGCTACAAGTGCATTGACAACGTTCCCGTGGTATTCTCGAAGGGTTCGTTCGGCTTGCGTCCTTGAAATTTCCATTTCGCGAACGATGAGATCGACGTCTTCTTTCTTGACTGATACTTTGAGCAATTCTTTTTCACGGGCTTGTTTCTCGAGGGCTTCTTTGTTACGGCGATCGCCGATTGCTGAAATGGCACCAGCTACGTTCTGTGTCGAAATTTCCTTTTCTTCGGCATAGTCGGTGACTTTCTCGAGGTCAGCGGCCCCACTGTCGTACTTTGCGGTTTTCTTTTGCGACTTTTCGGGCAGTTCTTCGCTACTGCCGTTCACGGTTTCCTCATCTGCCATGGTTCAAATTTTGCAAAAAATGGCCAAATGTGAGGTTAGGGCCGACTCTACGTCAAGTGACAAGCGTGTAACCCGAAAAAGGAATGTAACTAACACAAAACAAAAGAGCGGGAGTTTCAAAAACAAAAAAACGCTCCAGCACAGACTACGAAAAAGGAGAACTTATTGTTCCTTATATTTTATTTACACCTTTAACTGGATTGTCTGAGAAGGGAAAATAAGGATACTAAAGAAGAGTCGAAATGAAAAGGTTGTGAGAATAAGAAAAACAATTGAGAAGAGAAGACTCTGAAAGAGAGATATAACAGAAAAGAAAACTCTTCCTTCAGAAGAGGAACTGAAAACAAGAGCAAGCAGATAAGGATCTCGGAAGATAAAAGATGTCTTGAGAAAAATGAAAAAGGGTGTGAGAAAAGAGTCTGAGAAATGAAGGTTCTAAAAAGAGAAAAGAGTTTAGGAAGAGAATGCTCTAAAGAAGGAGACTTTGAAAAGAGAATGTCAGAAAAGAAAATTATGAGAGGTCTGAAAAGGGAAAACTTGTTCCCCAGAGTTAGAAGATCTGAAAAGAAAATAGCGCGAAAATCAAGCGAGTTATTTTAGGACATTATTTATTTAACGTAAATTATTTACACAGTTTAACACTGAATAATAAAAGAATGTAAACTACATTATATCTACTGACAAGAAATGTTTAGATATTGCCAGGGAATGTGCCATTTTCCCTTTGATCATCCCATTTCTCAATCCAGGCATTGGGGCACATTGAATGGAAAACCTTCTTGAAGTAGTCGCATGGTTTGTAATCCTTTCCTCTCAGTTTCTGGCATCGGTGATAATCCAAATAGCTTTGGTAGCAGTAGCGAGTTTGGTTGGTATTGGGAAAACGGGGGTCAAAGGGGGCTGTTTTCAAATCTTCAAATTTGAGAACCTCCGGCATGGTGTCTGCAAAACAAGAGAAAGGACTTGTCGAATTGTGACTAATTAATTTTGATTTTCGAGTAAATGTCAAACAATCAATGGTGACGCGATTAGTTACCTAAGCGTTGGATAGCGTCCATGATTTGTACAAAAAACACCTTAAGCTTATATGACTTAAAACTAGGATAAAACAGTCTATTTAACGAGCAGCCTCGTCTTGGAATCATCATCACAACACGCCTCTTTGTATCGCTTAACCTCCTTCATGTACAACGTCCACGCGTCTTGCGCGTCGCTCTCTTCCTGAGTCATAGTTTTGGTTTTCTGCACCATTCCCGTTTTGAGGACTTTGCCCCCGCGCCTTTTGCCAAACATGGGCATGGGGGCCTTGGGCTCGGCCGCCGCCGCCTCCTGCTGCTTCTTCTGCTCCTCTTGCATCCGCTTAAACATCTCCATGAAGGTCCCATCATTCTTGAACATGTTCTCATTGGAGGGCTCCTCCTCCTCCTCGTCGTCGTCGTCTTGGTCATCGTCCTCGGGCTCCGCCTGCGGCTCGGGGGGCTGCAGTTTGGGGGGTGTGGGCGTGCGCCGCCTGCGGGAGCGGCGTCGCGACCTTGAGCGGCGCTTGTGGCGGCGACGCGAGCGGCTGCGAGAGCGGCGGCGGTGCTTGTGGCGGGTGCGTGAGCGCGAGCGCGAGCGGTGGCGGCGGTGCCGCGAGCGGGAGCGGGACCGCCGCCGCCGCTCGTATTTTATGTACTCGGCGCTCTTTAGGAACGGGTCGATGCGGTCTATGGCCCGCGTGGGGCTCTCTTTGAGCGAGCTATTGGACAGGTCCTCGTCGGTGCCCGGAGGCGGGGGATTGCACCAGGCGCCCGCCGACCCAGACCCAGGATTCATCTACAAGAGAACTTGCAGGTATAGTAAATGCAGCCGAGATGGACATTCAGGCGTCAAAACTGGCAGTTCCGGGACCATTTCCCACGATTAAGTGTTAGGTAATCATGGACAACTGACGTTGCCTCGATAGAGGCACTGCGTAAATAACAGGCAACGACTCCAGTGCAAAAGGGGCAAGGGATTGCCCAAAGACCTAACCAACTTACAACTAACTATTTCCTACGATATTATACCTGGTTTGTGCTCGCTTTAGCCCAATTTAGACGACACAAAAAATGGCTTCCACACTGATAAATGCACGATTTTGGCGATTCGATCGCAGCGACGCGACGCAATAACACGGAGTTGCAGCGAAACGCGCTTATCGCGTCGGTAAAGTAGGAATTACAGGGTTCTGGAAAATTGATAACGCGTTTTATAATTCATAATTTTTCGAAAACTGTTATTTATTGCTTCAATTATGTAACTCACTGCAATGACAATAATTGTGTATTTATTACGTTATCGGCGAAATTTGGCGATTAGCCTAAACATTAGACAGCCAACAATACACGTGCGCTACATAAATCACAGCCGCAAATAAAAGTGAAAACGGAAACCAGTTTTTTATCGCTAGATTTATGGATTCTATTACAAACAACATTATGTAATGTAATTATTATTTGTAATTAGTAATCATTGATCACAACAACTCTGCTTCTCCTGTAACAACAAACATCTTTGGTTTTTGCACAAGCGAATAATTTTTCTCAATTTTATGTTACATCAAGGAAAATAATACGTTTGTTTTGAAATTCGTGTGTAATGTATTGCATACTTTAACATTTGCTTATCAAATAACAAGGAATGACGTTGTAGTGTGCCTTGGATTCGTGTAATGTTGGTCACATAACCTTTTTCATGATTAATTGCAAATGTCGTTACAATTAATTAGTGATCAAATTAATCAAACCCATGTGTAAATGCTAATAAAATCGGTTTAGTGAAATGAAAAATGGTTAAGGCAAGTGTTGAAAGTGACCACGAACGTTTTCCAAGCATTTGAACACCTCCGCTTAACACCGCCAAGAACATTTTGTAAAGTTGAACGGTTGGTGTTTGTTTCAATAATAATCTCTTTTATTTTAGCTTATAGGTGGTTTAAGTACTTAGAAAATTGTCTTTTTCAAGAAATAGCCCCTGAATTTTTTGTCACTTGAAGTTACGTCACAAGCTCGATCGTGGAAATTCATGTTCCCTATCGACTGGTCATAAAGTCTGTACATAGAAGGTGAGTCTGATAATAGTTATTTATTGTATAAGCCAAACAACACAGGGTGTATCAGAAATACGTGTGTTAATTTTAACGGGTAACAGAGCTCAACAAGTGCTGAACTGTTTTCGTTGTCATAGAAACGGACAATTTCAACAATTAAAATGGTTGTCAAAAGTCGGCTATAACTCAGTTTTTCCAAATGGATCGACCCTATTTTCTTAACGGCATAATATTTACGGTGGTTTTTGTCAACACGTCTTATACTTGTTTACTACAGTTTTTGAAAAAATCACAAAAAACGGATTTTACTTTGTAGTTTTTATAGTTAATCAAGTCGATCTTGCAAAATGGTCAACAATTATTGTCAAACTTTTTCAAAATATCATAGCAACCTTGTAATGTAACAGATGACAATCGTCAAGGTTTTAGAAAACCCTTCAAGCCTTTGCTTATCAAATGCATAAAGAATTATTCACTTATTGTAAAAAGTTCATGGGCTGTGATATTTTAAAAAAACCTCTGCAAATGAAAATTTTAACAAAAAAATTTACATACTTCAAAAACTATGACAGATAGTACCTACTAACAATGAGGGTACATTTTACTCAGTTCCAAAAAGCGAATTCAAGAATGCGATAAATTTCAAAGTTGGCGTCAATTTTTGTTTTTTGAAAATGATTTAGTTGAACACAGAATGGTCGATTTGGATCGTATACAAAATTTGTAAGCTTAAAAAAGTTTGTAATGTAGGCCCTAAAAGAATCATCCTGTGTATTCTTCATAAGTGTGGAAAAAAAATTTGAGATTTTTTTCCCTGGTTTTAGTTATTCTTGTGGGCGCTGCCTTTTCTCTTATCTTTATTTATTGTGTAATACAAAAAATGCGTCATGTGCATGTGAATAAATGAAATATAATCATTTTCTATTGATTTGCCAAATACAGTGAACAAATAAAACAATTAGTAGTGTTTTGAAAAAATGCTGAAAGTTCCGCTCGTCTAATCCGGTTTTTCCTGCGACAGAATGAGTGATTGTACAAATTTGGGCAAAAGCATTGTTGAAGGAAATACGACTTCCTTTGCACACCTTTGGTACATCCATCCCGCCATGGGAGTGTTGGTTGGGTGCAAATAAATGGGTCATTCGCGACCATTGGTACACATCCTCGCCACCTACGCTCTATTTATAACCCTGCGACTATGAATTACGCAAACCCATAAAAACATGAATTATTGTTACAAATGGGTGTCAACTAAATATAACTTGATGCGAATTAATTCGTAAATCCGCGACAACGTGGCAAACACACCTCTGAATAATTAGACGGATTATTCGACCTTTTGCTGATTTATCGCGGCGCCATCTTGGACGCCATTTCGCGCTCTATTTTTACGAGTTAGTACGTGCCTTTGGAGAAAACAGTTTTTGCACGAAACGTGCCTTCGTGACGAATTCTTTTATAAAACAAAAAAATTAATTTGTTTATAATATTGGACTGAAGATAGCGCGTTGAGGGAAACCCGATTTTTTTTTCTAATTAAAATTTGTGTGGCCAATATTTCTCGCTTTATGACTTGTGGTTGACAGTGCGGATCAATCAACGACAAGGATTATGTATTCAAGGAATGTGCGGTTATTTGGTTCAAAATCTAAAAAAATACTGTCATCGTTTCACATTTTTATTAAATTATATCTTTCACTAGTTAGCTGAATAAACAAGCGGCTAAAATTGAAAACGAAACTTTGAAATAATATATATTTAGAAGAACACTTATAGACGGGGGCAATTTTCACGAGATTTATTGGGAGTTTTTATAGCTCACAACTTCCTCCATACGTTGGTTGGGGACAACAAATTTAACTAACAAAGTTAAAACTTTCGAATAGTTGGGAAAATTTTTTGTCTATTTTCGGTTTCAAAACTAGGTAAATTAATAAACAATTGAAAAAAAAATACATCGTGGAGGGAGAAACTTGTGGAAGGAGCACCCTTTTCAAACCAGTGGTGTAGTCAACATATTTTAATTTTGGGGGCATGTGTAAAATCGTAAAATTCATTAAAAATACTAACCGTTAATACTAACAATTAACGCTATTACGTACCATTACTTAAAACTACCTTTTGTTTAAAACTAAAGAACAAAATAATTTGACGGCATAAAATTCATGAAATATACAAGGTGTCCCAGGGGTGTGTAATCGGTTATACTTTGTAGTTTTAGATTTAGACTTTCAGTTAAAGCACGCAGATGATATATAGGTCATGCCAAAACGCAAAAAGTCGTATAACTCATTTTTTAATGAGTTTTAATTTTGAATATTTTTTGAAGTTCAAAAATAAAATTACAAGAAAATTTGTTAGCCTAGAATCAGATAAGTCAAGTTGTAATCTAATTTAATTATTACTCGATACGTAAATGAATTTTACTTATGAAAATAAATAAAAGTAAAAAAAAAATAAAAGCTTATAAAAAATGCTATTAATACGTGTAAAGAAATACATGATAATAAAAATATTCATAAGCGACATTGCAGTGATTTTTTTGAAATCTCTCCACAAGTTTCTTCCTCCATGTCCCACATCTAAAAGTTTGTATGCGGCCATTTCTCAATGTAAATATTTTTTCTCAGAATTTTGCAAGATATTTCAAAAATCGATAACTGTGTGTGTGTACTGTGTATGCACAAACATTACCATAAATGCCGTAAAAACCACATAATAAAATAGTGTCACAGTGTTGAATAAGAATACTAAACCTTGACTATTGATTTTTGTTGTTTTTTTTTTTAATCTAGACAGCTTGCAGTTCCATCACTAGCAATTCTATTAAAAGAGCCAAAAACCCTAAATACCTTGCATTAAATGTAATAACAGTAATTGTTTCATTCAATCGACACGCAACTATTGAAGTTACAGAACGCATTTTTATTTGACATTTTATTAATATTTTTCAAGGCTGTTTACTTTACTTACTTTGTCGTTGACCTACTTCAATAATAATCAAATTGTCTTTTATTTACTTTTCTAATAAAGCGTGATGAGTATCTACGATATAATTGATTCGTTCTTCATGTACCAAGAGTTTAACTGTTGCGTACTCTTTTTTTTGTGTCAGAATATAATATCGTTTATGTGACTTGATTACAATTGTAATTAGGTAATTTAACCATAACGTGGAGTAGATGATATGGTAGTAATGGTAACTATGCCAAATCCGGTTCATTTTACCTGCATATTCAAGGTAACAAGATGTGTGTTGTGGGTTTTCCTCCACAAATACTAAATGCATCTGAAATTGCTTTATACAACAACTTTTTTTTAATTCGACAATGACATAAAGAATTCTAAAACGGTTAACGGTGGTGTACTACAGGCTGATTCGTATAAAACGACAAGCCAACTTGTTAATCCGACTAGTTTATTTAAGCATGACGTTTTTTTCAAGGATGTCCAAAACGTAACGAGAAGCTTAATTTTTTCTATGTTTTATTGAAAAATGCTTTATCGAAAATGAAATGATTTTACTATTTTTGCGTTACATTAGCATTACATTGCATTCAAAATCGCAACTCAGCAGCAAAATTTTGACAAAAATTCCCCAACAAATTTTTAAACACGTTTTTTTGCTTTATATCTGGGAAATAATTTTGGAAAGTACACCAGATCGTTAAATTTAAAACCATTTATTCCCACTTTTACCATCGATCCGCCAATAATATTTCAGTAATCGGAGAGGTTTGTTGTCGCATCCATCCGTCGAAAAAATTTCCCTCGACAAGAGTATAGTTTTTCTCCGTTCGACTTGAAATTAGAAACTTCAGATTGTGAGAATTAATGATCCTCACGTTTCGTCAAAAACCTCCAAAACAAACTTATTAATTACGTGCCGATGAAAAACTGTTTATTCAGCTTGAAGAAACGGTGAGCGCAATCACATGCCGCAAAATTTGAATCGTAACGAATTTATAAGAAAAAGTCTATAACTTATTTTTTTCTCTATGTAAAATTAGCGACATGTTTATCACAAAACAATATTTAATTTAATATTATAATAAAAAACACTGCATTCTACGCGATTGTTAGTTTTTGAGAGATAGTATAAATTGAAGATCACTCTGTATAATTCTGAGTAGAACAAAGACCACTTTAACCCCAGCTGTAAAGACTGATTCTTTTATGATCTACATTAGAATATTCTTAAATTGTAATGTAACTAGAGCTCGGAAATGTTGTATACAACCAAAATCGGCCATTTTGAGATGAACCACATTATTTTCAAAATGGTTGAACTTCCGGAAATTTGGATAATTGGCATGGTAACCACCTAATTCATTTTACCTTTTTTTAGATTTTAGGAAATAGTAAAAATCACAGACTCACCTTGTATAGTTTTGATTATAGAACAAAGCCCACTTTAACCCCAGGCATTTTTTACAGAGAATTTAATAATGTTATCAGCGATTTTTTTAATACAGACAAATTTAATTAAATTAAATTAAATACAACTTTATGTTATAGTGCCTGTATAATGACTTTGTTTTAAATGTGAATCTTTTATAAGTCGAAAACAAAAGACGATAGTGGGATGCGGTTTTGACCAAAATTATCTTCTCAAAAAACGGATTTGAGAATGTGTCACTCGTTTTTCTCTAAACCTCTTAGTTTTGGAGATGTCCTACTGGGACATCGAAAATGCGGCACCCTGTAGAACAAAGCCCACTTTAAAAGTGATAAATAAGATGGTCGAATCGAATTAAATTGGGCATGCCGATGTAATATTTTATAAGTTTTGTGTAAACCTGTGCTGAAAGGAAATCAAACAGTCTTGTCTAAATTTAACCGGAATGGAAACATATGGCGCACTTAAGGCCGGGCTTCGCTGTGAGGTCAACTCGTGCACTAGCCTCATCCTCTCTGCTGGCGACGACAGAACAGCGGCAGCAAAGCGGAAAAAGACACGTTCACAAGTGTGGCGATGATAATTAAAAGTGCTCCTCTATTGTTGCGTAATCTTCGTTTTTTCTTTCCTTTCCCATGTGTCCTTCGGTGGGTAATGTAATGGCTTAGAGAGAGCTTTTAGGCCCCATGGTGGCACTAACGCGCTTTAGACACAGGAGGAGTAGAGTGCTTTACTTGGTTTCATTATTACATGAAATTGACCCGATTTTTTCAATCGAACTAGGGGTTAGGGCGGCGGTGTTAATAATGTATGGGAAAGTTGTTGGGAAAGCGGTTTATGGTCGGTGATCGGGATTTTCATTGCTTTAACTATCAGACGAAAATATTTGATGAATTTTTTTTCAATAGCTAAGTAGAAATGTTCTATTATTAACTGGGAAAAAGGAAAAGAAAAGTCTTTTTTCTGTAGCAGATTAACTACTTCTCAACTCTTTTTTATTCAATTAAATTTACAAATTCCAACACATTTATTTGTAGAATTCAATAACTTTTTTCTTTTAAACTAAAAAAAGTTGTCTTATACACGACGATAAAGATTGTGTCTTGTTCAAACAATCTCTTTATCGTCTTGTATAATAACTATTTTTGGACAGTTCATATTCATGTTTTAGCTTTTTATTAAACTTCAGGAAAGAGCTTCTTGACCTTATTTTTTTAAATTTAATTTTTGTCGTACTTTTTGTTTGTCTTACTTTTTGCGTCAGAAATTTGATTGGTTTGTTTTTGACATTCAAAAATCGCAAAAATCAAGTCATCTTTGATTACAGTTTTCGCTGTTTTGAAACATTTTGATACATAATAAAAAAATAAAGTTTGGTGTTTTTGTTGTTGGTAGTTTTGGTCATTAATTTCTGTTTTTATTGGCCAATGAATCACCGTTGTTTTTTCAATTTCTCACGAATCGTTACAACATTTTTCGTTATCATGGTTTGACCTAAGTGGAAAACCCGGAATTGCATGAAAATTAATAACACTTCTGTTTAACACTGCATATTTATAATTTAACTAGCGCATAAAATCATGGCAAGCGTCCAAAACTGAATACTGTAAATTTTCAAAGTGATGAATGTGATGGCCAAAAATTCTATGGAGGGTCTTCATGAGAGGGAGAAGTGTTTGGATGCCATCCAAAAAAAAATTATTACAATTTTGACAAAAATTTCTATTCCATTTGGCACGCAATAGATACATGAAAATTTTCATAGTGGAGTATTAAAGTTTACTGTTTTATTAGAGACGTGAAATATTTATACACAAAGTTGCATTTTGGAGCCACACCACCTGATATAATCGTTTCATTCAGACGACATCGAATAATTATGTTTTGCTAGTGTGGGTTTAAAATAAATAGCACAGTTTTTGAAAATTTCGCCGGATTGAGTCGTTTGGGAGGTTTTGCTAAGGTAATTGGACTATTATTGCCGATTTGGTTGATTTATTCAGGTGACGCCTTTCTGTAACGCGTCATTACGTCTAATTTACGACCAACTCGATTACTTCGTAAATTTATAAATACACGTTGGGCGCAGTAGGCTAGGAAAAAAGTGCACAATTTGATGGTGTATGTTCAGAATTGTTAATTTTTTTTAGTTGTTTTCTTAGTTTTAAATGAAAAAATCATGCATATCCTCATAACTTCGTTTTTTTTTTGTGGAAAAAAAATTATTACGAATAAAATCAGTAATAATGTCTTTAAAATTATGAAGTTTTTCTAATTCAACGTTGCCAACTTAATTTCAAAGTCACAAGTCACTTTGATCTGTAATCGAAAAACTGTAGTTGTGTAAGGGCACTTAACATGTAAATTTTGTTGCCAACTTGACGATAAAAATCATATTTAACTCTTTTATTTGAGGTTTTGGCATTATGCTGTTGTCATTATTTTTTCACAATAAACAAAAAGAAAAACAAACAATTACCAAAGCAAGTTTTTGTGAAGTTTGTCTGGTTTTTGGCCGATATTTTTCAGAAAAACCGAAAAGTTACTAAATTATGTTGAGAAACCACCCTTTTTTAGTTGGAAATACGATTATTTCGTAAGTCGAAATAGTTTCTGGCTAAAAATATCATAATTTTTCTCTAAACACACAATAAGTTTGTTAAATTTCATCAAAAATTCACCGAAAACTAACTAAATGAAGTCAAAGATGGTTTTAATTTTCGCTTTTTCAAACGCTATAAAGTGTTAAATTTGAGCTAAAAACTCAGTTTTTCTTAAAAAAAAAAAACCTTACAATTTTTATCTTTATCGAAAGTTTTCGAACTTTTCACCAACCAAGCTAGAAAATTAAAAAAGTAAGTCAAAAATGTTATTGTTTTAGCAACTTTTGGTACATTTTTAGTTAGAAAAACGACTATTTTGTAAAATCATATCAAAAGTAAATCACAAACGCACAAAAATAGTGAGTTTTTTTTGTTAAAAACACACATTTGTAAAATATCCCCAAATATTAGCTGAAAACTAAGTAAATATTCATTAGAACGTGTTTTTTTGCCTTTTTCAAACGCTGGGGCAAGTTTTTGAACTAAAACCTTAGTTTTTTACAATTTTTTTTCAAAAAATCTTAAATTTGTTTGAAAAAATTAAATTAATACACAATTTTTACTTCTATCAAGTGAAGCTTTTTAAATATTTTTCAGTACAAATTACCAATTCACCAAATACGCTAGAAAATATCACCAAATCTGGTAAAAGAAAACGTTATTTTTGTCAATTATTTCGTAAAATGTCATCAAAAATTAATCGAAAACTAACGAAATTAGTTCAAATTTAGCGTGACTTTTTCGATATGTCAGTTTTTTTAAGCTAAAATAGCATAGTTTTTTGTTAAAAACATAATAAATTTGTAAAACTAAATTAGGATGGTTTTACTTTTCCCTTCTTCAAATCACTTCTATTTTTTTACTTATGAAATCTTGCTAAAACAGATCCAAAAATTATAAGTTGGGTCGAAAGATCACACAATTTTTACCTTTATCGAGGTAAAAATTAGTCGAAAAATTGTTCTTTTTAGTACATTATCAGTTATAAATGCAATAAAAAAATAAGGAAAAAATTGACAAAATTAATTCGAGCATTTGATCCATAATTTTTCGCTAAAAATCCAATAAAATGTCGTCAAAAATTAGCCGAGATTAGATCGAAAATGATTTTATTCATGCCTTTTTCAAACGCTTAAGCCTGTTTTATTTGAGTTAGAAAAATTGAAAAATCCCAAATGGGTTGAAAAATAGGCTCAAAGCTAGAGTAAATTAGGTCAAAAATGACATTATTTTTGCTCATTCCAGCTTTTTTTTGTGAAAAACGATTATTTCGCAAAATTTTGTTAAAAATAAGCCGCAAAGTTATAATGTGCTCGGTTTTTTGTAACGAAAAATAGCACAATTTTTCGTTAAAAGCACAAAATTTCGCCAAAAATTAACCGAAAATTAGGTAAATTAGATCCAGTGTGATTTTATTTCTGCTCTAAATGCTAAAGCAAGTGGGGATTTTCAAAAAGAAAAAAATTAGTTAGTTTACAACATAAAAAAAATCCAAAAAGTTTTTCGGATGCATTAAAATTTGGGCAATTTTTGTTGTTACTTTGAAATTAAGTTGGCACAGTGAATAACGTAGAGACAAAAGACAGTGGTGGAAAATTCATTGCACGGTTCCTTGTCCTCAACTTCCTTTTTTGAATAGAAAATGTCGTTTTCCATGCATTGTTTTGAATGAAACGGCGGCGCCATCACCTTTCCTATTAGCACCTGAACCCAATTTATTCCATTGCAAGCATCGCTTACATAACAATCACGTCACAAACATTCGCACCATTGTTTCACTCACATGCAAAAATAAATACTTTGATAAGCTGATGTGGTGTGTGACACACTACTGCTATCGAATCACGTTCGAAAAAACGGCCAATTTACGCGTAAAACGTGCGAAAACGAAACTTTCCTAATTAGCGAAGCCTTGGCCAAATATAATAATAAAAAGTGGCGGAATTTTATTTTCGTCCGGAAGTTTCAACGGTGTTGAATGAAGAGCTCTGTTCGAGAGAGCGACTTGGAAAACAATTCCGTTTATTTTTGATGGATTATGCGGCTTGCTGGCTGATGGGCGACCGACCTCGTCACACAATGTGTGTGTTATAGGTAGATTTAATCGAGCTATTGATTTGCCTGACCTATTAATTTTTTACGCACGATGAAGTCATTTTATTAGCTAAGATGTTAAAATTACAGAAAGTGATCATCTTATACAGCTTATTAATGCGTTTTTTTTTATTAAATTCCAATGCCAAATTATCATGCTGAATGACAAAGTCTGGGTAAACAATGGATTTGTTGGAAGCTGCCCACGTCCCGGTTTGCAATTTTTAAATTTACATTTTTTTCTACCCAAAAATAATAACGATTGAGTCAGTTTTTCCAAGAAATTTTACGTTTCCAATTATTTTTTTTCTAATTTGTGCACGAATCCAGAAAAAACAGTTAAACAACTACAGGGTGTGTGACCCTTTAAATGTATATTTTTACTTTACAGCGTTTGTTTTATATTTTTCCTTGTAGTATGATTTTTTGGAATTTTTCTACAATTTTTTACAATTAAATTTAATCAAAAGCCGTTGCAAAAATTGTTATTTCTTGTCTTAGAAAAATAATCAATTAAATTTTATTGATTATTATTTTCTTGATTAATATTCTTAATTAATTAATTATAATTTCACGGAATTATAGAAAACTTTTGAAAAAAATCGCATGCATAGAGAAAACAATACAATATCTAACAGCAAAATCTGATTTTTGTGTAAGTAATAGTTATACAGGGTGAGTCTACTAAAAGTATATTTTTACTATATCTCAAAAACTAATAATCACACACAATTCGCCGTTTGCTATTAAATACTCTGTATTTTTCACAATACGTATGAATTTTTTCAGAATTTTTCTAAATTCTTTATAATTAAAATTAATGAAGTTACCTAATTGATTACTATTGTTAAGTAACTGCAAAAAGTTGTTATTTCTGGTGACATCTGAAAACTGGCGATGCTTAAATATTGTTTTGTGATAAAAATTCGTTTACAAATGTCACTATAGCCACTCAAAATACTTAATTAAGTAAAAATTATAAGCGTAAGTTTGATGCTAGTAAAACTTTTCATCAATATTTTTGCTCAAAAACGTTGTTTTAGTATGAAACTATAAATTATAATATTTCGGTTAATTAAAGTTTTCGTATTTTTAATTTCATTTAATTAATTAATTTCAATCATAAAAAAGAGTAGAAAAAAATCTAAAAAATCACATAACTGGAGAAAAAGTAAAGTATTTAATAACAAAAGTTGACTTCTCTTCGACTATTATTAGTTTTGAGGTTATGTAAAAATACTTTCACCAGACTAACCCTGTATAAAATTAAAGTTTTTTCACAATAATTGATAATTTCTCTTGAACTAAAAATAAAAATGAGAAGATATTTATTCTTCGCAGTTTTCTATATTCTACAGAAAGCCACGTACGTACTTATTTTGCTTTTCTAACGTTTGACTTTTGCTATTTTTGTATTTAATTAATTATTCACAAGTAAAATCCAGGGAATTGTCTTGAATTCGTGAAAATGAGCCTAAAAGCTTATTAAATTTCATTGAAAGCCATTTATTTTTTATTTTTATAAGATTTTTGGGCAAACTCGAGCGAAATAAGATAAAAAAAACATCAATTTTTCGATGCAATTTGGTAACTTTTTAGCTAATTTTCGGAAAAAACTTAGTTGGAAAACAGAAATAACGCCATTTTGTTAATCTTGGTTTATTTAAAAAAATTATGCAAAATATTTGCGTTTATAGAAAAAAAAACACATGTTTAAACGCTCGAAAATGGTAAAATAATATCTTTTTTTAACATAATTTAGGGATTTTTTGGCCAGTTTTAACAAAGTCTCAAAAAAAATTGATAATTTATTTCAAAAACGTAATCAGATGTTTGAAAAAGTTAAAAATAAGATGTTTTTCAATCACATTTTATAGTTTTTTGATTCATTTTTAACAAAATGATAATACACATAATTTTCTACTTTTATTACTTGAAAGATTATCTGTTGTTTTATCAAAATGATCATTTTGTCAATAGAATATGCAAAAAAATATAAAAACAATTAATCATCTTATTTTTTCCTTATTTAAGTTTGATATTTTCCAATAAAAATTTTTACAGTAAACTGCAGGATAAATAAATAATTTCTATGCAACTATTAGTTTTTGGGATATTTATAGTAAAAAAAACCTTTAACAGACTAACCCTGTATAAAATTAAAACGTCAACCGCAAACCGTAATGTATTTTTAATGAAAGGTTTTTGCTGGTTTTGTCACAGTTGGTAAGTTCTGTCCAATGCAAAATAAAAATGAGAAGATTTTCCAGTTTTAAATTAATTTTCGGCGAAAACTGCGTTTAATTGTGAATTGTCTTGAGCTCGTTATCACTTTGTCAATAGAACTATGCAAGAAAAAATATTTAAACAATTAATCAACTAGTATTTTCCTCATTCAAATTTGATTTTTTCCGGTAAAACATTGCACAATAAAATAAATAAATGCGATAACATGAAATTTTCTCCGAATTTCGATAAATACCGCGTCCCTGAAACGATTAAATCTCAGTGAAAATTGCCTTTTTTGCAATTCATGATTACGTGAAAACTAACTATTCACACAATAGATGATGTTGTATGTATGAAATGAAATATTTGTTTTGCGCAGTTTTCGCAACTTTGTCCATCGCGTAACGACATAATAATTACAAACAATTCTTTGCTAATACTCACCGACAAAATCACAGACCGCGCACTGAACACTTATGTCACACAAAAAAAAAATAATAAAAAACTCCTGCTGGAAGTGTTCCGGTTCGGTGTGAATATCAAAATGCAACGTCGAGTGTGTGTGGGAGTGCGAACATCGCTCAAAAGACGGAACTTTAGATGAAAAACGGACGCATGCGTTATTTTATTCCTGCTGATGGCACGACGAGCTGCAGGATTTTACTGAGGACGAGAGATCAAAGCAAGATGTGTACGGTGCCAAGGAAATGGCTCCTTTTTCCTGCGAGCTGGAGGATGGGCGAGGGCGGGGCAAAGTTTATTTGCATTTTTATAAAGTAATTTCTATTTTTGATGATGGCAGATGACGGCCAAGCGAGCATTCGTTGCAGGAAAAAATCGCACACCACGATTTTATCGAGCCGTGGATTTTTTTTTATGTTGATTGAAACAAATTTCTATACACTATAATAATTAGCTATATCCGTTCTATTTGAAAAAACTGAGTTATAGCAATTTTTTGAAAACCATTTTGAAAAAATCATACTAGCCATGAATTTTGACAGTTGACAATTTTGAAACTTCTAGAAAACTTTTCAAACCTTCGTTTATCGAATGCAAAAAAATTATTCAGTTATCGCAAAGGGTTCAAGGGCTGTGATATCTTAGATTAACTCTTACAAATACAAATTTTAACAAAAAAATTGACATATATCAAATACTATGACAGATAAGTACCAACAACTTGAATAAATTTTACTCAGCTTGAGAAGGTGAATTCAAATATGCAATAGAAATGTGTGGTTACTATTTAAAATTTCAAACTTGGCGCCAATTTTTTTTTAGTTCCGGAAACTAAGCCATTTTGAAAATGGTCGATTTGGAGCATATACAAAATTTTAAAGCTTTCTAGCTATATTAGAAGTTAAAAAGTTTCTAAAGTAGGTCTTAAAAGAATCACCCTGTATAACTCGAAAAAATCGAAATAAAGAATATTGTTGTTTTTAATTATAAAATGAACAAATAAAGAAAATCGATTAAATTAAAAAACACATAAATAAGGATAAATTTGTAGTTTCATATTTCGTTGTCAGAATGAATTGAAATTTTGCATACTTACGTAATCTGCATGACAATGCAATCCTATGTAGTTAGTTACCCCCTAAGGAGGAGGATATTTTTGCTTACATGCTATAATTCTAAAATTTATAAAAGTTTTGGGAATTGTCAAGCATTTTCTCACAAAATCTATTAAATTAAGTTCACCATTGTACAGCTTTTTACTTTTTTTGTAGTTTCACTACCTTTTTCGGTCAAAAACTACCAAATTGGATCGAATTTATGCAATGAGTGAGTAAAGTAATTTTTTTAAAGGTGTAGGAACAATTGCAATTCTTATGAGTAAAACAAAGGTATTTTACTCACGAGTTGCATACAACATTTTTTCTACGTTCGTTAAAAAATGTAGCATTTTTTTCATTTAATAATATCTTCGGATGTGCAATAAAGCTTTCGTCATTTTCACACGTTCTTTCTTTTTAAAAAAATTCTTAACAAGGGAAGGTTGGAAAAATTTGCGTTTTTTGTTCAAGTGTCATATACTTTATAAACAGACATGAATGAAAAAAAAGTTACGTTTTCGCTTTCTTACGCATTTGTTAAAAGGGAGCGAAAAGTGACTAAATGTAGTTAAAAATTTGAATATTTTTTCCTTTTCGCAATTATTTTCAACCAAAAGCCAAAATGCAGCTTTCTAATACGTTGGCGAACCACAAATAAATATTCAAGTTGGTTTTTTGATTTTTCAAAATAAAAAAGTAATTTTAATGTGAAAAAAAAAATCCGGAAAATTGGGATTTTTTCCATCAGATGCAGTGCGGCATTGAACCAAGGTTGTAGCCAAGGCTCTTCAATCACATACATCACGCTCGCAATTATTCCAACAAAACATATAAATAAAAACCGCAGCTAATTATAAAAGTTCCGTTTTATATTTAACTGCTTGACGCACAATTTCGACAAAAATAGCCACCAAAAAAAAACCGGGGGCAAATCGGGGGCTGTTTGGGTGATTAATGAGGGGTACATTTCATGTTACATGTGGTGACAGTTGAGACGTGAAAAACTTAATCTTGTGTCTGGGCTAATTATTTCAAAAAATCCTCTAGAATATTTGAGAGAGGGCCTCAACGTATTAATTTCCTCGGCTAAAATTAGAAAAAACTAAACATATGGACTGATACTCGTCGATTGGCAACACTTTAATAAATTTATTACCGAACGGAATAATAGCAACAAGTATTTTATTTTATTTTTTTTTTCAATTCAAACACGAAAATCCAGGTCTCCATTAATTGCGTTCCTATCGCACAGTTGGAACCGATTAATCCTCGTCTATTTTGTCGGTTTCAAACACGTGCCAAGTTTCAGTTTTGATCGGCTTTGCATGTAAACTATTCAATCAGAAAAAAAAACGAGTGAATCGATCCGTGTTTATTTTTAAAGGTTCGGAATTATTTGGAGGCGAAACGTGAAGGTTCAGCGGCTTCAAAACTTCAAAAATTTGTAAAGTTGAATAATTAAAAATGTTTACAATGTAGACTTAAGGAAAAATAATTGTGTGTGCGTTTTTTATTGATAAAAGTGTGCTTTGAAATTTGAAAAATCAAATAACAAATTGAAGAAAATTCGCTTAAAGTCAAATTTTTTTTATTCACATCAGAAGGTGTTTTGGAAAATTAATACAGGGTGAGTCAATAGTTGGTTACTTCTGACATGTCCTAAGATGCAACCAAAAATACTAATTTCACTTACCACTTAGATGTTTAGTTTAATTTGACTCAACACTGGTTTTTTATCTTTTAACTAATAATAATCTATAATAAAATTTTAGCAAAACTGCCAAGAAAAATAACCTATTATTGACTCATTCTGTGTTTTCGTTAAAAATGACAAAATTTTAACAAAATTTTAAGTCGTACAAGCATATAATCAAACTCAAAGTTGATTATTTATTTTTGACTCGACAATGTGTCTAAGAGCTGATGACAAATTTTTTTGAGCTAATGTAGGAACTGATTTTTTTTTCTGGTTAAAAAATCTTTCAAAAAACAGTTTAGGCATTTACATTTAATTTCAACGAGATTTTTTTGATAAAATTTTGCAAACCAGTCCCTTATCTGGTTGAAACTTTTGCATTATCGGTGTTTAACGTAAAACTAGTCACATTTTCGACCCAATTCAGCGACTTTTCGGTACATTTTTATTGAAATTTTGCATAATTGAAAAAAAATTCCCAGTACGTATTTTTTGAGCCAGTTTTATGGTTTTTCAAACTGGGTTTTATAAAAATAATAGCACAGTTTTCAATTCAACTGACGAAATTTTGCAAAGTAATTGCATTTTTAAATTAAAAACCTTGTGTAACATATAGAAGTTTAGCAACTTTTCATAATTTTCTCCATAATTCTGTGATTTTTCGGTCGGAAAATCGTGCGTCGTGGAAATTGTGTTTACTTGTTTGTTGCGAATGTTTATTAATCAGTTGGACTTTGTCCGCATCTCGCCATTTTGTCAGAAAGAGAGGAGGTTTTTCTTCTCATTGAGTAAAAATCTTCATCGAATTGCTATCGATTTTGGCACGCGTGCAAATAGCTCGGCACTAAACGGCCGATTTCCCGAAATTTTCAACTGTAGCTATTTTCAACTCGGCTAAAATAAGCGCTCGAATTTATCAAACATCTTTAATATTGGGATCGAACGATTATCGTAAGTCCGTTAACACTGGCTTTTATGGATCAGAAGGGAACGATTTAATGGGACAGGTGTGACAGATGGGGGTAAAATTTATTCCAATGGCCAACGGCCAGTGCAATTAAATGTTGGCGCTGCGAAACGCCTTCATTAACTTATTTATAAATGTTTCAAACTGGTTTTTACGAAATTTTGACTTGATTGTGGACAATTCCAACAATTTATCGCCCAATCTGAAATCAACTTTGAGAGTCGGTTTCACCAATGTTGCTTAAATTTAATAAACAGTTAAAAACAATCGTTACACTGATTATAACAATTGTTTCTGAGGATTTATTCTACTGAGTTTGGCGAAACCGACCCAAAGTGAAATAGGCAACACGCTCCAGACATGAGTGTATATAAAATTGCATAACGTTTAAAATTAAATTAATATTTACAGAGCTAGTTTGTTATGCAGCCAACAATACAAGTTCCAGGTTTCACTGATATTTTTTCATACCGAAAACTATTTTACCATTTTCTTGTTCTTACGACTATTTTTTGCGACATTTTTTGCTCCCCCAACTATTTTTTGTGCAACTTTTTGCTCCCACAAATACTTTTTGTGTAATTTTTTGTAACTGTAAATTTTAAAATAAAATTGATTGTAAATTTGTTCAATGTTTGCTTTCCCAACCATTTTTTTGCTCCCCAAATTATTTTTTGTGCCATTTTTTCAACTGAAAATTTTAAAATTTGAAATAAATTTCTTAATATTTGCCTCCAACTATTTTTTGTGCCATTTTTTGCTCCCTTAAAAATTTTTTGTGCCATTTTTTGCTCCCATAATAATTTTTTGCACCATTTTTTGCTCACCCAAAAATTTTTTGTGCCATTTTTTGTAACTGAAAATTTTAAAATTTTTAATAAATTTGTTCCAACTGTTTTTTGTGCTATTTTTTGGGCCCATAAAAATTTTTTGCGCCATTTTTTTGCTCCCCCGAAAATTTTTTGTGCCATTTTTTGCTCCCCCGAAAATTTTTTGTGCAACTTTTTGCTCCCTTAAAAATTTTGTTACAGAAAATTTTTAAATTTAAAATAAATTTCTTAATATTTGCCTCCAAAAATTTTTTGTGCCATTTTTTGCTCCCCCGAAAATTTTTTGTGCAACTTTTTGCTCCCTTAAAAATTTTGTTACAGAAAATTTTTAAATTTAAAATAAATTTCTTAATATTTGCCTCCTAAAATTTTTTGCGCCATTTTTTGCTCCCCCCTAAAATTTTTTTCGCCATTTTTGCAAATTTTAAAATTTTAATTTCATTTTACGAGACAAGGTGGAGAAATAAAACGAGTTTAATGAAAGTGATTTATTATTTCATGAATCATGTTTACTTAATCACATTACACAATTGTCCCTCTAAACAAAAAATCTTCTTAGAAGAGAAAGAGAACAGAAAAATAAACAGATAAGTATACACTTGAAAGTCGACTTCTTTTTTAATAATTCACTAATACAAAAACAGTTTCAATTTGTTATTATTCACTTTTTAATAATAAAATTTAATTATAATCACATTTTCTTGTTGTTATGAAGACTTTTTAATAACTTGGGCATCATACATGCAACAAACTTTCCTCGTGGAACGACGATAAAATAAATATAAGTAGATTGATTGGTTTTGGTGCATTGAGGAGGCTATACAAAGCGGTCGGAATTTTCCTAATTAGAGATGGAATGAAATAATCGTGAAAGCGAGGCACAATAATAAATATGTACAGAGCGCGCGCGAATAAAATACTAATGAGATTGATTGATTGCACCTGAAAAGATTGCAATTAAAATAAATAAGTTTCGGCAAAGTTATATGCACATATGCGTTCCCAAGCACCCTATCATCACATATGCTTATGTTTCCACTATATTACACGGTGTTGTCTACCATATACAATATTTGTTTGTAATATAATAATTATATAATTTAACATTTTGTTGCTATAGAGTCCGAGCCCGGACCTGCGGGGCTTTGGAAGCCCCTCAACAGTGTCTGAGATCAGCTGGCGAGTGCAGGTCCGGCTTCGGAATGTGATGTGTGATGATTATATTTCAGTTGGAGCTATTTTGACGACGGCTGACTGACTGACTGACTGACTATAAGATGAACACTTTTAGCATGTTTCTTCTTCTTCTTCTTGCACTTCAATATCCCAATCGATTCAATAAACAATATTTAAAAACAGAACAATGTTCTAGTGTCAAGTCGTGCGTTGTTGAAATATCTATGCGCTGCGCATGCGCCGCCAAATATTCTTTTGATTGATTCTGCTATGGACGACTATAAGTTAGGACACAAAAGCGCACCCAAAGTGACTCGTGGAAATTCAAATAATCAAAGGTAACATTTTTACGAGAAACGTGAGAAAAAATTATACAGGAAGTCCCAACAAATTGGTAAGTGTTATGACTCAAGTTTGAACATTCTTTTCTGGGAATCTTAGTTTTTGAGCTTGTTTTTGTTAAAAAAAAATATATATTTTAGTAACAAGCAAAATCAACCAATCCGAAACATTTTCGAAACACCTGTATATTTGAAGATAATTTTAGGTGAGGCAGGGATAAGTACTGCAATCTATAAAAAAAATCATTAATTTTTTAACATTTACAAGTGAATAATGAATTTTACCATGGGACAGCCTGTACATTTAAAATTTGCACTTTGACCCTTATTTTTCAAAACGAAAACCAGTAAAGATACAAGAAAAGTGTTGGGAGAAAGTTGTAGAGAATTAAATTTTCTTTAGACGCTCAAGCGACGGTTTCGTTTCATTTTACCGCTGGTCAAGTATTGAAAATTAATTTATACCTAAACCGTTAAAGATGAAAATACGATGTCTGTAGCAAATTTAATTCTCTACAACTTTGTTTTTTTTTTTTGTCAATTGAGAATTAAATTCGTTGTTCTGAAAACTGGTCGCATTGACTATTAACTACTGAGAAGAACTGTTGAGTCGTTTTGTGTCCTAACCTACAGTTATCCATAATTCTGAGTAATTATCATTTGGATGTACACGGTACATATAACAAATACTTGGCCGATATTCCAACATGATCATCAGAGAGAGAGAGAGTTCGGTAAACACTCATGTATGTGAAGAACCACATTTAAAAGCGTCTGTATCACTCGTCTTGTAAGCGCAAGCAGCAAACGTCCGTTCGTTGAATGAGTGGCTTGAGTCCGGATCGGTCGTTCGTTTCGCTTCTTCTTTAAACTAGAAATTGAAAAAGTCACCTAGGGGCCGTAACGTGTGGTCAGACACTGGGCTTGGGCCTGGGGCCCTGCTGCTGCTGCTGCTGCTGCTGCTGGTGGTCGGTGGAGGTCCGTCGGGGGCGCGTCGGCACGATCACCACCGGCAGGGTCGTGTGCACGGGGGGCGGCGTCGGCGTCGCGCCCGCCCCCTTCTTGCCCCCGGTGAAAATTTTAACAGTTCTATGTAAAAAATCAGTCTTTTGTCCGCTGCTTCCAGCTTCTGGCCGTTTGGTGGTGGCGGTGGAGCTCGACGACGAGGACATCGAGTGGCAGCGCACGACCAGAGGCGCGCCGCCCCCGCCCGACCACTCGCCGCCGCCGCCGCTCGACGACGACGACGACGACGAACCCAACAGGCCCGCCGAGCTCGAGCGGTACGGGGGCGGCGACTCCGACTCGAGCACGGTGCGGTTAGGCGGCGGTCGGATGCATTTCTGGTGGATTTCGGACTCCTGTGAAAAAAGCGGGTTTAAAGGGGGCTGGGGTGGTTTGGGGGCGGCGCACCTGCTCCGGGTCCCGGATGTGCAGTCTGGAGGAGGTGAAAGGGTGCTGCTCCTCGCCGTCTGGCATGGCTATGTTGGGCGGCAGGTTGATGGCAATGTCGGTGTGAACTGCGTGCAGTCGCACTTGGCGGTCGCGTGTCGCCGCCAACTCTCGGGCCGCTCTTCCGCCTCGCAGACGGTCCATGCCGCCCACCCCCGCCGCGGCGCCGGCGCTCACAACCGACAGCATCTGCAACAACACATGCCATCACAATTTGTTAAAATATGCGTTTTCGTATGAGGGTTATTCAATTTTTTTTTTGGAACATTTTTAATTTAAAACACGTTGCTATCAGAAACGTGTTTTAAAATAGTTGTTAAAGAGTTATAATTTTGTAGTTTAATGGTTTCAAAAGTACTGCATTGTTTAAGGAAAGAAAGTTTGTATATTTTTTGTTTATTACAAATTAACTTCCACATGACATTAGACAAATTATCGTAACTTTTCAAAAAAGTGCGTCAAAAATTGTCGATTTTTGTTGAATTAATTCGCCAAGTTGGTTATTTTCGGTCGGTGGTCGTGAGTCAGCCCCTCGAAATAATCTCCATATCCGTCTTCTTTGTTTGCATTGTCAGTGGTGGCATTTCCACAAAAAACGCACAACTCCGTCTGTGTGTACATTACGCGTTTCGGTCCGTTAATCGCGCCAAAGCCAGTGGCAATAAGCAACAAAATTGTGCATTTAAACCGAGTCACAAGCAAAGACACGGGCAGGCAGGCGAGTGGGTGCAGCGGTATGAAGGTTACCGTTTAAGATCGACGATTGTTATCTAACAACGACCCACGTGCCGATAAACAATGACAACATTCCTAGCCTTGCCCATTATAACGACTTCGTAAATCATAAAAATGGACACGAGAATACAACACAACAAAAATTACTCCAATTTGAGGCAACAATCACGCAATGATTAATTTTTTGTGTGCGAACGCAGACGACGACGACACCCAATTAGCCGACTCATAACCCTCATTTAAATTCCAATTATTTCAAATCGTGGATTAAAGCACTTTCACAACAATAAAACCGAACCTCAATCAAGTCCGAACTCCCGAATGGAGTAGTAAATTGTGGCTTAATTTAGGGTGAAATTTTGAATCAGATCAGACGCCTTTGAAATGAGATTGGAGAAGCGCTGCTGACGTAGGCAACTTTATCTACACGTTGGTGTATGTGCGGGTGCATACACTCATGATTATTTCAACTGAATGAGCGACAATAATCAATTATGAAAGCAATTTTTAATTTGAAATTTGATTGTTAGACGTGCAGACTGCCTTGAACGGAAAGTTATGAATAAAATTAGCACATAATTCGTTTCAGTTCAATAAAAAATTGTAGATTGACAGATGTCAATTGAACAACAGAGCCGCCTTTTTCCGCGTGTGACCTTTCCACAAATAGAACAGCAACGTGTTAGTGACGTTTTTCTTATTAATCCCACTGGTGCCAACTTTTGGCTATGATTTATTGTCGTAATATGGCGTGGGTGTTGTTGTAAACGATTTTTTTTTGAAGTTTGAAACACTGCACTCGATTTTTTCTCACTAGAGGGCGCTTTGGCAATTACCGGTGAAATACCGCACAATGCGAAGCTCCTAATTAAGGATAGCATTGTGGAATGGAGGAGCGAAGTCGTCGTAATTGCTAATTGCCGTCGTGACATATAACGGAGGGTTTGTGTGTGTGCACCCACACTTGGAGGAGGCTTCTTGAGGTCGACGACCGCACACCTGCCGGCTTTCTCTCCTCTCTCCCAACCACCTGCACAAACACCACCGCTTATCGGACCCTTATGATGGATGGGCACCTGCCTTAAGAGCGACTGACTTCTTCAATATTAATGGGGTCGTTAGGCTGCCACCAGACGAATTGCCAACGGACTGACGTGGGGCTGAAACGCACGTACGCCAAGACGACAATAAACGCGGATTCCCCGGGAGGACACGTGGGGCGAACGACGAGACGAGAAATTTCGAGAATTTTTTGGGCCGAGGCGTTCATATTAAGTTGTTTTTTTTACTAGATTATCAGTGCCTACCACCACGCACAATTAAAAAAAAAGTGGCCGGATGTTAAAACTTGAAAATTTTCACTGTCAATTTGTCCGCTTAAAGGAGAGATTTTGTTTTCATTGCTCTGAATTATTAGAGTCCGCCTAAAATTTCATTTAATACCATTTCAAATACGTTAGCTTAAAACGGGGCTAACAAAAATGTCCGTTTGTCAGAGGTGTCCGCTTATATAACGTGTCCGTTAAGAGAGATTTTACTGTAGTTGTAGTTATTTTTCTTAATAAAATCGATTATTCCTTTATTTCCTATATTTATTTCAAACATTAGAACCCATTTAACTTTAAAATTACGCCAATCGGTTATAACCAAAGAACTCAAAGTCTTTTGGGTGTTCGTTATAACCGAGTTCCACTGTAATGTGGACGCAATCATTGGTTTACGTAATGAAATAAAAACTACACGATGAAAATATTTTGAGTAATTCTGTGAAATTTTTAAAATTCTAACGGTTTATTTTTGAGTTTTGTCGGCAACCAACAATACACATCTTGACCCTCAAATCCAGAAATAAAAATTTTCCAGCTTGTACAAATAAATGACTTTCAATTTTACAGACTCAAGGTAACAATTCTATGATAAATACCTAATTAAAACTCGCAAGAGATAAATTGCATTCGCCTTATTATTTAAATAAAAAAAAGTTAAACGCTTGGGTGAATTTGCATAACCGCGCAAGTGTAAATATAGTAAAAAATCGCTCCATTTTCGGTGCGCTTTCTCTGGAGGCTCGGGCTTTCCACCAGTTTGTTGTAAAATGATTATCAGTTCGAATGTAATAAACGTCGTCGTCTAGACGAGTGGAAATGCCTCAGTCGTGAATCACAAGGTGACAATTGAGCGTCAAAAACGCGGCCTCACCACCCCGGCCTTAATTGCAGTGGGGAGGTTGCAGCAGACGCATGCATGCATGCACCTGCTCCAGGCAGGGGGCGACTGCTGCGCCAGACTGCAGCCAGACAGAGCCAAGGCCGTCTGGGCCCCCACCTCGGCCGGCTCAATGTGACCCCCTCGGGGTGCAGCCAGTCAGCCAGACAAGGGCCCACTTTTTTCAATCAAAACAAAACCAGAAAAATCCCCCGATTAGAGAGATTCTATTCAAGTCTGTCTGTGTTTAATTGTCTTATCTTGGCTGTTTACCCAAACTGTTGATATTGTGAGTCATCCGCTTTTCAAAATGATTCGCATACGTGACCCGGAATCAGCCAACTGTCAAATTTTTTCGTGTTTTCGTCGAGGTTACAAAGTTTTGTAAGTCTGGTTGGGCGGCGCAGATAAAGTTTCTTTTTCATGTTAGACGTGAAAAATAGACAATGTAACCTTCACGAGCTGTAATCGGGTAACCTTTGCTCGGGTGTTTTGGGGAATTATCAAACTTGACAACAATTCGAATTTAATTAAGAGTTTGATAAAAATTTGCAACTGCACGTACTTATTGTGCGAATTTATTATCAATGAGCTGTAATTTATGTGTTAGAAAAAAAAAACGTTCCTTCGTTAACTGTGTGATTTATTTCGCGTCTTATCACACCAAGAAATTAAAACTGATAATTTATTTGTTGTGGCCATCAGACTGAACGACAAAACAATATTAATTAACACAGTATTGCGTCCAAAGAGAGTTTTTTGGCGTTTTCGAAAGTTTCGAAATCAATTTAAAAGTTTTCCTTTCCGCCGACAACACAACTCTTTGCAACGTCCGAAAGTCGTGTAATTAGTCTCGTTGCACATTTTCACTTGACGTTTCTTCCTTTTAAGAAGGCAATTTCCGGCGGAACCACCTCTGCTGCCTTGATTAGCGCTTCTCTCGAAGCAATCAGACTAAACATCTCCACCAGTCAATATAAATACAATACAACCCTCGTATCTTACAACAACAAACAACCGAAAATTCCTGAAACGTCTTCGGATCATTATTACACGAGACGAACTTTACATTGTAAATTACTGGGACTTTGAAATTTAGTTGGCATTCTTGAATTTATTTTTTTAGCAAATTTTGAAAAATTTCTGTAGACTTAATTTAAATTGTATTTCTTCGTAGCTAAAATGATGTCAGTATTGTTTGGAAAAATTATAGAAAAAAATTTGAGATGGGTGCTCGAAAGCAAAATTTAGCACTATTTTCTACCCAATTCGCCGATTTTTTAGTTAATATCTGCGTTATTAGGTGTAAACACACAAAAATTGCAAATTTAGATGTGTTTTTCCGAAAAAATTACGGGAGAATTCGAATATTTTTGTTAAAATAAAGTTTAAAAATTTCTAAATTTCATCTAAAATGCAATATTATCTATGAATCTGAAAAGTTCGGACGAAATTCATCAGTCAAATTTGAGTAATTTTCGTTAAATTCTAGACATTGTGCCAAAGGGACACATAAAATTGCAATGAAATTCAGAAATTTTTTTGTGACAAATAAATGCAAAATTCCGTCTAAAATAAGAAGTATTTTTATGAATTTTTACTGAGTAACATAAGGTTTGGAATATTTTGCCAAAATAAAGCTTAAAAATGTGTTGTTTTTTTCTTGTTTACTTTACGGGTTGATCGAAAAACTAAGTAGAAAATTTCCACATATTAAAAAAAAATGGAATTATCGAGGAGCTTAAAAAACAGGCGTTTAATGATACTTAAAATTTTAGGTGCTTTCCTTAAATCTGTGTTTTTCACCGAAAACTTGCTATTTCGAGAAATTGTGAACATAAAATTTTTTCTCAAAATATGGTTAAAAATTTCAAAATTTCGACCTAGAAGTATCATTTTTTTAAAATTTGGAAATAGGTGTTTTTTTCAAAATATGGTTAGAAAATTCCGAAATTTCAACCAAAAGCATCAATTCCCATGAATTTAAAAATGGGTATTTTTCTTAAATAAGATTGAAAATTCCAAAATTTTGGCCATAAACATCATTTTCTATGATTTTCAAATAGATATTTTTCAATGAGGTTAAAAATTTCGAAATTTCCGACTAAAAAAGCAACTATTCCGAAAAATTTTGACGTAAAATTATGACTAAGAATGTCACATTTATTCAGTGTTACCAACCCATCTTCAAAATCACAGGCCACTTGATTAGAAATTAATTGTATTAATTGCTTATAACTTTGTCTGTTAATAAAGGAAACCAGACGATGATTCGTAGCTTATCAGTTTATTTGGCGTATTTATCGCATTTCAGGGAATTGGCTTGTGATTGAAATCTTAAAATTCATGCTTTTCGAATTAATAAAATTGTCAGACAGACAAAACATTCGATAAGATAATTAATTGGGAACGCGTGTCCGATAATAAAGCCCCAAGGAAACGTGGATTTTGGCGGCGCCACTGCGTCTGCCGGAAACCGGAAAACAACAACACAACAAAACGGACCGTAACGGTAAATTTTTTCCGAGGGCGCATATTTTAATGAAGCATCGAATTCCCGACCTTGGGGACCCCGTGAAATTAATTGGGGCAGTGGTGGCGCGGGTGGGCCTGAAAAGGGGTCGATTTACGTACGAATCAATCTATTTCTGGCCGTCTTGGCATCCACGTTTTTATTATGTCTAGACGCGCAATGATTACACCGTAAAAAAACACAAATTATAAGCGCAAGCACTACACCAGAAACAAACCAATAAAAAAAAACAACAAATACCTTTCTGTTAATTGTCAGTTTTTGTCGCATGACAGTGAGACACTTCCGCACAGCCCGCTTGATGAAACTATCAGCGAACGAAGATTGAAACTTCGCGCCGTTGTTTTTTTCGAACAGGACCGTCATCGACGAACGTTCGGTCGTAACTGCGATCAAGTGTGCCGCGGCGAATGTCTAGACAGTTGACTATCGTGGCGCGCTCCCCCCACCTTCGGCGGACGTCACAGCCGTCTGTGATAAGGCGGCCCTGAATGGTGCAGCACGCCGCCGACATCCCATATGGCCCACTTCGATGCATTGTGTCACCTTATCGCAGTGAAAGAAAAAGCCGACAGATGCGAAAGGGATTATCGAGGCGGCCGTGCTAATAATACAAACATGGCCGCATAAGGGGAGACTTTCGCTTATGGCCATTTAGCCACAGGCGGGGAGGTCAGGTGATCTCGACAACCTGATTCTCAGACTTTGTTAGTAAACAGAAAGATAACGCTTTCTAATCAACCAGACGCAAAAATTAACCCGGCCCAAGTCACGCGCATTTGCCATTTTTACATAACGAAAATAAATAAGAAACAAATTTATAATTTAGAAAAACAAACTCTGACATAATTGACGTTACAAATTACGAGGAAAATACCGTAGAAGTTTGACCTTTACTGTTTTTGAGTTGGACTGAAAAAAATAACTAGATCTATTATAATGCAATTATACAAGGTGTGCTAAAATGATTTTCATCTAGTCAACTTTGACACTGGTGCCTCCCTGTTAATTACATTTAACATTTTTGTTACACGCACATTTTAATACACCTTGTATAATTTAAAACATTTAAAGAGTGTAGGAGAATATGGCAAGTGACTATTACATTATTTGTTGAGAAAAAGAATTAAAGGAAGGACGAAAAAATTAGGAGAGAAATTTCGATTTGAAGGATAGATTTTCCGGTCTGAGTGTTGCTGATGTTTTTGCAGAGTGGGCAGGGGGTGGCGACCTACATTTGTCAAAAGCAGGGGTGGAATGGAGTTTTTTTTTAGGAGGAAATTGGATAATGGAAGGTAAAAAATTGGAAGTGGGTTAGAAAAATTGATGCGGTAAAAAGTCTACAAAAGGGAAAAGCGTTGCAAATGCGAAAAAATGTAGCTTCAGATGAAACGGTTTACTGAACTCTTGACAAAAATACCGAATACTTTTTCTTTTATTAGGTTGGGTTACTGAAATTATTTGCAAAATACACTAATTATTTTTTGTTTTTTAATATTGGATTTTTTAAATTAAATTAGACCCGACAAATTTTATATCGACAAAAAGCTCATAAAAAATGCTATTCATTTCAGAAAATCATAGTAGGCGATAAAATAAGGGCTCCGAGTTCGCTTTCATTGCAAAAGGTGCGCTAAAGCTTAAGGAATTAACTGTAAAAAAATGGGTTAAGTTATCTCAAATGGTTCCGAAGTTATAAATTTTTTTATGGGTCTTTGCACAACATTATCTTCACACATAAATTGACATAAGTCAAAAACTATGACAGGTTAGTTGATAAAACCATGTGAAACGATTTCAAAAATGCAACAAAAATTTGGAGTTTTCATTTAAAAAAACAGGACTTAGTTGGGTAAATCATTTCCGAACACTGTATAGAAATTAAAATATTTTTATAATGTGCCTTATTGTAAAACCTACCGTTCAAAAAAAATCAAATTGTTAGCCTGCATAGAAAAAAAGTGATATGGAGCATGTACGGCACCCATGGGTCACCCTGTATTATGTATAGGTAACCTAATTTATGTGGAAAACAAATTCCCACATTCACAATGCATTTATTTGTATAACCCAACAGATAATACAATTTTTTGAAATGTTGCTCAGTTTTTGGCATATTTTTCAACTAAAAATCAGCCTCAAAATTAAATCCTACACCAACTTTTGACCGTTTTTTCTTAGCGAAGTGCAAAAAAGTGAGAATAAAAAAACAAAATTGTAGAAAAATGAAAAGAAGTAACTTGTAGTTTGTAGTATTCGAAAGAAAATTGCTTTTTCCAGTTGGCAATTCCTCGAATTTTTTGGCGATTATTACGTGGATAATGCTTTATCAGAAGGAAGAATCCCAGTTTTGGAGAACGGCGATTACGTATCAAACTTTCCATCAAAAATAATTTCGCTATCTGATTACACCTTGATAAAAACAAGCCCCGTTTTAATCTACTGGTTTGCCGTAATTTTTCAAGACAAAGAGGTCGTCCGACTGTTGCTATTTATAAGTAGCACTTTCACTCCGATAAAATCCGTTGTGTTAGATAAACAGATTGCAAAATTCGGCACAGCGCAGCGTTGCAGAAAATAATTTAAATGAAAAAACATTTTATTTTTCGCTTTGTGTGCGTGTTGTATTGTCTAGACGGAAAACGAGGACAATGATAAGTCGTCAAAGCCACCATCAATAGTGGTGGTGGCCACATAATTAATTTTATCAATCATTATAAATAATAGTAGCAGGAATTTAATCGTGGCGAGAGAAAAATATCGTTTTTTACCGGAACATCAAACAAGGGGAGATAATCTTTGAACTTTGTGCGGACTTTGTCAATTTTTGTGGTGTAATTGTTGAAATTCGCCAAATTACCGTAACGTGTGTAAGCACAAGGCGAGCAAACAGCTGCTAATGTGCACCGAAATGTCGTAAAATTATTACACAACCTTGTCTACGAGTCTAGACGTCCATTGAAATAATGGCTCATGCCGTGTTTGCTTTCCCAAATCTGATTCGTCATCGATTCCGCCGACTCATTATTTTTATCTAATGCTTCTAATTAACAGCGTTTTCTATTTATAGACGCGGACAAATTTATAATATGGCAGCTGGCCGATTTAAGGTTATCAATGGATCATTGCTGCGAGGTATGATTATTCCGTGGACGATGTTTTGCAATTTTCCTGGAGACTCAATGATCATCATCACGTTCGTTCCTTCTCTACCACGAAAAAAAAAATAAAGGAAGACGAGCGATTCGCGTGTGATTTATTTGATTTTTTCTGCAGACGAGGGAATATTGAAAGGCGACACGCGAATTATGTGCCATTTGGGAAAGCAAAAACGACCTCGTATGCCTAGCTAAGAGCTTTTTTCAAACAACTTTTTTCTTTTATTCAAATTCATGGCGGGCGTACGTCATTGTCTATGTTTTGTCGTTTCTATACCGATGTACACATTTACTTACCTTGACATATTTTAATGCAGACATTCTTGCATTAGAACTTTAACATTTACAAATCGGTTTGTTTCCAGCCAACTGACACCAAACATCAAAAAACATTAACACAATTAAACTTTTTTTTTTAAACTCTTAACTACGGATATCTAAACGTTTACGTCCTCGATAGTTCCGTTAATGTCGCCAGAGAGCGCAGTTAAATTTTTCAAAAATACGGAACTGAGCGCAAATTTTTAAAATATTTTTTTATCTCAGTGTGTTAAGAGTGCAAAGCCATTTTTTCTAAGTAGTTAAAGAATTGGTGGGATTTAAATTAATTTAGAACTATTTTTGGGGGGGGGGATTTTGTATCTCGTTTCGTTTCCTAGCTCATAGTCCTCCGTAGTCTGTAATCAATTAATTATTTTATTTTTCGTTGTCACCTTAATATTCTTGTCGATCATTAAGTTTAAAATATGATAATTTGTAAGAAAAGAACCAGAAAACAGAGAAAAACTCTTGTTTGTTGTCTTGTTAGTCGTTATTTTTTATATCTCCTTTGTGCTTAAACATTTCCCTTTTACGGCCTTTCGCATACAAAACAAATCCGTTTGCGAAACCCATCTTCTCATTGCCTTCATTATTCAGTCTGGAGCACTTTTCAGTGCAAAACCTTCGGCAAATCCCGTCTCTGCGACTGAATCATTGCAAAGCCGTTTCTTTCCTCTATTCATTCATTTTTTTCGCAGCTCGCGTAGGTGACCTACAAACCGTCCGATGAATAATTGAAACAAGGACGAGTGGAAGCCACCTTTAGCAATTCAAATAACACGATTTTCAAACACTTAAACCCTCATTAACACCTAGTTAGAAAAATCAAAGCGGTTGGTAGCCCTGTGATTAATCAACGGCGTTCATTAATACTCGCACAGATGGCGGTGGCAGCGCTGCCAACCGAAAGTTTCCAAGTTTTCGAAAATCGCCAAGTTTTCAACTTAATTAATCTTATTTAAGTACAAGTTTAATTACCGGCAGGATTTTTGTTTAATTCCAGTTAAATTAAGTAAACAAGTCTGGTTATTGTTGTCGGGACTTGTTTTCTTTTTAATGAATCATATATTTATTTGTGGCTATGCAGGTGTACCACCAACCCGTTGCATTATTAGACCGCCTTCGATTCCTTATCAGTGAAATGCGCGCAAAACATATTAATTGGCGAATGCAATGTTCAAGGCTTGAATACAAACAATAATGAAAAAGAAATTGTAACGCACACGTCATTGCAATCACGTGACGTTTTTAATTTGCGGTTGGCAAACCTTTGGACTGACGTGACAGTTGATGTGTTTTCCCCCCGAACAATCATTTCAGTCTTGCCGATGGAAATTTTCTAAATTGCCTTTGATGTTTTTTCTAGTTCAGTCGGATAAAATTGGGGTGAATTCGACTGATAAAAAATTTATAGATATTGGGCCGAGACCTTGTACTGCGCTCGATTCAAAATCGATTTAACGACTTTACACAATTCGAAAAAAAAAATTACTAACACATACTTTTGAACTGTCAATTTTTATCAGTTATTTCGAGTACATATCGCGGCTATAAAAAGAAAAAGAATCTATTTTTTAAAACTCATTGATTGATAAAACCTGAAATAATCTGGTATGACGCGAGGTCCAAAGTTGACGAAGAGCAAATATTTTTATTTATAGCGTAATATTCACAAAATCGATAAGTGATTAACACTTAATTCTGCAGGGTGGTCCAAGTTATATCAATTAAATTTTATTCCTATGTACAGCATGATTTTTTTAGGACATACATTTCTTTTAGGGATTTCATACAAAAAATGTTTCTAATGTAGGCCCTAAAAAAGATTACCATAATCATTTCGTAAGAAAACGATTGGTGTAATATATATTTTTTTAAATATGTATTATTGTATATAATCATTTTTCATTAAAATTCACATTTCAAAAATGATTTATATGATATATTTCTGGCTTATGTTATCATTTTAATTTATATTATCTTAACAACGATTTCGCTATTTCGCATATTCTGTCACTTTCTTTTTACAAAAGTGAATATAACTTTAATAAAATTCTGAACGAAAGATTACTAAATCTGGTTACTAGTGCTTTAGAAACAAATGAGTGTTAAAACAGTGGTAAGATAAGTGTTGGTTATCAAAAATTTTACAAATCACGATGATAATACCGATTTCTAGATCTAGGGTAATTCCAGGTTTTTGTCAAAATTTGCGATATCTAAATTATTAAATTGACTTTTTATTTTTCCACTGTTGATTGATTTCAGCACTTTTGCCGACTGTAGACAGAATAGCAAGTCTCGTAGAAAAATACTTTGTAACAATGCTTTTAAGAGTTAGAAAATGAAAAGATCTGGAGATTTTAATAAATAGAACGAAAAAAAAAAGTTCTTGATTGATGATAATAATAAGGATAATCATCCTTTTGTGTGAACTTTCCCTTCTCGGAATCAGTCTTTTTCCTGGACGTATAAATTCCCCCCCGAATAATCGGGATAATTCCTCTCCCCTTCCCGGAAAGCCCTCTCCATTCCCGTCCGTAGCTTCCATCCCTTGACCTCTTCTTCGATCGCAACTTCCACGAATCCCCAGGTCTCGGCATCCGGCCTTGACGTAGTTATTGAATCGGCGTCTTCTTCAACGCGACACCTAGCTCTCACAAACCCGATCCTCTTTTTTAATAAATTGCTGATGCTGATTACAATGGATCTGCGTGGGGTCCAATTGCGGAAATCGCTCCTTGTCTAGGCTAGAATGGAATCGATCGTCTCCTCTCTGTGCCCCAGACTGGGTCAGAGGATGTGTCCCATCGATTTAGCAACAGAGACGGGTGGTGCGTGTGCGTCCGTCCCAAAGTCACCTTGACTGCGTCTGCATTATTCCTCCGAATTTATGGCAGGGCGTCGCGACGCCGAAAGAGTGAAAGTCACTGCTGCCGCAAAGCGCTGATAGGGGACCGATGCTATTATGTCATACGCAATTAGCGTGGGCGAATGCAACGCGATGGGATTACGTGCACGTAATTCCAAACCGCGACAAGGTCGCAGACTATGACTACGGTGATATCATCGAGAGTTGGCTAATTACGCGCTACACGCGAATTACTCTCAACAAACCGATTTTTAACTGCTTTTCAAAGTTTTTTTTCCAACATTCCATGTATCGATTGTATGTTCGAAAAGTTTGACAAAGACCTCGAATCACCCTCTATAACATTTTAATTTTGCTGGTGATTCTCCGTAAAATAAACAATGTTCAACTGTGACATCATAATTAAATTTTTTCGATATTGGGAAATATGTAATGTTTTGTAAAACTGTAAGTATGGCAAAGAACAATAAATAGACGAAATTGATAAGATAATCAAAATTAAAATGATAACAAAAGTCAAAAATAATTGTAAGTAAAGGTACTACTTGTATTTTTCCCGTCTTTAAACCGATTTCGAAATAGTGTAAGTTTTCTTAAAACCTTGATTTATAATAAAATACAATTTACTTTAGTCAAAAAGTCACATTTTGTGACTGTTTTTTTTTGGAATTAATTGGAATTTTGATTCATGTTTAACATAACTGAGTCTACTAAAAAATTTATATCTCAAAAACTAATAATCCCATAGAGATCAGCGTTGGCTACGAAATACGTTCTCTTTTCCTCCGTGTATGTGATTTTTTTAAGAACTTAGAAAGTGGTAAAGTCCCACATTTCTGGGATTTTTAGTTTTTGTGTATTTTTTTTTTTTGAAAAAGCTTCGTCTCCGTAGGTATACCATGACAATTTAAAAATAAAGTGTAGAAGAGTAGAAGGCGTAGAAAAGACAAGATCTATTTTCATTGTTCCTTGAAAAATTTGTACACCCATTCATTAAATACTTCAGTCTTTGTCGAAATTTTCAAACTTTTAAATGCATTTTTGCAGTAATTGCAACTTATAAAGACAAAAAACAAGGCACTATCTTCATAAATTTTACAGTTCTTCTGAGTTTCTGATTTATTTTTCATTTAAAACTGAACTTTGTCGATTCTAAAAATAATTAAATTTTTTACTAAAGCTCTTTTGGTCTTGATTGCCTGGGCTTTTTCCTCTAAGTCCGCCAGACTTTTTCTGTTATAACAATTATGATCAGAAAGAGATGGTAGAGAAGAGAAGTCAACAAGGGGCCGTGAGAGTAAAAGAATAATTATACAGACTAAGGATCCGTGAAAAATGTATAAGACCAACTAGAAAATTTTCGAATTTTCAACGCATTTTTGCAATAACTGAAAAGTTCGCTATATCAAGAAGGGAAAAGAAAGGAAGTCAAAAAAACCTAGAGATTGTTCGGAATTTTCCCTTTCAAATCCGTCAGACACCCTATTAATTACCCGTATCCCGATTTTTTCGTCTTTGAAACCACCAAATCGTTGTCAATCCACAAGCGCTTTCTCTAGTTTTTTCCGTTCGTCTGCCGGGTTGGTGTCTGAAATTGCGTTTAGTTCGTGTGGGAGCGAGAGGGTGGCGCGTCGTTACGACAGACGCCGACATCAGACACCCCCGACAGACGGGACGTGGCCCCGTGGCCTCGAGCGCCCAGACAAAGGGGTTTCCGCACGCACTCGAAAGGGTTGGTTGGCTGTCGGGTTCAGAACGAACGAACGGATGTTCGGGTGGGAAAATGCACGCGGAAACGGAAAAAATAAAAAGGGGTGGCGGGTGCGCGCATGGCTATAATATATAAAAGTCGGCTTTTTGCTGAATCCAATTTAGAAATTCAAAGCTTTGACAAATTGAGAGTGTCTGTCTGTCTGGAAAAGCGAAGCGTGTTTGGCGAAGCAGTACCGACCACATAAAGACCGTTATGAAAATTTCAACACACGCACACCTACTTCAGAAAACGATGGACTTTGTGGAGGCGGTGGCGTGAAAGAGGACTAATGAGCCGAAAGAGGCTCCCTAATTGAACGTAACACTGATAAAGTGGTCTTGAGATAAACCAGCGACTAGAACGAGCCGGCCTAAGTGCCCCAAATTGAAAATTTATAGGCAACACATCATACACAGTGGGGGGAAGGCCATCATCCCATCGCTTTTTTATCATATAACAAATAGCAAGTTATAATAATAACTGAAAATTAATATTTTCTTACAAAAGCCGTAAACAAATAGGACTTGCACCAAGTTCAAACTACGGATATCTAAAGGTTAGGCAATGAAATGACGTATAAATAAAACGTTCCCGACTTTGATAGTTCCGTAAATATCGCCAGAGAGCTCAGTTGTTCCACTTCTGTCTGTGTTCAGAGTAATGAATTTAAAAAAAATGGCTGAATTTTTAAAACGGTTAACACACAGCGAACAAAAAAAAATAATTAGATAAAGCATTAAAGTTATATCGTAAACTATTTTTAAAAAATTTCAAACTTCTACCAATTTGGACTTCAAAGTGGTGAATGTGCTATTTTTTGAACATTTTTAGTTTTTATATGGTAGCGCTCAGCTCCGTTTGCGTGTGCGTCATCTGACATTTCTGTCACTAAGTTTACATAGCAGGGGCATAGCGGTGACAAACTATCAAATACTTTTTGAGGTTACGAAGTGTTTAAATTATGAGTTGTTACAAAAAATACAGATTCATAAAACAAGAACTAATAAACGCAGAATCAAAAACATAACGAAACGCAAATCACAAAACACAATAAACGAACGGAAAATACTTGCGATTAACACCGATAACACTTTCGACAACCATGCGACGACGTCTATAATTTACTGTCAATGTCAGGTTGACAAATTCGTGACACTTGACGGTGTTATCGAAGTGCACATGTAAATTAATGTTCAAGGATACCACCCTTAGATAGCCCTTAGCTGTCTAAATTTGCATTGTTTTTGATAATTTTTTATAGCTTTGTGTTGGTAATGAAAAAATGAAATTGATGACGCACACGCAAATCGAGCTGACCGCCACTATATAATAATATTTTTTTGAAAAAAGCGTGTTTTGAGAAAAAAATTAAACAGTGTAAAAAGCAACTTCCAAAAATAAGAAAAAATATATAGGGTGTAGCTACTTGAAAATAATTTTGGGTGAGTCAGGGGGTTCGTAGAAAAAGATTTATAGGCCATTAATGGGACAGCCTGTATAGTGGTTCCAATAATTACGTGTCGTAATCCCTCTAGTATTGATAAAAACGGTGGAAAGTCTCTAATCTATATCCAGTCACCCTCGGGTGGTTCGGTTTTAATTTAGTTTGACATGCTGTCAGTCGTAATGGGATTGAGTCAACAACACACGAACCGAAAACAAACATCACAATGCGTTTTTGGCATTAATTATGCGTTCGTTCGTTTCGGTTAACAAGTGGAATTCTTCAGGGGCAAAGTAAAGGTGCGAACGCTGTACACTGTCGTGAATAATTTATCAACATGATTCATGCATTTAATTTGGTCACAAACTTTCGGTTTCCCACAACGTTTTGTGCATACCACGAGCTTTGGCATGGACGTGTGCGTCGAGGTATCGCAATCTAGAGATTATTTATCGCGAGGTCTTTTTGGAAATCGGCCAAAGCTCTGGCCACACGGAAAGCACCCCGCTTTAATTAAACCGACTCTAATATAAAACATAAAACTACTACAGTTTCACAAGTACAAACTAAAAACCCAATTTTACTCCTTTATGACTGTTCGCCTTATACATGTCAAAATTTAATTTTTGCAAAATTTGGTTAGAAGAGGACGAGAAATCACTAAATCACTAAATCACTAAATTAAGTCATTTAGTCAGCAACAATTATTTCGCCAAATTTAATAAAAGTACGCCGAGAAATCGCCAAATTGTATCGAAAATGGGGTTATTTTTGCTTTTTTGAGCACTTTACCAAGTCAAAATTTCTCTTCTTCGACCATTTTTTAGCACGTTTTATAAACAGAAACACAATTATTATGTCAAACGAATCAAACGACATTTATTTTTGACCTTTTCTGCTTTTCTACCTGGTTTTCCAGAAACGCAATTTTTTTCAAAAATAACTAATTTCGGTCGAAAAGACATTATTTTAGATCCTCGTGTATTTTATCCTTTATCTTTTTCCTTTTCCTTTTCCCTTTATTCTTTATCTTTTATCCTTGATCTTTGATCTTTTATCTTTTATCCTCTGTCCTTGATCCTTTACCCTTGATCCTTTATCCTTGATCCTTTATCCTTTATCCTTGATCCTTTATCCTTTATCCTTGATCCTTGATCCTTGATCCTTGATCCTTGATCCTTTATCCTTGATCCTTTATCCTTGATCCTTTATCCTTAATTTTTATCCTTTATCCTTATCATAATCGATTAGTATTTTACAACATTTCCTCCAAGAGTAACAGAAAATCGGCGAACTGTATTAAAAATGATGTAGTTTTTTACTTATATAGACACATTTGAGACAACTCAATTTTTTTCGCGAAATTTTGTAAAGTACATCAGGAAGAAAAATCACTAAATTGCATAAAATTTGTCTCAGTGTTCAGTAGGCCAAGTCCGTTTTTGGCCATTTAATCCTTACACCGCCTTCAAACTCTACTAAAAAGCTGTAAAGTTTCCGTCTTCGCGCTATAATAAATCAGACGAATTCATCTCGCAAACGATCAATAATTTTATCCCCCGTTGTAGCACACATGTCGCCCTAATTAGCAATTACTGGCGTCGTGCAATCAATCGTAACGTCGAAACCGCTTTCCATTCGATAGGATACTAATTACCGTCGTCTATGTGCACACGCGGGGATTAAATGCAGACACGCAACCGATAACGACAACACTAAATCATCATCCGAGAGGTTATAATACGTTGCTGGCGTTCAGCGACCCGGAACTACTACTTTTATTCACTTTTCTCAGATATACTCTTTAAAGCACGAACAAGCGACACCGAAAACCAACTCTTTTAACTTTGACACTTGTCATTATTAATGTACAGTCACGATAAAAAAGAATGACACCCCCCCCACTAAAAAGTTCGACTAAGATCAGGGTGGCATTCTTTTTGATCGTGACTGTACTGAGTTTTTTCGGCCGTTTATGTCGTTGAAAATCGAAATTTGTGGTGCGTTGTCCGTTTGAGTCGTGGGGGTACAGAGTACTTACGGGTGCGGTGGTCGGTGTTCGCGCGGCGTCGTGCGGATGGGCCGCCGTGCCCCCGTCTGCAGCCCCCTCGCCAGCAGTAACTGGGCGATAATGGCTCAGCACGCACGTGATGAGCCCCAGCGCCACCGTCAGCACAATTGCGGACAACACCAGCACCAAGATGCCCCAATCGCTCACTGCAACACAACATAAAATGTAGCTGCATTTTCGGCGATCGACCACTTGTTGCCGCTTATTTACAATTTTTTGTTGTTGTTGTAATTATATTTCTTTGGGGGGTAACACCTGCGCTCATTCAAGCGCCGAAATGCTTCCGGAAGGGGTGGGACGGATCGCACCTGCAGCCCCTAATTTAATTAAGGCTCTTAGGGAGACGAGTGTGAAAACAATTTCCGATTTAATTACACGACGCTATTTCCGAGGATTATTGGTTATTTGTAGGCGGGCAAAAACGGCCGAATATTCTACATTGCCAAATTAACTCGACGGTTTGGGACTATAACTCCAAAATGAGGCGATAGCGATATTTCCAACATGAAAGTTATTTGTTATTTTATAGTTTTTACATTAATTTTTTTCCATAAAAATACAATAAATGTAATTAAGTAACAAATTTACATTATACTCACACCACCTTAAATTGATTCCCTTGAATATATTTTTTTGCAATTATGGATAATTTTTAAATTTTTTAATCGTTGCAAAGATGAGGAATTTTTTCAATATTTTTCAATTTTTTTAGCAAAATCTAAACCATTTTCAAGGCACTTTTTGTCCAAGAGATCTTCATTGTAATGAGTTGTCATATATATTTTTTTCGTAAAAAAATATTAACAATGTATGGCAGTTTTCAGAAAAAAAAAAAACGGAAATTTTGCACAATTTGTGGTGTTGAAGAATTATTATGTGGAATGAGCTTGCAATTTAATTACGAATTATATTCATACCAATAAATTTATACGAATCTAAATTACTTGTTATTTTATTTCTTTATCCCTTTTACTTATATTTCCGTGACTTTTTCTTTCCTTTTTCTTTGTTTCTCATTTTTTTGTTCTTTTGACGTACGTCTGTTTTTGGTATTTTCTTTTTTGTTATTTCTCGTTCTTCTTAAAAACTCCGGGGCTTAATTAGACAAATATTCAGATCAAGCTCGTTTTTGGCGATATTTTTTTTAAATAGAAAAACGAAAGTTCTTTTGCGTAAGAATTAGTTGAAACTTGGAGCGAATAGAATAGTTTTTAAAATTCAAAGATAAATGATTCAAAATCAACCTTGTTTTCTTTTCACAAGCAGGTATTTATTTATTGATTTCCGTTTTAATAATTTAAAGTAACAAGACTTGTTGGTCGTTTTATGAAAGCGTCTCTATTTAAAGTTTGAATTCTATTTGTAAATAAAATAAATATTTCGAAACTTTTTAAACAACTGTTCTTAATTCGAGTATGATTGAAGTGAAGCGAACTGAATTTTATCTTATTATGGCAAACGATTTTTTACACGCAAATCGCATTCGTCAAACACCACCACCAAATCGTCCGATCTGTTTTCGCAAATATTTGTTTGTCCCAAGAGTTGTTGAATTTGTTTACACAGTGTGTAATTTTTGTTCGTTTTTGGCCATCAAAGTTGGTTTTATTAAGCTCATAAATTCGCGTCTAGTGTCTTGGACAGGTAAAAATTTCGTCCGAAAATCTCCACTCCAGTCGCTAATTGCAAGTGCAAGCATGTGCACAATGTGGCTGCATTATTTGATAAAGTGTTAATTAAAAAAGGCGGCCAGTGCAAAAAATCGTCGTCTGAGACATATTTGCCCCCAAAATTCGCAGTCGGGTCTTGTGTGTTTACCAATTCTGTGCGAGTACTCGTCTGACATTGAACCGGTGTGATGTCGGTAGGTACGACCCAGCAATGAAATAAAACCGAAATTTTATTTTGTCTGGACCGGACAAGTTGCTGTTATATGCAAATATCGGCCGTTTCTCGACAACATTTCGTGTGCTGCATGAGATTTGGGCCCTCTTTGTACACTACTTTTCTGACGCGTTATACCGAATTATAAATAGCGACTTTTTACAGCGTGTTGACTTTTCAACACCTTGAGAAATACTTAGCTTAAGTAAACATGTCTGAGGTGTCACATACATTTTCATCTCGTTTGATCGACAACTTTAAACCTACACGGACGTCCCGACGCATCATTGTGGGGGAGGGAGCACAACAACGTTACATTTATATTTTTAGAAACGAAACGAGATAAGACTTATCGCGATCGAGAAAACGCGGAATTTCCACGAATTCACGCGCAGGTTTTCAGAAATGCAACAGCCAGGAAATGCGGTCGCTTATCGCACTGATAAGGGGCGCAAAAGCGGACTTTGACCCACTTTTCCAAATTTGTAAAAAATTTCAATAATAAACTCCTGTATTTGGCAAAGTAATACAGAAAAGTTGTCTCTGCAATTTAAACGAAATAAATGAAAAAATCCTAATTTAAATAAGGAGGAGATATCAAATAATGGCCTTTCCAAAGAAAATGATTTCGCTCAAAAAAAAAAGATTTTAACTGATATTGAGAACTTTAGCAAAACAACCTTAAATTTAACTCTAAAAGAACACTTCAAAAGAGGTATTTTTCAAGGTGATTCACTCAGCCCTTTGGCCATGAGTTCAATTAAAATTAAATTAAAGTATACTGCAACGAAAAAAGCAAAGTTTTAAGGCCTAAAATTAAAAAAAACATTCTTTTTCAAACACCTGTCATTTCTTCAAATACTTGCATATAAAAAAAATTCCGTGAACCACACTTTAGCTATTACCTTTCTCTAAACGAAGGAGAACATTTTTCCAACAATGTCGACAATGATTAAAAAAAAGGTCCTTGCCCTAAAGGACACATATCAGATATCACTGACAATTTTCTTTTTTTTTCATTTGTTCATTAGAAAAATAAAACTATTTAAAAAAAAAAACAATGCCTCATTAATAACTTTAAACTTTACTACTTTAGGATTTAACACAGAATTTCGAAAATTTTTAAAATCAAAATTTTGGAAATAATGAATTTATTTTTCAAACAGCACAATAAAAAAATCCTTGTTGCCTCATAAATAATTTTAAATTTTAAGTCGATTTTTATCAAAAATTTGGAACTTAATGTTCCATGTTATGTTTGCTGTGCCACTATTATAATTGGTAGTAATTAGCAAAATTAGCAAAAAATTAGGAAAAACCTTGTAATTAATTCGTCACAGGCCATTAATAATCAGGAATTAGGTCGAATCACATTTTAAGATAAATTAAGAAGAAATGAGCTGTCTTGAACGCCCCCAAGTGTTGAAACCTTTCAACGAATAAATCAAGCTAAAATCGTTAAAAAACCAATTTCTATTCTAATCAAGCAATGAAAATGTGCAATATAGCAAGCAGCAGCGCCTTTCCCAAGTAATAATCTCCCGTCTAGACGTTTCTATTCCCCGATTAAAACAATACAGTCGCCTCTCCATACATGTGATAGAGAAAAGTGTGTCATAAAGGTAGCTTGCTCTAGGTCACACTGTCTGGCCGAGGCAGTTCTAGTGGCCAGACATATCGATTTGGCTCGACTGCATCCCTCCTCGTGTGTTTGTTGATCTGAATAATGTTAATTCGGAGCGCGAGTGCGCCCCCTAGCGGTAACGCATCGAACCAAAACATCGCAAACATCCAACCTTAAGTGCCGGTGGTTGTTTCGCAACAAAGCGACATTTGCATATTTTCATTTTGCAATAATGTTTTTGTAGAGCGATTTCAGACAACGACGACGACTACCACGATGGTGACATACATTTTCTGCAAGGTTGTTCAACTTGCGACAATAAACTCAGTTTATGCCGTATTTGGACTATGGACGGGTGCTGGCAATAAATGACACGCGACTTAAATTTCTCCTGGGGTTTCAATTTTTTTTGATAATGCTTATGTGCTAGCCTCTGGGGAAAATTTCAAGGTTTGAGATTACGGGTTTAATGTGGGAATACGAAGGATTTGAAACAGGGAAATAAAAAATCTTCGTAAAATTCTTTTTTCCATTTTTTTGGAGGTATTTGCCTTGACTACTAAAATTCTAAGCAAAAAAATTGAAAATTGTAAATCTCGTGAAAAGTTGGTGTAATACAGAAAATGAGCCGCTGAATTCATTGGAACAAGCCGCTTTGCTCTACGACTTTTAGTTTTTGAGTTATGAATTTTTTTGTTAAATAAAATTTTCCACTTTGAAAAAAAAATTAATTTTTAATTCTTGTGAAAAAATGATATAGTATGTAAAATGAGCCGTAGATTTCAATGGAACATTTTGTTTGTTGTTCTAAGTCTTATAGTTTCCGAGAAAAACGCAAAAAAAAGGTTGCCATTTTCACTTTTTTTTTAATTTTCAAACGCCGATTACGGCCAAATTAAAAGAGCTAGGAGAAAACGCTTTCCATCGTAAAGAGCACATCAAAATCTTAAGATAATATCAGTTTTATTTGATTTTCAGGCACTTTTAAAACTGGCCATTTTTAAGAGGGGGGATGTTAACTTTTTAAATTTTTTTTTTATTTTCTCAATTACGGTTAAACTATTCAAAAAAGTGGAACGATTTTGATCCAACCCCATGCAAAATGATCCGGGGAATCGATTGGCATCGAGGAAATTGCCAAATTCCCAATAGTTTTTTAGTTATGAATTTTTTAAAATTGTACCTATTTTTGCTTTTATTTGCAATTTTTTGGAAAACCATTAGTCGGAGAACAATAATCTTTTCTGAAAAAGATAGATAATTAAAAGAGCTTTCCTACGATAGTAAACTTTATAGGATTATCTCGAATAGTTCCGGAGTTATTGCTCGATAATTGTTCCGGATACCGGAAATCGGCAAAAATCTCGCAAAAATCGGAAAAGTCAAACAGCTTAAAATCGGACCAATTGTCTTTTATTGCACTTTTAAAGGGTGTAGGTGGTTCAAAAGACATAGAAAAGGGAATAAAACTTTGCTAGAGCGAGTTTTCAAAAAAATTGATTTTTTTGATTTTTTGCTATGACCACTATAATTATGGGCAAAAAATTTGGAAACGTAAATATTGCCAACAACAAGAATGGTATAATACGTGAGATGAATTGTAGATTTTGGTGAAACAAACCCTTTTGCTCTAGGACTTTTAGTTTTCAAGTTGTGAATTTTATAAGTGAATAGATAAAAATGCCTCCGTAATCGGCCAAAATCTAAACAAATTAAAATGTTAAAATGACGAAAATCCTGAGAAAATCGAAAATTTTCCGTCTAGTAGTTGATGTAATTAAAAAAAAATAGACAAAGGCGTCCACTTGAGATAAAATAAAGTGCACACATTGAGGTGTAAGTAAAGTCGGTTTCGCGTTTTGCCTCGCGACAATCGCGGTTAAAAGTAAACACCTGCAATGTTTATCATACGATCACACATCACAAAGTGCTTCCTTCCTGACGGCCCCGCCCCTAAAATTCACGAAAACTTCCTGTAAACGAACGACATGCAACAATTCTTCCAACAAAAACCGATTAGTTGAATAATTGTTTTTCCGTAACGGCATTTGACCGAATCCGTCCTTGTCGTCGTCACTGTAGACACAACACACTCGTACAGCAGCCTTAATAACCCCTGCAGCATTATGATTAGTCAATAACCATAAAATACATATCGCGGGCTAAACAACTTCCTATTTATAATGTACCGTCTAGACGGCGGGTCGATATTTCGACGGAGGCCGTCGACAGATGACGCTGCGAGCGCCGTCTGCTTTCACACGTGACCGTACGATTGTTAATTGATTGGCACGTGCCGCCCCCGCCCCTAAAACAAATCCGAATCGCGAGACGACACGATCGATGCAACAAATACCCAAATAATAACAACAGACTGACGATTCGGAAAACTTGGCGTTGATTAAGTGCTAATTATAAATAGCTGAAAGTGCACCGAAATAGAACGCGGCTATATTTAAAACGGATTCCTCGATGAGATATTTTTTTTGGGTGCGTGCTTTCGAATATGACGCAGGTGAATGATAGCTTTTCGGCGGTGTGTTACAATTAACGGTGTGAAACACGTGTAAGACACACTTTAGCGCTTTTAAATTAAACATTTTTATGAGTCTATGCGGAAAAATCGAAACTAAAGCCCCGGTTCTAACACTCGACAAATGCTAAAATAGTTTTATGACCAGTTTACTACCGCCTGAGGATTTTTAAGCGCTACAAGCTCAAAGGGCAAAGGGCGGACCCCAACCAAATATAAAAAACGCACCAAAAATAATAAACAATAATCAGTGGTGTATTTAGGTCCATGACATTTCTTAAAAAAAAAAATAATAACAACGTTGTTATTTGTTTATATAATTACATTTTCTTTTTTTTTTCTTTTTTTTTAACCAATTATAAACATCTAAAGAACATCTAAACTTAAAGTTGTATTTTCGTAAAAACGCAAAAGAACTTTAACGTTGTTAATAATAGTATTCGTTACGTTTGTTCTAAACGTATAATTAACGTTTCAAAAAAACTGAATTTGGTAAACTGATAAAAAATTAAAAATCAGAAAAACGTAGTTCAAAACAGCCTTTTTAAAATAATATATTTAACTAAAAACTGATCATCGTTGGGGCCCATTTGCCCTTGCCCCGGTCCTGTTCTGGGAAGCGTCCATAAATAACGCGTGTCCACCTTCGGGCCAGAGCCGGTTGGCAGAGACAATTTGGCAATAACAAGTGGCCATTATCCGCAAAAAATCAAAAACAATTCAGTTTTTTTTTCTTGAAACTACTTGTATTCTGTTAGGTACATAAAATTCTATGTTGAATGTTTTCCGCAAACTTTCCTCTTGCGAATCAAATTTTTTCCGATTGAGGAAAATTGTATGGTAGACTGTGCGGCGCGCGCTCTTTTACCGATTGTGATATTTTAGGATTGAGTTTTCGCGGAAAAACGTCTAGTGCGGCCAAACCGCAAAAATGTTATTCATTACACGTGACTAAGGCAAACCTAGACAGAGTTCGGGGAAAGATGCCGGATTTGGATCACGGTGGTGGCCTTGTGAACACTTACCTGAAACAAAGAAAAATAGATTAGTTGAAAGCAAAATCAACAAATACGAAAGGTTTACATAAACACGATTAAAATATACTATCAGGGAATACAATGTAAAATAAAATGTTTAAAAACAACGAATTGTCGAAAGTAACAAGTATCATGTGCGGGCATTTATTTTTTGGACGACTTGAACACAACACTACCAGTTATGAAAAGACCGATTTTGTTTAACGAGGATAATGTTTGCCAAAACGAGTGAGCGCAGCCAAGTTCGATTTCTCCTAGCCTTAAACTAAAGTCCCAATAACTCTTTCGTGGCGCGACATTCCCCACAAACAATCGGATTAAGTAAGAATTCCTGAGCGTGTCAGTAACGACATGATGACGTACGAGCGACACCGCGACGGAATGCAATCCGGAACCCAGCAAGATGCAATATGCGTATGGTAATGGGCCATTGTCTAGTCTCGCTCGATTATTTCAGACCTTCTTTGCCTTAATTTACGACAGATTCTTTACGCGGCTGGGTGACGCAACCCAAACATTTCGCACCATTTTGCCCATAACACATCACAAATTTCACGTTTTTTCAACCAAAAAAGATTAATTTTAGAACTGGGAGAAAAATCTGAATTGTTACGAGTTTAATCCTTTTTTTTATTTAAACGTCAATTATTTTTGTTCAGTAAAAATGATAAATGCAAAGTAAAAACAATAAATGAGCAGTAAATAACAGTTTCTTTCAAAAATAATAATGAGAATTTTAACTAAATACAATAATTTGCTCGCAAATTAGTTTGGGCTATTATTGAGTCGTTCCTGAATAAATAAGGGTTTAAGTCCCCAATGAAAAGAATCAGCGTTCCGCGAGGGCTAGTAAATATTTAAGCCCGTTCGAATGTAAAATCTCCTCTCGGCGAGAGTGATACAGTTGTATCGATTGATCCCGTAAGAAAAGCAAGCCCGTTTTCCGGCGTTCCATTTTTGCTTCGAAATATCACTTTCGCCAAACTCTCCCTTTTCGTTCCCCTCTTCCGTGGCAACGGCGAACTTGTTCCGATGGCGGCGGTTTTTATGAATGGACCGAATTGGGGGAGAATAGAAGCAAGCGCACGCAATCCTGCGTAGTTATTGATCAAAAGCGGGAACATCCCTACAGACGACGACGGGAATCTAAAAATTCCCGCTCAGAAACTGAATCAAAACATGGAAACTTTCGGGTAAACATTGCTCCCACCCAACAATGTTTATGTTATGTCTAATAGCGTCTGGATGATGGGTGTGGGAGGGCACCCATTCATTTTTGCCCAAATGAATCATAATTAAAAAGGGTGTAATTATTTCGGGTACGTTAACGAGCGCTGGATTAGATTTATTACAACAAAACGGCGTCTTCGACACGAAAAAAATTATATATAGCTGGGCCGTGACAGACGGGAGCATTTTTCAGAGGAGTCTCGTCTTAACAAGACGAACGGGTGGTGTTCACATAAGAATGTGTGCATGACAGCGGTAAACAGGCTAATTTCGTCCGTGGATTACACAGTCTGGATATTAAACAGACAAATCCAAAGCACGCATCACTAAGATTACTCCTCGCAACAATCTACATTGTGCAGGTGGTGGGATTATGTCATGGGGGATATGCTGCTTTTCTTTCACATTTTCTAAAGGGTGCGACGATTTTTCACTCAGACGAGGCGAGATTAGCACCAGACAGCCAACAAGGCGGAAGATTTATTCCGATTTTCGACACGAATAACAAATATAAAAAAAAGTTTTTTTAAAACCACTGAAAAGTAAAAAATAGGCTTCTGATCCTGGCACACTTTTCGACAAAACTTTTAGTTTTTCCGCTTTAAAACGAACAAACTCGAATGAAAAAAAAATACATCAATGCTGATCAAATTTCGCGACTTTGCAGCCAGTTTATTAAGTAATACCATTATCGGTCAATTTTACGAAAATTCTTAACGAAATTTTGTGCAATACCTAATTAACTTTGTGCTTTTTCGGTTTTAGTAATGAAACTCTGTTGACCACATTTTTTTTAAAAACGAATTTCTTGTTCAAAAACGAGCTAAATATTTTTTTTTTAGCCTGATGTTGTTTATTATATAAACGAAACGTTGCAACTTGTCATTTTAATTAAAACCTTTTAAGGAAGTTGCTCTTATCGTCGTTAAATTTTATTACAAGCTATTTGTAACAATAGCAAAACTTTTGTGTTTTTTTTTCTTTTTTTTTGTTTATTTTTGATATTATTTCGCACAAAAATGAACTAAGGCGTGTAAAATACCACCAATTCAATTTCGTTATAATTGTGAATTCAAATCTAGTGAATTAAATGCGCAAACAAACTAACAAATCCACTTTTTGACGACTCAAAACGTTTTAAGCAGCCAGAAATCGCCAATAAAATTGATTTTATATAAGAATCGATTAAAAAATTATGATTTAGTGCATTTTCCTTTGTTGTGAGTCCAAGAAAGCGGTAATTCCTCCCAGTGGCCGTGCTTATCGCTGTAAAACCTCAAAGGAAACAAATTCCGAATGCATATAAAAAAGCTTGTTGGCAGCTTCCGTCGACTAATTGAAACAATATCAAAAGCAAACACAATGCAATGAAACAAAGATGGGCATTTCCCGGAATCAAGAGTCTAGACGTTCTGTAAACCAAACACAATCGTCATGATAAGATATCGTATACGAGAGTCCAACACCATCAAGAACACCACAGTGGTGCATCTGTTTACGACAAATAATCGATGGGTTAATGAAACGAAAGATAAGCACTAGTGTCCAACACTTTTGATTTTTTTCCCTCGTCTATCAATAAATAATTTAAATTGACAGTTTTATACGTGAAGATCTGTTATTATACACGCTGCATTTACTTTTATGGCCGTTCATAAATTATGTAAATACAACGGTTGCGCTAACAAATAATCATCACAGAAATCGGTCGGAACGACGAGCCGGATGCTCCACTATTTATTTGCATAAACAATAATTGGGGATTTTTTACACCACGTTTTGTGAACCACTCAACTGGCAAATCGGCGAATTTCCCAGATAATTGCGTTAAAAGCGTTCAATTGAAATTTGTTTCGGCGTGAACGAGGCGACAAAGGTGGTGGTGGCTGAAAGACCCAACTGAATATTAGACTGATACACAAATTGGATGTTTGGATTATGACCATCCTCAGGTTAATTCATTAACTTGGACAAATATTCGGCGCAAAATCACATTCTAGCTAACGTTTTGCCCAAGTTTGAAAAATACAGGTGTTCCGTTCTCCTACATCCAACTTTTAAAGATTTTGTAATATTTGGATTTTTTTAAAGATTTATGAATCCTCTAAAATCAATAACTATGCCATTCCTCAAAATTTTGCAATCGTTTTTAAGACATTTTACAGATGATGCTTAAACCTTTCCTTTAATGTGTTCAAAATTGGAAAAGAAGTTATCACACAAAAAAAATAATTTATAATTTATAAATCATAAATATTTCGCCAAATTATTATTAAAAAGTACGGCGAAAAATCGCCGAATTTGTCAAAAATTGTGTTTTTTTTTGTTTTTTTTAGACATTTTCAGTTAGTTAGTAAACTAAGTGAAAACTTTGAGTATTTACTTAATTATTGGGGGACAAGGTGCAGTTTTTGTTTTTTTTTTAATTTATTACTACCAACGTTTTGCCACCTTTATTGAGACTTCATCAGGGCAATAAATAATTAGGAAACTATACGTGCACCTGTCCCATTAATTAATGAAATCATATTCAAATTAAACTAACAACAGACGATGAGCCGTGAATCAAATAAGTAAAAAAATTGCTTCCTATTTAAAGTGATAGACCATATAGAACGAACTTTCAAATAAATACTACTAATTTAGAGGAAACAGTTTGTATATTCCTTGAGTTTTTGAAGAATTAATTTCGATAAACACTCAACCCTTTACAAAACCACGATAAAAGTGAGTTCTTTACGTAAGAAAAAAAATTTGTGGACACTTTTTAACGTACCAATCCAGCAGGTCGACTTGATTTAATCCACTTGAAATCCCTACATGTGGCACGTAACTCGCGTCGCGACGCTTTTTCATCGACCGTCTAGAAAAAGCGACCGTCACAGATTGCCGTTGAAGTAAACTGAATAATGCTTCCTCACTTGCGCTACTGATATCACTCTTATCACTGCGTCCGAGAGACCTTCGGTTATTTCCGTAATTAATGTGGATGCGAGTCAAAACATAGCTTGTAAACAAGAGGATCGCAGGGGGGCTGGCTCTAGGCCCCTTCGAGGGGGTTCCACTATTGTTTTTTAATTATTTTGTTAGAAATTTGAAAGAATTAAAGGGCGCATTTGTCTCTCTTATCGCCAAAAAAACGTTATCACAAGTGCAAATACCACGCGACCGACCGTTTTGAACCCGAATCTCAGCGAATCGAACGTAAACAACATCGAAAAAAAGTCATTCGGCCGCATTCCGAGGTCAAAATTCTACAACATATTTACTCAAAATGCAAATTGGCGAAACATAAACAATAAACACGGCGATAAAACACTGCTCCTTATCGCTGTTTACGCTACGAATCAATTCAGTACCAAAGTCAGGGTAGTTTTCCCAAATTCGTCATTGCTTTAATTAATTTTATAATATTGTGTGATTTATCGGACCGCCTCCGAATGAGGTCGAGTCATTGAAATATTTGGAATGCAGAGTCTAAAGTCTCATCGATATTTGTTAAGGCGTAGAAATATACACAAATAAAATAATAAAGTAATAATGTGTGACGATCGAAAGTAAGTGAAAAAATTATTGCACTTTAAAATGGAATCACACAGTCCGAGAACAGATAGCACTTATTTGCGTTCAGATACGGATTTATCACCACCAATGCAAACCAAAATATTTTCCTCGTCCAAGGTATTGTGCAAAAAGATTGCACTTGATTGAGTCTAAATACGCTCAATCATTAAAAAAAATAAATTTTGAAAATTAATTTTTATTTGCCTTTATTTGCAATGATCTTTTTTGAAGAAGATAGATAATTAACAGAGTTTTCCAACGATAAAAAACTTCATAGAGTTATCTCCAAAAGTTCTGGAGTTATTGCTCGTTAAATGTTTGGGTACCAAAAATCAAAAAAAAATTTGCAAAAAATGGAAAAAACATACATCAAAAATCAAACTTATTGACTTTTTTGTACTTTTGACAACTCGAGAGGGTTGGAAAAGCATAGAAAAGTCCATAAAACTTTCCTAGAGTGAGTATTAAAAAAAATACTCGCTATCAGACGATTTTTTGTTTGTTGCTCTAAGTCTTACAGTTTTCGAAAAAAACGCAAAAAAGGGGTATTCCATTTACACTTTTTTTCAGTTTTCAACCGCCAATTACGGCGAAACTATTAGAGTTATCGAGAAACGGAAAAATCGAGGACAACCGGAATAAGAAGCTCTACAAAATAGCATAGGACTCAAATCTCGCAAAAAAATTTTTAATTTTCAAACGCCGATTACAGCCAAACTAAAAGATCTAGGAGAAAACGGTTTTTTCTATCGTAAAGAGCACATCAAAATCTATAAGATAGAATAGGTTTCATTTGATTTTGAGACACTTTAAAAATTGACCGATTTTAAGGGGGGGTGTTAACTTTTTTTTAATTTTTTTTTTTTTTCTCATTTATGGCTAAACTATTCTAAAAAGTGGAACTGGTTTGATCCACACCTATACAAAATGACCCGGGGAATCGATTGGCATCGAGAAAATTGCCAAATTCCCAATAGTTTTTTAGTTACGAATTTTTTAAAATTTTACCAATTTTTGCATTTAGCAGCAATTTGCTCGAAAACTATTAGTCGGAGAACAATAATCTTTTTTTAAAAAAAATAGATAATTTAAAGAGCTTTCCAACGATAATATACTTCATGGGGTTATCTCTAATAGTTCCGGAGCTATTGCTCGAGAAATGTTCCGGGTACCCAAAACCGACAAAAACTGCGACGAAAATTGAAAAAATCAAACATCAAAAAATCGAACATTTGGACTTTTTGTGGACTTTTAACAACTTTTGTGGGTTGTTAAGACATGTAGAAGTCCATAAAAATTTTCTAGAGTTAGTTAAAAAAAAAAAAATTTTTTTCACCTCTTAAAGGAAATTTGAGCAAAAAAATTGAAAATTTTAAATTGCGTAAAAAATTAGCATAACAGAGAAAAAAAGGCGCTGAATCCAATGGAACAAACCGCACTGCTCTACGGCTTTTAGTTTTCGAGTTATGAATTTTTTAATGAATAAAATTTCTCACTATGACAAATGGCTACCCTAAATTTAGGCAAAAAATTTTAAATTTTCAATTCTTGTGAAAAATTGATATAATATGTAAAATGAGCCGTATAATTCAATGGAACAATTAATGATGATCAATAAATAATAATAATAACGAAATATTACGTTAGACATTTTGTCAAATTAAAATTTTTACCCCGGCTTTTTCCCCACTTGATACTCCTCTTTAGGTGATAGCTTTCGAAAGATAACTCCGATGTTTATTAGCTTCACAAACTATACACATAATAATGATAAAGATAAGCTTACAACAATATTTTAAAAGTAGTAAGAGACCAGTTAATTGTAAACACAACAACCAACAAAACTCATTCATAATGCACCACCGAGTGTTTTCCTTTCATTGAGTAAACCCCCCATGTCCGTCTATAAACCCACTATCCAGCACGCAATAAAAACTTTGGCAATATTTCGCCGCTAAATTTCCTAAACCCTCCTCCCCAAGTCCATAACTTTGTACTTTTCGCCACGACCTGCCTGTGCTCCCCATATTTTCATACTTCATATCCGTCCCCAGGCAAGAACCTCCATAAACCCAGCCGACGCGACTAAACTAAACTAAACTTCGTCTCGTTTTTCTCCCAATCTGTATGTACGTGTGTGTGTGTGTATCATCCAGGAGATGATTTCGTATTCCGGCTGCGTAATGTATTCATAAGACAAACAGTTTTTAGGCCGGAGGCGCGCCGCCGCCGCCGCCGCTCTTGTGAAACTATAATGCCACATTTCACATTTGAGCGTTTCCAGATTATTGAATTAGGCGTGAGTGTAACGCAACGAATCCCTCGTTTCTGACCAAAAAAACAACATATACAGGGTGTTTCATACAACTTTACGCCTGTCGTATGCACCCAAACATACAAAAATCACAAAACACTAGATACAAAAAATTCACGTTTAATTATTTAGTTTTTGGAAACTCATGACAGTCTCATGTCCGACAATAATTTTAAAAAATTTCATCGCTTAGGTTGTCGCAGTCTAATTTTGCGTCTTTTTGTCCTCGGCCAAGCATTATGACTAAACCCCATGACTAACCACTGCTCCATTTTCCGATCCAAAAATACACACTGTATCTTGCCACAATCCGCCACTTGAATAATTAACAATCAATCGGCCCTCGTAGCATTTTAATGTTGATCGATCCGAGCGCATTTTTAATCGTAATCACCTTTCGCTTATTACCCTCCTGGAAATTTGGTGGAGGCGCCGGGAGGCAGGCAGCAAGCGACCATCCCAATAATTCTGGCCTCGTTTCTAACAGTGATTTATGGGCCAGTCTTCGATTTTATGCATCCTTATGAATGTTAATTTATTCAACGGGAAGTCAACGTTTCGCCCGGAATTTTAGATTGTTTTGCTTTGTTTGCTATCCTTGATTTTTTGTAGCGAGAGCTTCGACCTGCACCCAAAACGATCACGTTTCGGCGAATTTTTCCAAAATGGAATTTCAACGACACGTGCAGAAGTGATTCACTATTTTAGTTAAATAAGCCTTTACATCAAAATGTTGTGGAAAAGCCACGTTTGGTCAAAAAAATTTTGTTTCAACCACCGAAAATTAAGTGTTAAAAATTATTCAGCTAGAAAAAATGTTGCAAGAGATGAAATTTTAAATAAAAATTTTCTCTTGACTTTTCAAATTAACAGAGGGTGATTAAGTAATTGTAAAGATTGCTCCCAAATTAAAAAAAAAATTCGAGATTTGACCGCACCCTAAAATTTATACACCAGATTTTTTGCGATTTCTTCATGATTTCCTCACAATTTCCTACGACTTATCCAATTTTATACACCAATTTTCTCGAAAAATTCGTAAAACAGATTATTTCTTTTAAAACTGATAAATGAAGTAAGAATTTATAAAATATTCAAGGACTCTTTGAACATCTATTTTTACCAATAATTTATTTTATTTTTAAGTACTTTTACCATCACGATTTTTTTCTCTTTTTTTTTAGAAAGTAAAGCTTGTGGAAATCAAAAATTTTATTTACCTTCTTAAAGACTTGAAGATACATTTTCAAACAAAGTAAGAAATTAAAATATTCAAGGATTCCGGATGTGCAAGCACTTTATTCTCCTAGACGTATTTATAAAGTGAGTAACCTCCCATTTACTTGAAATTATCTGCAATTTTTTTAATTTCGTCGTCAAATCATTTCATTTTTTGACAAGCTAATTAATTCAATCAGTTAGTAAGAAAGGTTTCTTAAGAACTGTTTATTGTAGAGCTGAATTGTATTGTTTTACACTAAATTATTGGATAATAGTTATTTCTTTCTCTCACATACGTAGACACAGAATCGCCCAAGGATTTCTAGTCTGTAATAATTCTCATGTTGCCACAAGATACAAAAACTATTTGTTCCATTTCAAGACGATGACGATTTATTTGAAGTTTTCATTATTTTTTTATAAACTATAACACTGTCTTTTATAATTTTTTTTGTCCACTGAGTGAGGGAATCGTTAATAAAGTCGATCGTAATTCCGAGGCACTTGTGTGGCAAAAACTAGTGAAAAGTACAAGTGTGAATACGCGCTCGTCGCTCGCCCGTCCTCGTGTGGGTATATTTTCGGCGCCAATTGTCAAATATTTCGAGCGTCCAGCCTTGAACTTTTTAATCCATTCCAGTTGCGAGTTTGTCGCCGGTAAAATACTAAAGTTGGGTGCAGGCAGGCAGTCAGTCCTTCCCATAAAAAATGTGCGAGATTCGCGATGATTTATTTACTTTTTACATTCCCTTGTGACATAAGCATACGTTAACATCTCGTTAAGACAACTCTGTCAAATAAAGAACCTTGTCAAAATGCAAAGACTTCAACGCACGCCACCTGCACAACGACGACGACGAAGAGCTGCTGCTGCTGCTGCTGCTGCTTCGGGAAAACGCGGTCAACGAACTCAACGCCTTACATTATTCCTGCTGGATTTTTTACCTTGACACATTTAAAAAATTATGCCACGGTTTTTGCTACAGCAAGGGGTTAGTAACCAAATAAATCGCCAAAAAAATGCATTATTCGCATGGCCCTGAATCCGCAACCGATTTGAATAATTTCGGCGATGCTGATTAGGTCAATAAACGTCGCATGGAAGGATTTTGCACCGCACAGGCCCGCACTGGCCCAAAACACCCAAAATTTTAACAAACTGCAGTTACCACTTCATAGTTTAGATTTGAAATATCTTAGCTAAGGCTAAAGGGAACGACAGAGTTAAACCAAGTGTGCGACAAATCAATGTATAATTTTTAGCGATATTTGTAATGTAATTTGAAATCGAAAAACGAAATTGAGTCGTTTAATTAATAACAATTAGCGCCGACGTCCCACTTTGTTGAAAAAAAAATGATATTTTTGTTATATTTTAAATTTATTTTAAATAAATAAGTATTTTAAAGAAATATTTATAATATTTAAAAAAAAAAACGTGAAGGGGAATGTGACCAAGAAACTGAAAAAATTATTTATTATTAATCAAGTGCTTAATCAACTACGGGGTAAGAAAAAAAGAGAGCAAAATAAACTTCGCCCGGTATTTCAGTTGATGGTTGAACCAAAAATATTTTGGTTACCAATTTATTTCCCGGTTTGGCGTATTTCAATATTTGACTATGATTTAACCAAGTTTAAAATCTTTATCGAAGGAATTGTCTCTTCCTCACTGCCCAACTATAAGTTCATTGAGGCAGGACAAAAGATTTTACAAAATTCGCGTTTAGATAACTTTTCCGTTATGAAATTTTGAAAACAAAAATACATTTATGATCAACGGAGATATAGAGATTCGACGTCCTACGTTGGCTTTTCAAAATATTTTTCATTTCTAATTTTTTTTTACAAATAAGTGTTACGCAAATTTAATTATATGACAAAACGGCTTAGAAACACAATAGTTGTAAGTGAAAAGGACGTGGAGTCCGGGCCTGGCCCTTGTCCACGTGCAGTCCGGAGTCGCCATCCATCATTTCCGGGCCCGTTTCGTGTCGGTAACCTTGGACCCGGAAGTTTGCATCGGTCATAAATGCACATATGGCGTAAAAAATTTGCATGGAGACAAAGCGATTACGTAACAAGAAGTTTGTTTATTCCTAGGCGAGTGTTAGATTGTCTGTGATGTGGTAATGGCTCCGTTTTATTAGAGGTAATAATGTCTCAAGGATCTGCTGGTCGATGGTATTATTGATCGTTGCACTTAAGTCTACCTTGGACGGATGGATTTATATTTAGTGTGTGCCCGAGCGATGACCTAATACTGATGCATTAGTTAGTTCTTTATGAAGGAGATTCACAAACTCACATCTGCACGACTTTATCATCACATTTGAGATATTGGAGATGAACTTTGGGCAAGTTATTATATTTCGGGAGACTTTGGCGTGTTTTTCTTTCAAACTCAATTATGTACCGTTGTTGATAGGTCGGATTTTTCTGACGCTTTGACGGATTCGAGTGCCTACAAGAGGTTGATGCTCGGGGCCGTCTCAAGAGCTAGACGATATTTAACTTCTAAATTGAAACGGCTCCCATCTCACCAGTACTAGAAAAAACGACGCCAAAGCTCCAGAAAAATAATTATTGTCTTATATATTTTGTTTCAAAGCAAAAAACCACATCCGAAATCTTCAAATCTTTAAGAAGTACGGTTAAAGTATTGCGATTTAAAAAAAAATGAAATATTCATATAAGCAGAAGAGAAAATAATTTGTAGGTAACAAGCCATGAGTGTTAAAAAAATAAAGACAGATAAAAGCAAGCTGCATTGGATAAATAAAGAAAGGCGATAACAGACCAATTCATAATAGTGTGTTGCATAGATAGTTACCTAACTCTTGAAAATTTCAAATTTTGTTAGAAAACAAACCGGAAAACTGCTAAAAAAATTTAATTTTCCCAATTAAAGAAAAATCCACGAAAAAAATTTAATTTAAAACCCAGCAAATAAAAAATTTCGTATTTGTACGAAACAAATTAATAACGGATGTGGAAACCTTGGACGTTACGTAAGAATGCGTAATTTCAGGCTCACTTAGCTCTTCAAGAAGCGTAAATAAATTCTCAAAAAGCCTCTTCCAACTCACTCAAAAATTAAATTAAACAGAACGATTATTGTTTTGTTTGCAAAAAATTACATTTAGAGCAAATCAAACTAGACTCTGAAAGAGAGTAGTAAATACACGTAGTTCTTCAATTTCCAGACTGGTCGATATTTTATTATTTCTTAAATTTAGCTACTCCTTGCGAACAACAAACCCAATTTACTAATTTCCCGTAGTCGAGCTCCAGTATTATTAACTTAAAATGTGTTTTTTTCTCGTGTTTTGTTATCAAAAATAACAATACTGTAGCCCGGAAAAAGTCAATCACCTACCGTGAACGCATAGAAATCACCTCTCGGATCGCAACTTACCTGAAACAAGAAAAAACGTATAAAGCACGTGGAATAAACACAGTCAAGGCTGTCATATTTATTTTCATTCCGGGGAAGAAGCCGTAAACAGAGGGTATCAAGTCGTGAGCTTTTATGAAAGCGCGAGACAGCTCAAGTTTAATATAAAAAGCGCTTGGAAATATTCACTTTTTGGGGTGTCCGCGAATTTTTCTTCTTCGACGAGTATGCTTGAGATATGTCATTGTTTTCTTTTTATCTAAAGTTGAGATTTACATTCGTAAGCAGAGTCTGAGAGGGATTATCGAAAAATCGTATCGACGCTTTTAATTATAAGTTGAAATCGCACTGTAACTTTTTCAATGAGGATTTTTATATTGAGTTACGGCAATTACGGACGGGAGAATACCTGCACATGCACTTGCTTGTTACGATTAAAGAAAAGTCCTGTCTAGAGGGATTTCATTCTGCTCTGATAGCTCACCAGGTTTGTCAACCGTAATAACTGCTATAACTAGCGGAAATATCTCATTCTAGATTCTTATTCAATATTGCGAAAATAAGCTTCACTCTTACATATGAGACAACTAGTTCCAAGGTATTTGGATATATTTTAAATACAACTTGTTTTTTTATAAACTTACGTAATTGGTGCAGTCAGTAGGAAATACAATATTTGGTAAGATTTAGTTAATAAATAGTGAAGAAAGTTTAATTTTATTGACTTTTTTCATTAAACGGAAAAATAGAAGAAAAATAAATATACAAAAAAAAGAAATTTTCCTCGTTGCCTGAAAAAGAAATAGAGATTTTTTTTGAACTTGTCAAAAATAAATTATTATTCCCATCAACAACTCGTTACCTACAAAAAAAAATATAAATTCAAATTGCAACCTTGTTTCCGCGTTCGTCATTTTATTGTTAATTAAAAGTTAATTAATTTGACCCAACTTTAATAAATCTCAAGTTTCATCTCAGATCTTTTCCATTGATTACCGCTTGGAAATATAATATTCTAGCGGCGATTTATATAATACGACCGGTTACAAAATATTTTTTTGTGTAAGAAATTATACCAAATGGCATTTAGTTGCAAAAACCAACTAGTTTTTACTCTATTTTGTCATTTCCAAGTCTTTGCAACTCAAAATACAAGTAGTAAATGAAAAATTACTTTCGCCGACTTTATTTCAGGATTCAAATTTTCTTTTCCAATTCACCGAATTTTGGCTCGGTAATTTTTCCTTCGTGTCAGAGAATTCGGCCTTCGGGAGCCGTTATCGTCCTTTTTTTCCTCCCGATGTTTTATCTTCGGACGTGTCGTTAAACGCAGTCGGGTAAAAAGATACGCATCACCGACTTTATTATACTCTCTCTCTATATACATGAAAATAATTTCACCCAAAAGTCGCACATTTCATTTCGGACACCGACCGGTGACATACAAATTTAATTGGTTCAGGATTTCAGAGAGCTGTAAAAGCGACTTTATGAGATTAGACACGATTTTTCTTTTACGAGCAACAGTAACGTCTTTTTTGAATGGGTCTTGTGATAAATTAGACCGCCCTGTTTATCGCACCTAGCAACAGAACCAAACACAATGATAAAGTTTTATGAGTCTAACACACAAACTCGTCTGCCTCCTGTCTAGACTTAATAAAAATATCTGCATGCATAATCATCGCATGACCGTAATAACGACGAATTTGGAGACGACCTTGCGACAGCACCCACAATACAGGGTGTCTCACACACTTTTGGCAGGGGTGCACAAAATGCCATATAACAACAAAAGATAGTTTTTTTCCTTGGATCAGCCTGGCGATTTGGTTAATTTTTGGGTTTTATTGATTCAATGGCAATTTGGCTTAATGTTAAAATTAGATTTTTTAACTTATTTATTTCTTCCTAATTGAAAAACCACCTCCTAAAATATGTGCATTTTAAATTTCATTGACAAATAACTGATCTGTTTGAAATTGTTGGTAATAATTTTGTTGGTTGGCCTCTGCTGACCCACGAAATCGCAAATTCAAGGTGCGTAATTTTCGGTCAGACGGCCGGAAACGAATCGATTATTTTTATTGTCCAATCAAGCCTTTTGGAGGTATAGGTATGCTGCAGAGGCGTCCGTTCTCCTGTCGAAGGGGTCACTTACCAGCAGCAACCCATAAATCGAGTCCGTCCTCGAATTGTGTTTTAAATTATGTAAATAGCAGAACGGGCCGTGTGGGCATGCAAAAAAAATTCAAAAAATACCCCGGAACGAGATTATGCAAGAGGCAAGGTTACTTCACTGTGTTACCTGTTTCTCTTCGGCGAATCTAGTTTTAAAGGTCCGTTAACCTTTCACTTTGTAATAATTGCGAATTATTAGCATCGGCGCCGATACCTGACACAGTGTTTTATGGCGAATTCAAGCTATGACCGGTAAAATATGGACGCGCGCAGTGGCAGCTCGTCACACGAACCCACAAAATTGCTTCCTAAAAAATACCTATACTAAAAATTTGCGAAAATCTTGAGGAAGTAAAAAGTTGCTCCAGAGAAAATTTTCTTAGGTCAAAAACTTGAAAAAATACTTAAAAAACAAACAAGTCAAAAACTACAACTAACAGATAATTACCAACAAAAATTGGGTACGTTTTACACCATATCTACACTGGAAGTTTAAAGTTTTAAATGTGGACAAAAAAAAAGGCATCACCCTGTATGTTTAAAATATTTGGGCCGCCACTGGCGCTTAGTAAAAAATGTTCGATTGCGTAATTTACGGCGCCATCTGTGCAGTGGCGTTCGATGGCCGGTATTAAATTTAATTAGCCATTATTTACAAATAATCGCTTAATGTAACGAGGCCATAAAACGAGGGACCCGTTCGAGATCCGCGGTTTTATGGATCGATTTACATATTAAGGATCTAATGCAGTTTCTAACGTCTTGGAGGACGTAAGTCGATGATTGCCGCATGACGAGGCCACGTGTAGACGACGACGAACAGGTTCACCAAGGCAAACCACTCGATTTGCCCAAACAAATCGTTGGATAATTCGCGACACGAACGCACGATTGCTGCTCACAAGGACGTCTCTTCTGCGCGCGATATTCTTTACGTTTTATACACGAGACTGTTCACCTCTCCAGATGCACCAATCCACGCCAAGCAACACGATCTAAGCAACCTTAGAAACAACCTCCCCTCGCCCGGCCATCAGCAACTACAATCCCCCCTCGAGCGGCCATTAATAACCCCTCTAACCTAATTGACAAAATCATTGAAAACGGAACCCGGACTAAATGTTTGACGAAATTTAATTATGAACCTCGGAACTGTTGTGAGGTAATCTCATTTCCTTACGGTGGCTTGTAATAAAGCGGATTACATTTCGGGATTGTAAATTTTTCAAAGCTAATTGATTCAAAAATAATTGCCTGAAAAAAATTCAGACGCAATAGACATAAAACCCGAACAAAGAAGACAAGGAAGAGGGATAAGTGAGGAAGGGGACGAAAAAAACGCGAAACTGTGTGGCATTTTCTCAGGGAATGCGCGTACATGGCCATAATTGGTCTATAGGTTGGACCCTCAAAGTCTAATTTATGCAGTGTTGGTGGATGATTCAGCGCGAAAAAGATATATTTTATTTGGGCGAACGTGGCATAAGATCGCCCGAATCGACATTCTGTCCGCGTCCAAGCCGTATGAATACATAATTAAAATGGAACAAAACTAATTTCAAATGGGATTTTTATGTAAATGAGGCTGACAAGATTCGGATTTATTTTGCTGCAACTGATGGTGCTATAAATCGCGATGATGGTGTAGGTGCGACGAGTTTTAGTCAATATTGACCCTCTTTTTTCGATAGGAAGGGACACAAAAAAGTTGATTGAGTTAATGCAAGAGAGGGGCGATTTTTCGATAAAAGACGAATTTTGGGAGGAGGTTCGTGTCAGTGACAGCGGATCAAATATCTTGATGAGATTGAAGGCTGTTTCCTTGAAATGCCAAGAAAATGTGAGAAAACGAAACGAAACGAACGAGCGAAAGCGACTGAGTGCCTTTAATACTTGAAATTATTAATTATTAATTGTCCAAAAACAATTTTTAACTTCAATTTCAAATAAAAAAATATACAAAAAAACTAAGTTTTTAAATTAAACTTCTACAAATCTAAGGAAACTACCGAGAAACTTTGTTTATTAATTTGTCGACAGCTGAAGCCCATTTTTATTTATTATTGAGTTTTTTTGGCTATCACAGAACAACTTTTTCTTTTTTCTTCCTTGATAATGCCTTCAAAATAGTGTTTGCTACAAAACTAATAATAATTTCGGATCTTGATGAGTGAAATTTTAAAACTGAACCAAATTTGAAATTTTCAGTTCCGCAGTGAAACAGATAAATTATTAATTTAAATCCAGCATTTTTTGACACATGGCTATAACAATAAATCAAGAAAAAAGAACTGATAATAAAAACCGAAAATCTAAACTGCTTTTTACGATTCTTATTATACCGACTGTGAACGCAACAAATCGAAAATATCATAACAGCCTCTTGTCTGGGGTTTTTTATGAGAATCTTTCCATTTTTCCCTCGATATTACCCACCTCACTCATATTTTTATTACATGCAGCTGTCACGTCCTATCAAATTAAATATTTTTAGTACTCTTTTGATAATTTTATTAGTCTAGCCGTTACGGTAATAAATTACATAATCTCGCCTTTACCCTAATTAACTCAACCTGATTTACAGCCCTCAGCCCTAATCCCTGGAATTATATCGAGTTCCAAAGACCTTGCCGCGCGTTTTTTCTAATTAAAACTTCTTGATCGTGGCATATTTCGCACATGTGTCTCGTGAGTGTGTATAGATAGAACAAGTGCATATGTGAGTGAGAGTAAATCATGCGACTGCACCTTCCTTCCACATGAATCGGTATTAGTTCACAATTAGCGATCAAGTCTAGCGATAAATCTCGCAAGGCGCGATAAATCGCCGAACCGGCGACAAATTTCCGCGAAGGCGCATCACGAATTCCTCGACGTATTTCAGCAAGCAATACGTAATGGAGTGGCTGTCATGAATGATTTATTGCCGGTGACGCTTTTGTTTAACAAACTGGATGACCATTTAGTGCCCTCCACACGCCCAAAATCGCACGGCGATTTTGCATGCGACAACAGCAGGACACGGCGACGATGCAACAACGATGAATAGCAATCGACGCATTTCGGCGATAAAATATCACCAGGAAGCTGTCAGAGGTGTCAATCATCCCAAAGTCCGAGTGGAATCCACAAAGAGTTGCTTGTTTATTACGCGATTGGCAAACATGTGCGTGGCAAGTTTCTTGTGCGAATTCACAAGACAAAAAATTATATTCGTGTAAAAAGTCAAGATGAACGACGAGCGAGCGAACGAACGAACCAAGTTTTTTAAGTATTCACTTAAAAACGTTTTTTAAATGTAGTCTTCTAGACGCAAAGGTCAATGTTGCATTTGTTTGCAAGCTTCTCGAAAACTATTGATCGTTTTGGATGTTGATAGATAATTAAAAGAGCATTCCAACGATTTTTTTATTTTCTCAAGTTACGGCAAAACTATTGGAACTATTTTGGTCCAAACCTATGTAGAATGTTCCGGAAAATCGAGTGGTATTGGAAAATTCGCCAAATTACTAAAAGTTTTTTAGTTACGAAGTTTTTTATTTTACCAAGTTTTCCTTTTATTTGAAATTTTCTCATAAGACTATTAACCGGAGAACAATGATCTTTTTTGGAGAAGATAGATAATTAAAAGCGCTTTCCAACGATAATAAACTTTATAGGGTTATCTCTAATAGTTTCGGAATTATTGCTCGATAAAAGCTCTAAGTACCGAAAATCGACAAAAAATTTACAAAATTGGAAAAATCAAACATTAAAAAACAGAACTTATTGACTTTTTTATACTTTTAAGGTCTCTAGCGGCTTCTAAAGATATAGAAAAGCCCATAAAACGTTGGTGCAGCTAGTTTTATTTTTTTTTTTGTTTTTTTTTAATGAGTAAAGCCAAAATTTTAAAACGGGACCAACTTTGGCACTTCAGTGTTTCAACATAGAAACAAAACAATAACTTTTATATGCTTTTTTTAAAATCATGTAAGACTTATATTAAAAAAATTATCGACAATAAAAAATGCTGTGAGAAAAAACTCATCTTTAAAAAACATGTATATATTAAACTCGAAAGTCATAGAGGAGACACACTGTATATATTATTGCAACAAGTTGTCATGTTCATTACGCCGAAATTTTTTTTTATCTGATGCTACGATGGAATACGTAATCGAGATTATTTTCTCAGACGAATTTTTACAATAATTTGTTCGCACAATCCCCAACTTTCTCCCCAGTCCATTATTTGTCCCTCGCCCTCCACCACAGCGCAAAACTCAATTTCTTCTATCCCCTGGATGATGGATGATTCGATCGACGTTTCCATTCCGCACAGGTGTCCGGAAATTACCCGCCAATGCCTGGCGTCTCAAATTCCGGGCCCCGTTACTTAACCTTAGGGCGAAAGTGAGGACACGGCCGAAAAGGCGTCGGAATCAATACACCACCGGCCGGCCGGCCTTTCTATCGAACTCGTGAACTTGCCAAGGCAAGAAGAAGCGAAGCGTTCAGAGAGCGGAGGATGGAGGATTTCGACCCTGCGTGGTCGGCGACCTCTCCAGCTGCCAGTCGATAGCGAAAGTGAGACGGCGTCTCTTGCATTATTCCTGCTGCGCTGTTTCCACCACAGCAGGAATACAGTGGAGCCCGGTTATAACGAACTTTTCACAGAAAGTGAAACAATATATAATATGAAATATAAAACAATGCTCAAAGGTTGTTTGGTGCAAAAAATACTTTAAAAAAATGGCGCTAGCTTAGAGAAAAATTAAAAATTATAAGAAAGATAATTTTTTTTAGAAGGACATTATTTTAGTGAAAAACTTATAATGCCTCTGTAATTGGATCTCCAATTGACATTGTTTAAATTAGTTTAATTTCAACTTTGCGAATTCAAACGAGCGAGCGAATACTCGCCTCGCCATGACAGTGCTTAACTGCATTGATCACGTGATGTCCTGTTCACATCCTGCACCTACTCGATCTAGTCAGGCTATAAACCTCAGTTATTCCGATAATAAAATGATACTTTAGATTGTGGGACTGAATAATGCTAGAGCTGAGGATTTGATGAAAACTTGAGCGTTTGTGTCGAGTTAAAGTGTCGGCCCTTGTTGCATATTAAACCTGCATGATCAGTGGTGTGAAATTGCGCATTTCTGTCGGTTAATTATAGCAAACACTTGGGTCAAAGGTCACAGACAATTAGATGAAGTGCAACTGGTAATTGTATTAAGTCGCCGTCTGGTCCGTGACGACGACGACGACGATCATAAACGATCCTCGGTCGTTTTATATGAACCAATGCAGCTTATTACGGTTGCAATTTGAGTCCATTGTGCACGATTGCAATTTAACTGGAGCACATCCTTAATTAGAAGGAATAGAGTGTGCGACTTTTCGCGCCCCGATTTTCATCTTTTCATCATCGAAAGAAAATTTCATGCACACACACATACACACACAAACAAGAAACAAGGATCATTGTCCCGTCCGTCGTACTAAGCAGTGAATAACCTCATTAAGTTCCGTCCAGTAACCGCCAGGCGCGCTGATATCGCATCGAGTGCGTCACTCTTCACAATAATATTATTGTTTATTTTCGAGCGGATTTAAGACTCGAACCGAAGAACAGATAACGAGATTGATCCCGCGAGGAAAATATTATTGACTGGAGAGTTAATTTCGGCATGGACGTGCTATTTTTAGAACGAAACCTCGCCGAATTCCGCAAATGCCTCAAACTACTTCTTCCACACCCTGTACATTATTCGGCGCCCTCTTAAATCACCAGCGACCCAAATACCGCCTTAAATAAGGCATTTGCACTTGAACGCGCAGATTTATGGAAACGCATTAAAAAATTTGGCACGCGCCCCAACTCTCTGAATTTTCATTAAAAAAAAATTCGCCAGAATGGGAATTACAGTGGAGGCCGGTTATAACGAACTCCGAAAATGCATCAAAATCTGTTGGTTATGTCCGAAGTTTGCTAATATATATGTTATACCTTAACCTATACAGCGTGTCTCACCTAAGACTTTCGGGCTTAATATTTCAATTATTTGTCAACGGATTGTTATGATATTTAGGAAGGTTGTCTTTAAATCAGGAACAAAAAATGACCTCAAGTATCGATTTAGCTCAAAACGGGGCTAACAAAAATGTCCGCTTATAAGAGGTGTCCGTTAAGAGAGATTTTTTGTAAAAAAATCCTAACTCGAAAACTGTTGGTCCTGGGTCAAAGTAGTCTGCGCATGCGAATAAATTTTTATGAAATTTGTATAATTTTGTTTTTTTTCCCATTTTTGGACTTGAGCTGGCTAGACCTATTTTTTTATTAATAGCAGCACACATTTGTTATTGCATTTTCTTGCTGACATTTCATGTTGTCAACACCTTTCTAGTGTTGCAATTGTGCGTCGTTGCGTTTTAGTAGGCCATAGAAAAATCCAACACACATTCCCTTATATTTTCCAAAGTCAAGCGGCCAAAAACCTCTTCAATGTATTCATTCCACTTCCACGCCTCTCTTTCCAATTCGACCTCGGAAGTCCTTGCCGACCACAATCCAATCCGAGATGTGAGTTTTGCAAGATGGAAAGTAGGTGCTGCTGCTGCATTGGAAAGGTCGCTCAATGTGCAGCCTTACCCATTTAATTGCTCTCTCGGAACGGCCTCACCACACTTTCAATCGGCCGATTTTCCACATTTTTTTTTCTTGTAAAATTTCGCACCTGGCTGATGTGCTTTGTTTCATCGATCAGGGGGAAGCACAAGGAGCACATTAATGAGAGGAAAAGTAGGTCACGGGTGAGGACCCTCGGAAGAAAACAGCCCCCATAGCAACGTTGCGAAAGGGGAGCGTAAGTAAGGTCATTCGCGTCACATGAATAGAAGTGCGTACAAAAAGCTCATTACACAACGAGAACACTGATTTATTCCGAGACGATGATATCACCGGTGTGCTTTTTGTTCAATTGATGGGTATTGACGGTTTCTAAAGGACTGGTTCCTTCAAAGGAATGTGTTACATAAATATTACTGTGTGGTGTGGCAGTAGCAGGAGGGAAAAAATTAATCTTACACGAGACGGAACCATTCAAAGGGTAATTGAGAAAGACACTAATGTATATACAACGCGAAATTACTAATTTGCTTTGAGTATTTGTAGTTAGATTGGCTCGAAAACTAACAATGAACACTACCATTATTAAAGCTGTGCAATAATTAACTCCCGAGTTTCAGCACTGTATTGTCTGGGTGCGATATCGGCTCTGATTGCTCGTGTGCTTGTAATGAGTATTCGCTGCCGCATGAACTTCAACCCCACATTCACCCTTTGCCAACGCTAGACCGGCGAACGGTTCAAAATTTTCACAACTAAACAAATTAAAAAACCTTCTCCAAAGACATTGTTTTCCTTCACTTCGTTACAAAAAACAAAAAAAAATGTGTTAAAATATTTGCGAATCCTACCGACTGCACCAATTCAAAATGTTATAAATAATACCAATTCAGCAATTTTGTATAAATTATTTATATTGGATTTTGAAAATAAATTTTAATAAATGACAAACTGGTTTTAGACTTTTTGCGGTTGGTTTAGAAATGTTCAGCTGTTCCCTCGTCTCATGTTCTTTCAGGAGACGCGTTCTTGATTTTTTCGGTTGTCAGAAAAGATCAAGTGATGATTAGTCGGAGGTGAAATGTTACGCAGTGGATTATCGGATGCATGATAGAAAGGCGGTGCGTTTCATGTCGGCTTGTTAAGATTCTACGAGTCGTGGAGCGCATCTCGTTTCATATGTACAGAAGCGGATGGCCAGGGACGATAATGCATTCAAGAGGTTGAGCCGCCAGAAGACGACGCGCCACCACCTCGAAAGACGTGATCCTGATTTCTCCAACTCCGAGAAACGGACATGAACTCAATCAAACGCTAGCCGAGGGAAAAATCACTTTTCCGACTATAAGTATAAATAGCCCGCCGATCAGTTGATTGCTTGACCCTGAGAGCAAGCCAAATTTTTTCGCTGCTATGTTCTTCATATCAAACTAGCAGTCGGTGTTAAGTCGTTTTTACGGGCGACCACACGCGCGCGTTCCCTCGCATTATTTTCGTGTAAACGTGGCAATTAACAATTTCCAAGTGGCGTTCGTCATTATTAAACCGCTGCGATTTCGTTCGTGTGTGTGTGGGCGCATTATAATTGCCACCACACACGTTTCCGCATGAAGGGAAGCATCGGGAAAAATTCTTTGTTCCTTTTTGAAATCCATCATCATCGCTTCACGCGGCTTTTAATCGATTTATTAGGCGGCGAGGTTTCGATGTGGGTCACGTTTTCCGCAGTCACGCGACGCCGCCGACGCCTCCGACGCTGATGATGAGACACGTTGCAATCAAACGCCTCCACCTTATACACGAAAATTTTAACACCACGAGACGAAATTTTCCTTTCTTTGATATCTCTATTTTTTCGTCCAGAGGGCTGCTAATTCCCAATAACTTGCTTCTATAACTTAAGACTGAAGCTGGTCAAGTATTAATTTAGCCGGAAAATGTAGAATTCTAATAAACTTTTGAGAGAAAGGTCCAATTTGATTTCTTACCATTAGGTACAGTTATGATCATAAAGAATGTCAGAAGAATGGATAAGATAAAAAATAATCAAAAACATTTATTTATGCAAGAGAAGAAGTACCAGAAGAATATTTTTGGGCAAAACTTGGTAAAAATATGGAAAGCAAAAATTCAGATTAACAAAACGATCGTCCAACTAATGAAAAAAAAATCCAGTGAAATAAAATAGAAGACCGAAGTCGTATTCTGTCAAAAACTCTGTGAAAATTATATTTTATTTAACTTGAAAAGCGCTGTTCTGAAGCCTTGTTTAGGGGAAAGCGATAAATTCGGCGCCTTTGTGGCAAGTGATAAAATACAAACACTGCGTATTTATTTTAACGGATGTTTGTTTGAATTCGTTACCATTTTGTTAGACGAAAATTAATGCGCATGTAAAGTGGTTGCACGTTTCGCAACTGCACTCCAATTTGCTAAATGCAACAACTTCTCTTAGTTGCTCTAAAAACTTCCAAGAGGATGGAATCTGAATTACCCCCAACATTCGCTTATTTTATTATTTATTCAAACGTAATGTCTGGATTTCCAGTTGTCTGTCTCCCGGCGGCCTTCGCAACTCGTCATCGCCGTAATAATAATAATAGGCGAATAGGCGCGATTTCCTCGTTTTAGCTGGAACCTTGAAACGACGGATCCGTGCACGCACTGTTGCTACGTGCGTGCACCATGCCAGTTGCCTAGGAAACCGTCGCCCGCCGCCGCTGCCGCCGCCGCCGTCGGCCCTTTATTGCGTCACGTTCGTCTCCTGCCGCCCCTCGCAAGAAAAAACGCGAGCTGGGGAAGTCGCGAATTGACGTCACGACACGACATCGAGAAGCAAACCGATACTCTCCTTACGACGTTTATAGTAAAGCATTGTGGAAGAGATATCGGTCGACGACCTCCACATCGCCTCGCTGCACCCCCGCACTCACTCCGAGATATGCGAGTGAAAGTGAAGTGATCATGAGAATCCGTTGCAAGACACGAAACCAGGAAAAAGGCCAAAGTTGTAGCTTCAGATAAAGGATCGAGAAACGAATCCCTTCTTCACACACTCCACCAAAATAGGAAAAACGTTTAGCTTATAATAAAGAACAATAGATTTTCGGTGGAAGACAAGTTAATGTTTGTATCCTTTGGTTCTAAGATATCGCCAAAATAGAGATCTCCGTCGGCGTTCCTTTGAGCCCCAAGAAGTGACTGTTCTATAAACAACTTATCCCGAACCGTCAAACATTCTGACATCTGCTTTACGCATTTCGAACAGACCAATCGTTACAATAAACATGAAAAAAAGAGGAGAAACGCAACTCGGCAATTAGTCAAGAGTGTCCTTTTTTGTCTTGGACAAAAATTAGGACGCTTTTTATCTGTTGACACCAGATGTATCGTTGTTGAAAAAATTTCGGAGCCAGCACTTGGTGGCCTTTTGGTCTCGAATGAATGAAATCGTGGAGTGGTGTTTAAAAACTGTAGGATTTTTGATTAGGCGAGTCATGTCAGAGAGGCGACCTAGTTCTAATGGAATCCCATGCTATTAATAGTTTGAAAACGTTATTAAACCGGGAGTGTATCTCGTCCCAGCAGCTCAACTCGTTGTAATCTTTTTTCACATCTCTTGGTCGCATCGCCACCACCACACACACCCTTGACCTTTCCCGTCCGTGTGTCACCGCCGATCCCAATCTGTGGGCAATTTGTTTTTGTAAAAATGCACGTCCGTCCGGACGAAATGCACTTGCTGGTGGATGCATAAATTCTCAGTAATGGACGTCGCGAACCCATCCCAGAGGTCGTTCGTTCTGGAATTGGACGATTTAAGTCGGAGGGTCCAGATAGCATCTGCCGCAAATTGAGATCGTATCTTTGTCTCGCCGCAACAATACTAAATTACATGCATCTTGGTGGTTTATGATGTGGAGGATCGGCTTCAGGTAGTCGATTATGGTGGTGGTGGTGGTGGGACGTGGGCTGGCTTGGGAAGATGTTGGCTATTTCGGGCGTTATTAGTAATGCAGTAATCATGCCAAATGGTATAATGAGCGAGTGCATAGGCAATGACGGTGACTGGGTCGGGCAGGACGGCCAGACTAAGCGGAGCGAACAGTGGCGTGCGTCACTTCCCCAAATAGATGCCTGCCGCTGCGACGCCAAATCGACGACGCACGACAAACAACCAGCGCAAAATCAACACAGGGCTGACCCTTCTAATACAACCAGCGCAAAACTGACCCTTCTTCCATTTCCAAGACAAAGTCAATCTCAAGATACTCAAAATTCATTATTTTTGTTCACTTGTTTGGTCAAAAATCAACGCAACTAACAGAAAATTTACATTTTTATACTTTATACCATGTGTTTTTTTTTAATTTCTGCTCTAGTTATCCGTAATAGCAGTGGAACACCTCAGTATGATACTTAAGCCTGTGGTTTCAGGTGGAAAAACATAGTTTCTGTATTTTGGAAGCATCCAAAACAATACCCTTCACTATATTAAATTGATATCTGAAAAACTAAGCCCTCATTTAAGGTGCTTGAGAACGTTAGATTCCACAATAACGTTGAGCTTTCAAAATTTTGCGCATAACTGACTTACGCAAATTTCACAGGAGTAGCGTATGTGCATAAAGGTAGAGAGTTGGTGGAAAAGTAATTTAAAAAGTTTCGTTAAAATTCTGTTTCAATAAAAAGTAAGAAACGAGGTGACTCCAGCTTACAAGTAATACAAAATATCGAAATGACATGCACAAAATATTGCGAAGTAAAAGACACAAGCCCGTACGAAGAACCCCAAAAAAAGAATGACACCCCTACCAACCGGGCTGGAAAGCAAAAGTCCGACTAAAATGTTTTAGGTCATAAATTTCAATAAAAGTTTACAAACTGACCAGGTAGCTTACACAATATACAGCTAGTACTATTCTTTTTGACAGACAAAACGAGTAGTAAAATGCGCAAATGTAGCAACTTTCAAGTTTAGCGTTTTTTGGCGATAGAGTAAAAAAAGTGGACTTACATGAAGCGTTGCCGTGGTCATGCACCGGAGGCATGGGCCGTTCCGTGCCTTCAGAGTGTGCGGCTGGTGCGTCCTCCTGGTCTAAGAAGCTGCTATCGTTCTGATGTTCGTTTTCTGGCGCAGTGTTGACAGTCGTATAGTTCACTCTATCACTATCACTCACACTATTGTCAGTCTCACTGGTCACCAGCACATTCGCTCTTTTCTCCTCGTTGCTTTTTTCCGCGCTGGTCCTCTTGGTCTGTTCAAAAATCCTGTTGTAGTACTTTGAAGCGTAGAGTTCGCGCTTAGTCCTAGCGCTAATCGGTTTTTTGCGCCTCGTGGTCTTCGTCTCGTTAGAATTTTGATTATGCAACAACTTTTTAGAATTTATTACAATTACGCTAGTATCACTTTGTACAGGTCGAGGAGGACTCAATAACCTACTTAATACTAAAGTGGAAGAATGCGGTCGGGCATTGGAATTATCAATTGGACTAAGGGAAGAAGAGGGCGTCGGACTGAATTGGACTAAAGGATGCGTAGCGTTCGAGGACGCATAGCACCTTGCCGCTATCGTTAAAGTGGCAAGGAGGCAGAGGGCGGCCAGGGGGCGCTGGGGCAGACTCGGGGCCGTGGTCCAAAGCGGGGCCAACGTCCCGGCATAAAGGGCTCTCACTGCGATGACGGCGACCACCAGAGAGCACTCGAATGTCAACTCCAAGGAGGCGCTTACACACACTAACTGCAAACGGCCCCTAGGGCCCAGCTTAGCGGATGGAGGGCGCAAGAGTGGGATCCCACGGCGAGGAGGACTTACAAACGCGACAAGGATGGACATTGCATCGCACCAAGGTGCTGCCCAACACCATCTTGGGGGCAGTTCAAACTCTCGCTCGACTCCGCTTCTTACTCGGACACCATCCTGCAAAGACACCTCTCATAGTCCACACGAATTTCAACATTTTTATTGGAGGAATTTTGAGAAAAATGCATACTTTAAAAGTGTGATTTTGGACACTATGGACTCGTTTCCAAAAAAAGGAAATAGATAATAGAAAAATAGATTCAGCGCCATCTCACGGCTTAGAAACACACTAAAACGTGTTCCCCTTTAACCTTAAGTGCGATCTTCTCAAAATCCCTCCAATAAAGCAGTTTTCGGGTATAAAGTGCACCCCTGTGGTGTTGTTGGACGGTGTTATTTGTCAATACCGCCTTGTACAATAGGTTTGGTGGACTCTCAGTGTATTAACACACGCGCCACGCGGGCAGCTGGCGGCCGGCCAGCCCCGCATTTAGAACAGAAGCAGCAGACTGTGGTCTCTGCACGCCCCCCGCCAACGTCACCGCCGCAACATTGTAATATTCAATTATTCTTACACGTTGTCGCGAAAAACGGCTTTTATTAATCTTGCCGACGACGAGAACCTACAATCGTCATCACACAACAACAAACTCCAATTTACACAACCATTTGCCAAACGGAAGAAGCTTGACAACAGCGCTAGAGTTTTCAAATAGATGGAAGGGGGCGGCCATTGAAAACCACTTTTGCCAAAAACATTTCATTACATTACCTACTTCAAGAGTCCAAGAAACCAAAATGTAGGTATTTAAACAAAAAAAAAAGACAGGGAATAACGACAGATAGTCAGGATATGTTCCTGGCGTATAGTCTACAGGACGGTCGTAACAATAATTTTTTATGGGCACTAAAGAATTTTTAAAACTTTGGTGGAGCGAGAATTGTGATTAGTTTTTTGGAATTGCGAACGTCACGAACAGTTGGGTTGTTTCCGGTGTTTTGCTGGCCTATTTACAATTGCAATATTAAAAAAAATTGTCATGTCATTTTTTTAAATTAGACTAAAAATAGAGCAGGAGCGAGGTATAAAGGTCAACTATCGTAACTATTCAGATTTTGTTGCTCTGAAAAAAGGTGTTCATTAACGTTTATCAATTATCATTTAACAACGAACGGAAAATTATAATTTTTCACTGCAATTAGTAGAAATATTGAGAAAATCGTATGTGCGTATATTGTGAAAAATCTTCCTTGCTTCTTGTGTTTTCATCTGTTCTATTGTTTCGTTTTACTAACGCTGACAACTTAAAAAACTTCTATGTCTTAAATGACTGTACTGAAAAATTCGACGATTATTTTTACTCCTTTTTTTGACTTAATTATTTATTTAATTTTCATATTGCCTTTTCTCCGTTTGTTTCTCTGTACTGCCTGTTTCTGATTGGTCCGACAAAATCACTTGAAATAAGTGAGTTTCTGATTAAAAAAAACAGATAAATCACCAGATTTGGTTGAAATAACCATATTTATTGATAGAGTTTAGAAAAAATCTCACAAAATAAATAAGCTCGTCATTTAGAAACGAGGTAATTCGCCTAAAAGTGTCAAAAATAATGTAACTTGTTCATAATTCAGCGAGTTTCGAGGTAAAAAATAATAATCATTGGCGCAATATTTTTTTAAACTGTCAAAATAAGCTGCTGTCAATATAAATTATTTACCATAAAAATATATAGCTAAAAATATAAAATTTAATTTACTCCCGGCCCTAAACAACAAAAAACAATTTCTTCCGTCATTTAACATAACTTCGTGCCATTAAAAAAATCGAGTTAGCCTTGTATTTTCAAAATAAATTATAATAGAAATTTGAAAAAACCCCCAGATGAGATAGAACTTACACACTTTTAACTGTTTCCCAAATTTCAAAGTTTTCTGTTAAACCGTTCTGAAAATATTTACCTGTATCCATACATTTTAGCGACCCTAACTTCGTGCATTGTAGCACTCGTCACTACGTTGCTCGTGTCTCAAAATACTCGTATCACAATGAGGGTGTTTATGAATACTATACTATTCTATTATTAAAACAGTAGATGATTTTGACTGAAAAATCAAAAAAATCATTCTTGCAAAAAAAAGTAACTCGAAAAAACATAAAGCCAATACGTTAGCCTCAATTTTTATAGAATGTTTTCCTCAAAAAAACAAAATTCAAAAATTTGTGACGTTTTTGAACTTCAAATAACAGATAAAAGTTCCCTTTTTCCTTAATACGTACTGAATGGTTGAGTATTTTATTTTTTGAAAAAATCGCCTTGTAGCGTAAAAACCATTCATAAATCGGTGTTTACCACAGTTTGTGTATCTAGTGCCTTGTTTTCTCCATCAGCGATCGTTGTTAACTGTATCGCGTCAGATTCGCCTCGAGTTGGTATTTTTAGAAATTGCAAATTTCAAAAATACTAGACTGCAGACTAAACAGTCGATAGAATAATAAACCGTCAAGTGCAGACGTGAGTCGGGGCCAACCATCATCGATTCTTGATCAGACAACGTCGTTAGACTTCATTGATCGTTGGCCCAACTTTAATCGTCTCGACTAGACACAGGCAGGCGTCTAGACGCGCGATCCGATTGAATTTTTTTGCAGTTTTATGTAACATCAATTATTGCACGATGTAATTGGGAGGGCTCGAAGGGGCGCGACTGATTTTTGTAGTAAACGAACCTGAACTATTTGCCATAGTTCAAACATTTTGGCAGCAAACAAGCAAATAGTTCTCGAGTTAAAAATATCTGATTCGTACGTCTGCTACAGAGAAACAACTCGGGAGCCAACGTACTACATTCTAATACTGGCTACTGAATCCCTCACTTTTAGAATGTAGGATAAAATATTTATGAAACCACGTTGCCTGGCATTCGCTTTTTTTCAATCATAATCGCGGAACGACCATCGATTGCGATGGTGGCGACCATAACCAGTTGCGTTACGAAAATTCCCGCAGGAGTTGAAGCACATTTTGGAGGCGAGATTTCGAAGAGAAAGAACAAAGGATTAGGTGAACTGGAGAAGGAGAATTTTCGCACTTGTGAAATACACACTCTTTTATTTTTGAATCATAATTTTTTGCATATTGTTTTATTTATAAGCTGACCTACTTCCCATTTTTCTTACATAACATGAATTGGATACCTAACAGAAATAAAGTAACTGTATATTTGAATACTGGGACTCCGTTGATGGGGCCAAATGGCTCAAACGAAAACTGAGACGGTGACATCTCACTGATATATTTATTTTCACAAAAACGATCACCATTTATCACCAACACTCGACTGAGTCTGGGAATTGGGAAGACAGACAATGAATGTATGTATCATAATTATTCTCTTTAAAAAAAGTTAATTTTCTGAAATGTTAATTGTGTCTAAAATACTGAATAACGACAAACTGAACTGACTACATACTTTAGGCAGTATTTTGCTAATATTAGTTAAAAATCTACAATGTTACTACTTAGAATCAGGAAAAATGATAACTGGAAAATTATGATTTAGTTGACATTTGACAGGTTAAATGAGGAAATTGAGAAAAAACACCTACATAAGACCAAAAAAAGACTTTACAAATTTCGATAGCAAAAATTAGTTTCGAACCAATGCCACATCCGCCGTATTGGTCAGATTTGACACTCAGCAATTTTTTTTGTTTCCAAATGTGGAAATTTATTCAGTACATACTGTAGGAAACATTCCTTCAAGGGTTGACTTTTTTCAGTTTTTTTTTTCATAATTTTGCAAATACATCAATAAAAATCAATTTCTCACTTTGATAAAAACTATATAAAATGAAAACCTTACTTCTGGGACAAAAATTTTGAATAACAAATTTTCTCTTCCTATATCAGTGAATGAAATTATTGAAGCAAGAGTTAATCACATCTAAACTGAGTACAAAATTTTATTTTTAATTTTTTTTTTCAATAAAACAAAAATTAATTATATTTTTGGAAAATCAAATTGTTAACCATTTACCTTTGCACAGACAAACAGACCATGGATTTTTGAAAAATTTTGTTACACTTTTGATTCTTTTTAATTATTAGACATACCTTTGATAACAAAAATATGCAATTTTTTAAAACAATATTAACATTTTTTTCAAAATGTGTGTATGTAGCAGTAGATTTTTCAATTTTAGTTTGTTTTTTTTGGATTATCCATATACCTATTAAAGGTTAATGATTTTTTTCCTGGAAAATTATATGTATTAAAATTTATGCTACATTTTCTTGAATGTCCCTAACTTAAATATTTTTTTTCAATATTGTTAAACGTACTTTTTTATTATCAAAATAAAATATATTTTTTTAAAACAATATTAAGTATTTTTGGAGGTATTTTTTAAAATGTATAATGGTAGATTTTTAAATTTTAATTAAAAAAAAGTGAACCATTTAGCAATTTCAACTTATTTTTTGGTTCCTTGAAACTTTATGCATTAGTATGTTTAGTGGGAAGATTTTTTTTTTAAGAAAAGATACTGGAAAAAAAATGGGTGCAAATTATGTACTTCACTTTAGACAGGACTAATTTTCATGCACTTTTGAATATTTTTGTAAATTCGAGATTCAGCAGATGCTAAAAAATCCTAAGATATCTCTTTTTATTGTTTTTACTTGGTTGTCTCTAAAAATTCCTTACTCCAATCGTCTGAAAATAAATACATTGTTTTTCGAGGTTTTTTCGAATATGTAATTCGCAAATTTTCACAATGATTCTTCAAGAAATCGTTTGATTCATTTTTATTCAAACTTCCATACGAAAAATAATCATATTTTCCAAAAACTTTGATATAGTACGTAAAAAAAACAAAATCACACACTCCTTTTTTCATTTTTAAATTTCTCATCCATTTAACAAAATATAATGATGTTTCTTCTATCATTCTTGAATTGAAAATGATCTGCAATTTTTCATGCTTAGTAGTTAGAACATTATTATCATTATCAATAGTTTTTGTCAGCTAGGAAAAAAAAACTCGATAAAAATTTTGTAACTGAATTTTTGAACATTTGAGATTCAGCAAATGCTGAATATTTTTTGTGTTCCTTTAATAAACTTGTGTTTGATTTTTTTTAAAAACACTATTTTCATCATAATTCTTCGAGAAACCTTTTATTAATTTTTTTTCAATTTTTCAGACATGAAACAAGTCTCCCACAATTGATACAGACAGAAAGGAAAAATCAGAGATTATCATCTATTAGCAAATTTTAAACCGAATAATGTTTCTCGAATTTGCCTTGAAAATTATCTGCAGTTTTTTATGCTTAGTAGGTTCGAGTACTACCAAAAGTGTTTTGGTGCTACAACAACTTAAAGGACAGAAAATTAACAAAAAAAAAAACACGGTTACGATCGCATCGATTTTTTTAATCATACACGTTTGAATAACCTTTCAGCAAACGCTAACAATTCTCCATCTGGAATCACACTTTTTTTGTTATTGTTTTTGTTCTATCTTATCTCTAATAATTCCGTGATTGTTTTTTTGAGTGAAAAATGAACACGCAATTTTTAACATAAACGTATAAAACGGCAAAATAGTTCTCGCTCCTCACATTTAAACTTACCCCAAGGAAAAACACCCTTAATGATAATAGTTTACCAACCTGACCATTCGGCATAAAAATAATCATTCTAGATCTTTTGCAATTTTTCCAATTTTAAAATTAAATCCGGCGTTTAATAACACGCCAGTGTTGCGCCAAAATCTAAAATTTCCAATGCTCTTAGTAACAAATTTTTCAATTCCGGGTCAAGGTCGTGCGTTTTTCGCAATTTCAATCCTCATTCCCTCAAATTTTCTCCGCCACAAGAACAAGAAAAAATCAGCGACCGTCGTGTAGGCAATTGCACCGCCTCCGGGGGCGGTTATGCATACTTAGCGGTGGCACTCGCGACGACACTGCACCATGGGCCCGCTGGGGGCGGCGTTCTCGCACAGGGCCGGCACTCGCACCTTTGATAACAGTTGGACTCGCGTCGCTCGCGTCCTGCTGAAGCACCGGAGTGTCGTCACTTACTGAACCTCCTCGAGCGCCGCTCGCTCGACCCGAGCAGGTTCGTAAATGTTCGATAGTGGTCGGCGGCCAGGATGGGCAACCGCCGGTTATGCAATATCCCCATTATTTACTATATCGCACAATGGAAAACATTTAAATATAGAGATTGGGCCCCTGAGACAGTTCCGGCAACAGTCGGGGGCGGCGAAACTTGGGGGCAAGGACGGAGGTGACGTTCGTTGCAATGACGCGACACGAGATAAAAAATGCACTTTTTATGCAATCTTTAACGACGTTATTAGGCGATCGTCGAGAATTTCAATTGCACATTTGGTGACGTGCATCATTCCATTTGCTTATCGCAACATTTTGTTACGTTGGCTTGGTTTAAATAAATCACAAAGTGGTTTCAATGAGATTTCCAGATGGTATCAATGTGATGGGGACAAGGAACGCCAGTTTTTTAACTGACTGGGCTGTTAAAAAATATAAAATAGATAATTTCAAGCGCTATCAGACGGCATAGGTTTCAAGGCAATATCTCTTAAAAAAAATCAATTTTCAAACGCCGATTATGGCCAAACTAAATGAGCTAGGAGAAAAAGCTTTTTTTCATCATTAAGAGCACATCGAAATCTAAAAGATCGGTTTTATTTGAGTTTTAGACACTTTAAAAATTGACCGGTGTTAACTTTTTTTTTAATTTTTTTATTTTCTCATTCACGGCTAAACTATTCCAAAAAGTGGAACTATTTTGATCCATACCTATGCAAAATGATCCGGGGAATCGATTGGTATCGAGAAAATTGCCAAATTCCCAATAGTTTTTTAGTTATGAATTTTTTTAAAATTTTACCAATTTCTGCTTTTATCTGCAATTTGCTCGAAAACTATTAGTCGGAGAACAATAATCTTTTTTGAAAAAAATAGATAATTCAAAGAGCTTTCCAACGATAATACACTTTATGGGGTTATCTCTAATAGTTCCGGAGCTATTGCTCGACAAATGTTCCGGGTACCCAAAATCGACAAAAACTGCGACAAAAATTGAAAAAATCAAACATCAAAAGATCGAACATATGGACTTTTTTGGTCTTTTAACAACTCCAGAGGGTTGTAAAGGCATATGAAAATTCGTTAAACCTTGCAAGAGTGAATTTAACAAAAAAAAATTTTTAATTTTTATGAAATTGTGGATATAAAAAATCTACTGAAAATAAAAATGTTAATTGAATTAAAAACTATTGGTAATACAGTCAGTTTATTTTCTAGATTGGGATTAATTGTTACAGAATAACGAACTAATTTTTCAACTGAAAATTTAGAGCAATATTTATGTTCAACAATTCATTAATTTCTTTACTGTTTTTTCCAAAGCACAGTATACGCAGTGATTAATGAAACTTAATTATTTTCATGCAAGCATCATATTCACTCATGTAGACAATTGTTGTTTATTTGCAATAGCAGTATATCAATAACATCCTGTATAAAACATAGATATGCATCAAAATAATTAATTGCAGTTAAAGAAATGTTTCCTGGCCTAATTACCATGTCCTTATTAATAAAGTGTACAAACGACGGAAATGTCTTCGGATACAACAAGGTGTAGGTGAAACATGCAACAATAATTTATCAAATCTTGCAAATCTTGAAGAGAAAAACATTGCAAAAGTGCTTCCGGTATTATAAAAGAAATATCACCGAAAACAACAATAATTAAAGAAAAAAGTTACTGAAACGTAATAATTTTGATGGAAACTAGGTACAAGAATGCAAAAAATGTAACTGGAACACCTATTTCTTTACCAAAACTGTCCTAAATAATGAATAACGAGGACCATATCCGCAGCTTCATAATGAGGAGTAAAAAATAATAATAAGATGAAATATGTTTAATTCATTTTTACATTTTACTAGAAACATGGACAAAAACAATGTAGGTAGCAAAAGAAAGCAAGTCAAATTTGAAACTAATGGTTAATCTTTTGGTAATTATGTATTCCATTTTATGTTAGCGTATATTTTTGCATAATTTGTTTCCGAGAGATTTACATCCAAAATTTAAGAAAAATGAACGTAAACAACAGCTTTATAGCCATTTAAATACAAATAAAAAAACGTGCCCAACAGGGAATTTATAAAATTGGAAAAAACGCGCTTGTTTTCAATCTCAAATCTATTAATAGCTCGAGATCGAAAGCGAATTTTAAATTCGAAATACAAGCTTTAGATTATTTCGAACAAAATTTGTGATATGTATTTGTATATGTATGTATTCCATTTCCAAAAAAAATCTTGTTAATTCCAATGATTATTAAAAAATTCATTGTTTTTCAGACTATTTTTATATAATTCCAGATTAATTCCGATAATTCTAAATAATTCAACGTAACTGCGAAACGTTCAACTATCAATAAATCTTTTTAAGGTGGGTGTACTGTCCTGTAAAAAATGGATTGCATAATAAAGTTTTGCCAAAAACTCAGTTTTTCCTCGAGAATGTTTTTCAACTGAAAATGCAATTATTTCGAAAAATTTCGTCAAAAATAGACCAAAAATTTACCCAATTATACTAAAATAGGAGTATAGTTTAGGTAAAAATTTACCGAAAACTGGATGAAAAATCACCCAATTAGCTTTAAATTGATATTATCTTATCTTTTTTACGTTGAAACTGATTTATTTTGCAAGAATTTGTCAAAATCCACCTAAAAATCACAAAATTAACGTTTCTCTCGATTTAACCCATTATTGAGCAAAATTTTTACCACAATTTTTATTTAGCACAATTTTGTTGGTCGTCTTTCAGAGTCAACTTTTGGTCGAAAATCGAGTTCTGCTTTTCACCAAAAATTCTAAGTTTAGAAATGTTGCCAAAATAAATCGAAAAATTCCCAAAATCGATGTATTTGTAAAATCTTATTCAAACCAAACCGCGAAATCAACAAAATTAATCCAAAAAAAATGTAGTTTTTGATTTTTTAAGTGGTTTTTTCTCTCGATTTTTTTTTCAGTTTTTGAGAAATCATCCACAAAATTTGAATTTAAATAATATTTCGTGCTATTTATAATTAACAAGTTTCAAGTCGAGACAATACCATAGGAGTTCATCAACTTTTTCGATGTTCCACCATAACGTCCGGGCTTGAAACCTGCTGATTTTGTATTTTTGTTTTTCCAATTTCGCAACGTAAATTAATATTATAATAGGGACTTTGACCCAGGTCTTTAGAAATGCAGTTTGGCAAGCTTTGCTCTAAAAACCGTCGTTTCGGTAGATCTTTGCCCCGTAAAAAATCCGGTAGATTCCCACTGTGTCGCCTAATAGAAAATCCGTGTCTAATAGTCGTCTTAGCTCATTCAATGACACTGTTGCAAATGTGGACATGGACATCCATATCGCAGACGAAATTCGCTCCGCAGACGCCGGCAATCGTGCAATTATAATCCAGATCAAAAGAGCCCGGAATGTGTAGAAAAAGCCGCCTAGACGCGCCCGATGCTGTATGCACGTAAAGTAAATGATCTCTCGGATAAAAACTGAAATAACATTTATCTTGTATCAGATAGCGCGAGACGATGACTTTCTCCGCGTTGCCGCCGCCTGCCAACGATGGCCGAGACTAGACCCCATAAAAGTTTAGTGCAATCGTTAGCGTGCTCGGAGATTTCTAATACGACCAGAGACGCAAAAGGTGAACCAAAGCTGTCGTCGCCAAACTTTCACTCGCCTCTAATTGGGACGTATTGTTGGTTGCATACTAAACTATTGTTTTATGATTCACGCTGTATATGTATACGGAGCTGGGAGTGAGTGAAACCGCTATATAAATTAATTACAAAACCGACAGTTTGTTGCGCGAAAAAGCGCTCTAAATTCACTTGCAAGCCTCTATTCATTACACAGATGCATAATTTCTGGTGTAAACTATATGTGTTTAGACGCTTTTTACTGTTTTCAATTACAGGGGCGTTATTAAAGTCGTGTGAACGCGGCCGTTGACGCTTCATTCGTTTTAAAGCCAATTTTGGAAATTGGTTTTAAAACTCAGAAAAATTATAAAAAAATAACACTTTAAAACTTGGGTCAGAAAAAATAAGTACGAGACATTTTGGGTTTTCAAATATTGTAGTCCAAATGACACGAATTTCGTCTACTTTTTCTGACATTTTTTACCTGAGTAGTACTTATTTTTTTTTCAAAAATTTTTTTCCTGAGTGCTAAAGTAAGTTTTTTGGTCTTAAAAATAAATTTTCGGTGAACTTTTTCTACTCTAAATCAGGCCAGAAAAGCACTAAATCAATTTATTTTCTTTTGGAAACTGTGCTAAACGCTCGTAAAAATAATTCAAAAAATTTAAATCAATTCTAAATCAGCGTTGCAGTTGTGAGAAAGAACTTGAGAAGAAGCTTCAAGCAAATAAAAGTCAAAAAACCTAGAATATTGTTGTCCATTGCCAAAAAAATTTAGTGTAGTGTTTTTTATTTGAAAGGAGAAAGTTCTCTTCCTCATTGATTTTCGAAGAAGGGAACATTCTCTTTTCAATTCTCTTGTACCTCATAGCTTCCATGATTAATATTTGTGTTGACTTTTTGTATTTATTTGTCAACGAAATCAAATCAAACCAATTGTTTTGATGACGGCACCTTGTTGACACCTCTCACCAGACAACAATATACACAGAAGGTTAATTCCGCTCCTTTCAAATGGAAAAATCCTCTAAGATCGTGCTTCTGATTAAGTGCAAAAAACAAAAGCCGGAAGAAATTTATAAAGTTGAACCATGAAGCAGGAAAAAAATTCTAATCTTGCAATCACAATCGAATTAAGGAAGCGTTCGTTCGTTCGTTCCGTCGCCTCCTTTTCCCCAAAAACCTATTCTAATTTATGTCTCTATTAATATCGTTGTCGTTGATCGATCAGCGCGAGAAAAACTCGCCTATATTTAGCTGGGTGTTTTTTCGATGGTCTGGACAGTGTCTGGTTTCCATCACACACGCCCATGCGGATTGATAATAATTGGGGTTTGCGGTTAGGCAACTGGATTACATAATCCGGTTGACCCGTAAAGGACTTTCAGAATTTAAAAATAAGTCGGTGGTATGTTGTACCAGACGGCCCGTCTAGAGGTGAGAAGGATGGAATGTCCGTCTGCACGTGACAAGGCCATGGGACGGCCCATGATTATGACGTTCGATATATCGACCATAGACGCTCGCATGGATTAACATTGATGGGAATTTGGCGGACAATGCGCGCACATTACAATACAACAAGATTACGCTAATTGATTATTTAATGGACAAATAAATGGGTGTGGCAAGTTTTTAACAATAGCAAATGGTAATTAACTCGTCACTTCTTCTCCGCACGTCTATGCCAAAAAATAATTACTATAGTATTGCAAATGATATTTTAATTAAAATACTAGTTATGTCCCAAATTAACTAAATAAAATTCATAATTTTAATTGAAAAAATTACTTCTGTACATTCACTATACACAGGTTTATGCCTATTGAACCTTTAGTGACGCTTAAATGTGAATATCCCTGTATATTTACGGTAGTTTATCAATTTTACTGAAAATCTGCACCATTTTGCAGAATTCTTTTAATACAAATGATCACTTATATAAAATCAAAAACTCAAATAGGTACCAAAAATTCATCAAAGGTAAGTACCTATCTCATTTTTTCAGTGTTGTCATTTCTTTCTACAAATCTTTTCAGTTAATTAATTAGTGTAAAGAATTATTAATTCATAATTTATTCTAAAATCAACGACATTGAAATGAAAAAAACTTGAGATTAGAGTAACTCCTGACGTACCTTATAAAAAAACGGTGTCCTGACTATTGCGCAATTCGGGAAATTCGGGATTTGAGCACATTAAGTTACACGTCAGAATAAATCTTGCGGTAATAACGCCCATGCAGTTCTTTCTTGTCGTCTTCTCTTGCATTTGAGGGCCAAAGATAACGTAAAACAGCAGATGGAAACGTCCGCGATTTTAGGAAATACCGATTAAAATATCGTTGAATTTATGATTTTACGAGAGCCGAGCTTGGCGGTGTTAACAGCATTTAAAAAATTGGACTATTTTTACGACACAAAACACGGTACCAAGTTCACACACAACCCCGCAAAGACACTCCGACACACTGACGTTATCTAGCTATTAGCAAGCGGCGATAAAAAAGGGTAGATATTTCAATGACAAATCGTCTTTTTTGCAAAGATTTTTTTGTCGAGACTCACCTAAGTGTTTAAATCCACAATGTTATCGCAGTGGCGTGCCGTAGAATTTCGACTAAATTTCAAACACGTTTATTTTATTAATAACATTAACATGGAAATTTTCCAATCTAGCTTTGTAACCCTTTTACATAATTATATCAAGGAGTTAAAGTAAAAAAAAGACGAATAAAATAAAAAAAATAAAAAAATTTGTGACTCGGTTTATGATAATATTTTACATAAAGGGCTTCATTTTGTGTTTATTATCATTTATCAAGTGTTTTCATGTTAATTATTAAAAAACAAACATGTTGTTTTGTTTTTTTTTATTTTACTTGCTACCATAAACATGAAGTACCTACCAATAATAAAATGTTTTGTTAAAAGTAAATTTTTTTGTCAGATCGAACTTTTGATTTTGTATCTTTGTGTGCAGTTGAAGCCTTAAATATCATTAGCTCCATGCAGTAGTACAGAGGCAAATAAAAGTGCACATTCATCAGTTTTGGTTTCCTGAATAAAGTCTTTGATCCTTTTCGCCGTCAAACAAAAACCCGATTACCTGGCTTTTATTTCGTCAAAACTGCAAGTTATATTTGGCAAAAGAAGTGCAATTTGCAAGCGCTAGAAGTTACTGTGCCCATGGCCGCTAATTATTTCGGTCGATTTTTTCTTATCCCCCATCAGGTCGCTTATTACCCGACTTGTTTCGCATTGGAGGCCGTCCGGCTGCTACAGCCGACCTAGG